>NC_064871.1:82839904-83145529 GCF_943734695.1 Anopheles maculipalpis
CGCCAGCAACTTCGGCAGCGTTACGGTAACGCGTATAAATTGAAACAAATCCTCCCCATTGTAGCCCATGATGGATTGTCTTTCCACCAGTTCCACGTCCAGGACCGCTTCCTGCACATTATCCTTGTTCGAGCGCATATCGTGCAGTACGGCTTTATCGAGCGCGGTACGAAATTCCGGCAGGTGCGATTTGGTGAAACCACGTGGTGCTGCCACGTAAAGGTAAGGCAAAAATCCGTGCACGTGCGCGCACACCGAATTGCCCTCCATCGTTACACCGAACATTCGCATTATTGGAATTGGACCGATCTGTGCACCGGGCATACCGGCCATCGGTTGTCCGATGTAATTATCGATATCGAGTTGCTGAAAAACGAGCGCCTCCTTAGCGGGATCGAGTGGAGCCGGTTCCGGGCGGCTCCATTTAGCGCAAGTGTTTTCATTCTCCGGTCCCAGACCGATGCGTGCCGTGTCTGCATCGTCGTCGAAATTGGCCAATTCAGCCTCGAAGTAACTTTCGAACTCTTCCTCATCGTCATCTCCACTGTAATTCGAGACAGGGGGAGCGGGGGATGTTAGGTTGGTGTGTTACTCAGGGAATGATTTTACCGGCTTACCGAAACTTTTTCGGACCGCTTGAAGTTGATGGTGCTTCGTTCGGTTTTGTGAATGGTTTACGCTTTGAGTTCATCTGGCAGCCGGCATGTGTTGAAACTATTCAGGGAAACTAACACGACGGGCGGCCGACTCCACTTACTAATTACACCGTTAAGACAGCCGTTAAAATACAAAATACAAAGAAATCAACGAGAAAATTCACTTTTTACAGATCACCGACATACACCAACAGGCTTGGACTCGGGTTTTTGCGCGCGATCCGATCTGACATAAGCTGCGATGGCAGTTTGCTGTGTGCATGTGTGTGCGTGTTTACCCTTTTGAAAACAACAGTTTATGTAGCGATCGTTTTAAAAAAGTAATTTTCAACAGTTTTTGCTCAATTTACCGTAAAGTGGGTCTTCAGTATTTGTTTGTTAATTGATTGATCAGTTGGAGTAATATTATTTTGTGGTAAAAATTGCTGTTCTATCTTGATAAATCGATTTGTCTTCCAAGCGATCAACTGTTCAATTGTTGTTTATTGTGTTTCATCTTATTTCCCCACACAAAAAAAAGCTTGTCAACAAGAACTGTCAGAACTGTCACAATAAGCAAGAAGAATGAAAAAAAAATCGAAATTTGCGGATTGATAAAAAAGTGCGATTAATGATTTTATAGTTAAAAAGAACTGCAACCAACTATTTTGCTCCGCGTGAAAAGTGTTTTTTTTTTCTCTCGGCCGGCGATAGTATCACGAGAGGGTGTACGCCCAGAGGGCAATTTAACGGTTCAGTGCGGTGGGCCAGAATCAACAAATCGGCCAATCGGTTCTAGTTCGGTGAGCGTGAAAATAAATTAGCTTCTAAGTCTGTGGTAATAGCGGGCATCATCGCACAGACCCCTCCTTGCGCGCAGGAGGTCCTGTAACAGTTTGGCTACGAAGCCAAGGTGAAAAAATGTACCAAAGTGCTTGTAGTGCAGCGGCCGGCGGATGTTCCGAACCGGAGCGTCACGATCGGGACGGGTTGATAACGCACGAAACGGCAGTAGCTCCGGTCGAGCACGATTACAGCGGCTTCGATATCGTGAAGGCAACACAGTACGGTGCGATAGCACGCGTCAAGGAACTGATCGAGGCGGGCTGGGATGTGAACCAGCCGGACAGTGAAACCGTAACGCTGCTGCATTGGGCCGCAATTAACAATCGTAAAGATATCATCAAATATTTCCTCGACAAGGGTGCGATAGTGGATGCGGTCGGGGGCGAGCTAAGCGCTACACCGTTGCATTGGGCCACAAGACAGGGTCATCTGGGGGCGGTGGTACTGTTACTGGCGGCTGGCGCTGATCCGAGTCTACGGGATGCGGAAGGCTGCTCGTGCATACATCTGGCCGCCCAGTTCGGACACACGGCACTGGTGGCGTACTTTATAGCGCGGGGTGTGAATCCCGATTTGCAGGATCGTGGTGGTATGACGGCACTGATGTGGGCCGCGTGGAAGATATCCGCTCTCGATCCGGTCCGATTGCTACTGACGCTTGGCGCTAATCCGAGTCTGGCGGACCATACGCATGGCAATACGGCACTGCACTGGGCCATCCTGGCGCGTAACGTAACCGCCATCAGTACGCTGGTGTTGAAGGGTAAGGCAAACATGGAGGTGCCGAATCTGCGCGGTGACACACCACTCACGATGCTACAACCGCACCTCGGCTCGATCTGGATTGGCACGAAGGTGTCCGATCGGATCCGGGAGCTGACGCAGCAATCACACCGCCGTAACCCGCTCGTACGGTTGACGCTCGACAAGCGGTTCCGCTGGTGGAGCATGATAGCGACACCGTTTCTGGTGTTTTATCTGGTCGGGCTGGTGTTTTGTGCCGATACGCAGATCATCATTAAGATTTTCCTGCTCGCCTGTCTGTACAGTGTGTCCTACACGATGGGGCAGCATCTGTTCGACGAGAATCTAATGGCACTGTTGCCGCTCAGCGTGTATATGGCCACCAAGCTGTGGTTTTACGTTACCTGGCTGACATATATCGCACCAACCGTATCGTTCCTCGCATCGATGGCGTTCCTTGCTTGCAGTGCCGGGTTGTGGGTTTGTTTCCTGAAGTCTTGGCGTGGTAATCCGGGCGTAATTCAGCCAACACAAGAGCAACGGTTTAGGGTAAGATCCGGCGACTGTTAATCGAGCCGGTAAGGTAGAGTAGAATTTAAAATCATATTGTGTTGAAACCAATTTCAGACCATCATTGAACTTTCGGAGCGTGGAGCAAGTGGCTTTGAACCGTCGGCTTTCTGTTCCGCCTGTCTGGTCCGTCGACCGGTACGTTCGAAGCACTGTTCGGTGTGTGATCGATGCGTGGCCCGGTTCGATCATCATTGTCCTTGGGTGGGCAATTGTATCGGTAAGATCAATTACGCTAATGGTGGGAACTCTGCAGTGGATTAATAAATCTATTCCGCTCCAGTATACTCTGGAAAAATCTTAATTCGATTCTTAAAAGGAATCTGGAGGAATGAATCTGGAGTTTACTCCGGAGAAAAGCGGAGTTTACTCTAGAGTAATCCGGAGTATTTTCTAATATTAACTACGGTTTCAACTCCAGAGTGTATCTGTACATCTGTACTTTGTTTTGCTTGGAAGAATGTGGAGTTGCTCCGAAATCGACAGCGATTTCGATTTCGGGTTTGAATCCGTAGTAAAATCCGAAGTTGAATCCGCAGTTCATGTCGAAGTTTGCTTCGGATTGATCCGGATTTAATTCCGAAATAATTACTCCTGATTAACTTACCCATCACTACACGCGAATTCACGATGCGGCGAACCCGTCATGCGAAACTGTTTTCTCTTCGTAGGTGCTAAAAATCACAAATACTTTATGGGATTCTTGTGGATGCTTCTGATCATGTGTGGCTGGATGCTTTACGGAGGGTCTAATTTCTACGTGCAAACGTGCTCTATCAACATGGATGATGGTATGAAGCTGGTAGTTAAAGAAAGGACAAATAGACGGTTAATAATTACCTGTTCTTCATTATAAGGTTTATGGTCAGCACTTCAGGCGATTGGTTCCTGCAATCCTTGGGTCGGCTGGGTGATGGGAAATGCGCTGCTTCACATGTCCTGGGTTACGGTGTTAACCATCTGCCAGAGCTACCAGGTTGTCTGTCTCGGTATGACGACCAACGAGCGCCTAAACCGTGGCCGTTATCGTCACTTCCAGGCCAAGGGTGGTAAGAGCCCGTTCAACCGTGGTCCACTGAAAAATCTGTTCGATTTCCTCGAGTGCAGCTGTTTTGGGCTAGTGCAACCGCAACATACGGATTGGATGCAATTTTTTGAGTTCGATAAGCACGTCGAACACGAACCACTGTTGCGACCCGATAACTTTCAGTACGTCTGAGTTCAGCTTAGCAGCAGCAGCAGCAGGGCAGCCGTTGATTCCGCCGACCGGCAACCGGAACTACCGGAAGCGTCCACCGAATCCGGAACGCGAGCTGGCAACGTTGCTGAGGAACGAAACCATCAGCACGATGCTGAAGTGTGGCCGAAAATCGAAACTGTTTTAGTGGCATCGGCAGCAGCAACAGCAGTGTAAATGAAGGGAGGCGTCACCGGACGTGAGGTTGCAGCATTTCTACTCGCTTCTGCTGGAAACAGTGATATCTTGTGTTCCTGTGTTGGTACTACGCTTCCCGGCACGCCTCATATGTCTGATACGATTAATCTAGTTGGCATGCGTTATTCGTTTTATGAGTTTCTGCTTCACCTCTATTGACGAATTTTGCCTATTGTGACACTTTTAAGGCAGATTTGTATTGACAAGGCCCTTAAATGGTTATTAAGGCAATTTTGTCAACAGGGACATGATGCGTTGCCTAAAGGTCGAAAGGTCCTTTTTTTGGTATGCCGCTCTTAGTATTCGTACAGCGTTTTCCTATAAGTATAAAAACACCCTACTGGATAAGTGTGGTAAGAGTGGAAAAGGCTTTAGATAGAAATTAAGAAGATTTCGGAGCATAAAACCCATTTAAGAAACGCTTAAAGTGAACATAACAAAACGATAAATATGAAACAAACGACACACACACACCGACATAAAACAGCCAATACCAATGAAAATCATCGTTAATAAAATATATAGCCGATGGTAAAGGAGCGAAGCAAAGTGAAGGAACCGATGTGAAAGGTATGACACACAAATTAATAGCATGTAAGAAAAGAAATTTACGCTAATACGTAGCGTGGGCTCTGCGACAACGGATCTCGGAACAAGGGCGCTCAAGATCGTGTCCAGCAAACCAAACATACACTAACACACCAATGCAATTACAGATGAAACAGTAGCAGATTTTCATCTACAAAGCTCCAATTCATTCCATGAACCATACGCGTGTGGAAATAGCAAAAAGCGAGAACAAAACTTGTGTGTAAGGTTAAAAAAGACATGATGAACGCATAACAACATTTAGCAGTAAAATTATGAACATTTGGGGCGATTGTATGTATGTAAACGGAATCAAACTAGATTGCATTCAAAATATTCAACCCCTACTAGAAAGAGTGGTCCGTAGTGTATAAAGAACAAAACATTCAATCCTTTAGCATGATCTGACTGGACAAAAATAAGGCAGGACAAAAAAAGACGACAAATGGTCGAACCGATCGAATCGATTCAGGCAAGAATCAAGCAATAGAATTGAACAGTAGTTTTTGTTTAAATATTTCTGTTTCTAAACATATTGACTATTTAACTAATGCACGTGTAGATAGTGTTAAAAGAACAAACAAAAACTTTACTGAGCGCTCATAACAAAAAAAAAATTAAACCTGGCGCTCACGTGTTGTTATGCTAAAAGAAAGTTAGTCAGAAAGCGATTGCGTGTGCGTGAGTGCGAAAAAAAACAACAAATGGACAGGGTGTTGCTAGTTGGCTTCTGGCTTTTAGTCAAATATGGTGTGACAAGTATGGTATGGTGTGGTGTGCATTTTGTTAAAGTAATACAATTAAGCAAAGAGCATGGAAAGAACCAGAGTAGGGGAAAGAGATGGTGTACAGATGTCCTTGCGCGGGATTTACCTCTTCCATTCATCTTCTTTTTCATTATCGCAGTGGAAGTTTCAACAGTGTTGACATGCTCCATTCAACATTTAGGAGAGGGCACATGTTTCGAGAAGCAAGAGGAACAAACCGTCCCAGATTTAGTGTATGAGTAAATATCGATCTTCACATTAATATACTTTCAACGAATCAAAGCACGATTACCTTTCTCCGATCAGGCAGGCGAGCGAAAATATCTATTTCGTAAATTTACATACCTTTATCGCACATAGTTTTCCGTTCTTATCCATTCTAGTCATTCTTTAGCAGAGAACAAACACACATCTTGTATAATCGAACAGAAGGCAACAAACAAACATAGATAAGGCAAAGCAAACACTGTGAAGATGTGCAAATTCTTCCAATATAACGTAAAAGTGAAAGCTGCTTGCTAGTGTATTTGCTGATCGTATAATGTACACTATGTTCCTTTTTTTCGTCACACAGTTGTATAATCGTTAGCTGTTTAGGTCGTATTAAAAAAATTAGCATGTGTAATAATTATCATTTAAGCACACTCACACGCGCAAGGTTGGAGCAATATACGAGGAAGATGAAAAAAGCGATCGAAAGGACAAATATAGCCCGTATATAGCGATAATATCTAATGTTAACCACAAACTTGGAGTTCCATTCTTCTATCGCACACCCACAAAGCACAGGCAATACTATTATAAAATAATAATAGATAAAGAATGAATAATCTAAAAAATGAAAGGTGAACCAAAGTAAAATAGTGCAAACAGGGGAAAGAAAACGTCTAATTCAAATCAGCCAAACGTCTAATCGAGCGATTCAGACGTTTGACGTTTCGCTGACAGCAGCCGCGGGGCGAATTCGGTGTAAGTTTATTTACATACTTTCTCTACCTCAAAACATTACAACACAATACGGTGTGTGTGTGTTTGGATTTGTTCATTTTACTTCTCGACCTCTAAAAATGCCGGTTGATGTGCTTGGGTTTGCTTACGCTGCCACGGTGGCCGCCGGTGGTATCGTCGGGTACGCAAAAGCAGGTTTGTACACACGCACGGAGGATGATTTCGCAACTACCGGATGCACCTCCTCCACCCCACATGCATGCGTCGATTGTGCAATTTACACCCACCGAACATTCTTTCTCCTCGTTCACAGGTTCAGTCCCTTCGCTAGCAGCCGGTCTTACGTTCGGTGCACTGCTCGGGTATGGTGCGATGCTGTCGTCGGATGAACCGCCACGACCTCTGCTCCAGATCGGTACGGCACTGGTGCTGGCCGGTATGATGGGTTCGCGGTGGGCCCGATCGGGCAAGTTCATGCCGCCGGGCCTGATCTGTGTGATCTCTTGTGCAATGCTGGCCCGTGGTCTTATCTACCACAACCGTTATCTACCGATGATTGGTGCGAAGCATGACTAAGACGATAGCTACGGTGGGCGGGCACACCGCTCCCTCGGGCGAAGGTGTGCGAACGTGAAGGTCGTACATGCATTTATGCAACGCCCGGGTTGCAACGCTCCCGCCACATTCCACCGACCGCCGGTAGGTCGTGCGGGGTCACGGGAGGGTGCGAAAAAGTTCGAATGAATGGTGATGGGAATAGCGTTTAATAAAGCCCTAGTTCTGTATATAAAATTGATTTCATTTCGCTTTCACTCGCTGGATTGTGCTGCTGACTAGAAAGAATTAGCTTCTAAACTGGTCCGCTTGGTAGGCCAAATAGCGTAAGGCGGAAGTCATCAAGATTGTCATCAAAGATTTTAACGCTCAGGTCGGACTGGGGGAAGCATTTAAAACCAAGATAAAAAGTTTCAGTGCCCATCAGATGACGAACGCCAACGGGCGTCGGCTTGCAAACTTCACCTCCTCCAACCACATGCCCATTCGCAGCACCTTCTTCCAGAACGCACCTTGCTTCAGTTATACCTGGAAATCACCACACAGACATATTCCCAGATAAACCAGGTTTTCGTCGATGGAAGGCATATGGTTAGGAAACTCGTAAGTTCTATAGGATGTTGAATGCGACACCAGGCAGTTTTGCTCCCATGATCGCTCTGTGCCGCATCGAGAAGGAAGACATCCTGTCGGACGCGCGGCAGGTGATCAACAGGTGGAAGTGCTACTTCCATTCATTGAATCATTGGACGCCCGTCATTTTTGGAAGAAGGAGCAACCCGTTCGGGACGAAGCGTAGAGGAGCAAAGTGATTGGATCAGGTGGTGTCAAATATGTCGGAGATTGGATGCAGCCGTGGTGGAAGGACTGCAGCCTAGCACCGAGTTTCTTCAAAACGGATTGGGGACCTAGCCATGTCATCTAGATGTGCTCAACCCTGAGCATGCCAACAAGAAGGTGAAGCCTCAGATAGGTTTGATGAAGCTGCGATGATATTCGAATTGTTCATTATACTTCGTTCAATCAATACTTAGCAAGGTTCTTTTGAATATCTTCACTTTAATAATAGAAGAGTATCACATCGATGTTGTCTATGTCTACAGTCAGCATACCAGGAACTGGATCGAGAAGTCGTTTCGGAATTCTTTCTGATATCTCTGTCAGTCGCATGGGACCTGTCGACCTTATACATTCAACATCTGAATATATTACTCTCCATAAATCGGCACGTACTTTAGTATACTTTCACGCACGTTTATTTGATTATGTCAAAATGTCACCTTCGCTTGCACAATCGTACACAATAATTGCTTTAAAAAAACATTAAACGTCTGCGTCTGTCCTTAACACTTCCGACGGAAGCTGACATCATTGTTCATTGGCGGATTTGATCGATTAAAGATACGTATAAGATATTATGTTGCGCAATTACGCCACATTTCCAATACATTCTGCTTACTTTTACTGCTAAAATGGTAAAAAAGATAACGAGAAAACTCAATTCCGAAAAGCTACTGCTACCTTTAGCAAAATGTCTAGTGATGGTGGTGGTTGTGGTGAGTAAGAGTATTTAATCGATTGTATTACCCCCGTATGCAAATGATAACGTTGATATGTATATATGGGTGTAAAGCGAACCTGACCCCTCTCCGGAAGTGGAGAAAAACGGTTTAGAACCACAGACCCGTCTGAATTGAAGATGCATTTGGAATGAATTATGATGAATGGTTTCTTCTGCCCGTAACCTGCGCGAAGGAGTAAGCTCTCGAATCACGTGCCCTGCTCACTAACAACTAGAACTACTACCTCTTCTCCTTAATCGTCTCTACTCTATCTTACACGCTAGTGTACACGCTCCGAAAGGAAACCGACCCTATACTGTACAGATTAATTAGATTTAATCAAAACAACAATGAAGCATGCAGAACAATGTGTGCAGAAGTCTGGTACGCGCGATGCGTCTCACAGTAAACACGATTCGATCGTGTGTTCATGTTCGATCATGGCTGCAGTTGCGGTTGTCGCAGCATAAATAGTCATCATCCTGCTGGTTCCTTCCCTCCTCTGCCTTACTACCTTACATGCTATGCAGGTAAAGTAAACAGGTTGAAGCATCACGACAGGTTGAATCGTCATCAGCTTAGCTTAGCATACCCCAAACGGACATTACGAGCTTGTATAGTAGCAGTAGTACGATCACTTTCGTTACCTGATGTACCCAGTACAGGCTAAAAAACAAAAACACCCCCCGAGTAAAAGAATAGATTAGAATTTATGGGTAAAAACCACCGGCTGGGCTACAGCTTACCGATTCCAACGGACCACAGCCTGGGGAACAGTTTCCATCGGGTCGTTCAAGAGATATCGCCGAATACCGCAGAAGTACTGCTCCAGGAAGTAGTCCCAGTTGATTTGGCGCATATCGAAGAAGAACAGCTTCTGGTCCGCACTGGACAGCTTGCGCCACAGCCCATTCATGTTGTCCATCTGGAAGTCCCACTCGCGCATCGAGAAGTACTCAATCACGTCCATAAAGCGATGAATCTTCTTGTAGCTTCGCAGAAGTCTATTAGGGGTGGAGTAGCAAGTTTGAGTTATTGTTTCGTATAACTTGGGTTTGGAGCTGTCGAGAGTCCATCCATCCGGCCATGATTAGGATTCCCACCCTAACTTGGGTTGATAAATGAAGTGACACAAATCATTTTGTCTGTCGTTTAGGAACACCTCAAATATGCATATGAATACAACAATTTGTCAAACATGTCCACGCCACCGTCCAACACTTACCTCGGTTTTCGGCCAATCAGCACCGCTATGATGTCACAGACGACCGCGGGCACATAGTGCAGGAAGATGATCGACAGATAGTGCAGCAGTATGTTGGGATTGTTGGCGTAGCACAGGTACCAGATCGCCTTCATCGTGGGATACATCGAGCCGAACTTGATCGTGGTATGCGTAAAGTCGCCCCACGTGATGCAATTGTTCGGTTCGGTGCAAAAGTTGTAGATCGGGATTTCCGGATCGGGCAAAATCTCGCTGCAAGGTAAAGCAAGGTGCGAAAATGGTAGGATTTTTAACTGTCGGTGAACGGAATGACCTAACCGCACCAGTTTTCATTGAACCGCCGTGCGCTCTTTGCGCAAAAAGCCGTGTGACAATAGCTGGCATGTTACGAAAAAGACACCCTACAAAACACTTACGTTCGGAACCGTTCGGCAATGTCCCAGGCGGAAGAGATGATACCGTTGACGCACAGATCGACCGGTACCATGTTGGCCACCTTGGTTGGATCGGCACGCAGGGTCCGGAGCACGCCGGTACCGGCGCCGGCAATCACACCCGTCGGTCCGTAGAAGTTATCGATCCATCCCGGTACCGGTTCCTGGTACGTTGCAATCACTGTGAAGTGCATGGACGGACGGTGTAGAGTTAGTAAGTGAAAGAGTACATTTAATTCCAAAACGAAATACGTCCCACCACTGTATCGATCATAAGTCACACAAAAAGGAGCAGTTTTAGGTCAACGAAGAATTCCGAAAGCTACCAACTTTCGCCCAATTTCGCTTTCACGTGGCGTGCGTGGCCTGTGCATACGTATACATATATGCCATGCGCCATAAGAATCGCCCACCGCACCATTCTTCAGGGACGGCCTCTGAATGGGTCAATCAGTCGGCGGCAAAACGTGTGTGCTGGAATTTTTTTTACGAGCTAATTTGTGCATCGCACACACTTTGCTACCTCCTGATCGAGTCGAGATCGGTGCCACGCGTGTTTCACGCGCCCGTCCCGACTGTTAGTGAGTTATGCCTGTCACGTGCGCGGGATGGGTAATGAGCGATAGCGGCGTGACACTTGCCTTTCCCCGCTAGGAGGTGTGCCCCGAAGTTTGTGGGCTCGCTCACAGTATCTAACCGGGGTTGACCGCTCACGATGGCCATGGTCAGTCCGATTTGTGGAGCATTAATGGCGCATCTAAAAGCTTTAAATTCCACACATTTGCCTAGGATAGCAAGGACGAACCGGTGCTCCTTGTGCGGTAAACTTGACATTTTGGCAGGATTGTTGATAACGATGCTCACTCGTATGCATAAACAGATGCTCGTGATGCTGTGCCGTTCCGTCACCGTTTGGCCGTCTAGCAGTGACTCGTGCCGGTAATGTTCAAGGTTAACATATGCTTAAAATTTCACGAACCCTTCTTTTGGTCATTCGGTTGACATTGGGGACATCGGTAGGCCTCCGGTCTGGACTGTGCAGTCAATCGCTTTTTCGCACGATCACCGTCGCCATCGGAAGAAAATTTGCGTATTGAACCAGTTTGTGATGCGAATGCGAGGGAGAGACATAGAGATGAAGTAGCGTCATGGGGAGATTGGTTGGAGAATTGGCTACCTTCACCACTTCCCGAGGACATCTACATCTGGGGGGTGGCAAAAACCGCATCCGAAACAAACGGATGAGAATGCGTTGGAAAAAATATTGGCCAACTTGAACCAAAAAGCACTTGGAATGGGAAAATGGTAAGATTTTCCAAAACAGTACTTCTTCGTAGATTTTACGTCTATTAAGCCCCGGTTTTGAGGATCGTTAGCGTAGGTGTTGATCTAGTCACCGAAATAGAGCCTTGAAAATATCACACAATACCACAACAACGTAGCGGTGCTGGTAGCGGTGCCGTTTGTTGGCGTCATGTGTTGAAATGCCCGCTTCATCGATACATACCAATTAGTTCGGCAGTGGTTCATAGTCAAAATTGCGACATTTGCAACAAAGCGGCGCACACCATACATGCTAGCACGCCTTTCCAGTAGCCCCACTATCCTCTTCGCACCCTCTTTCTCCGGATGCACTGTTATTGTTTGAGCATTGAGGTGCAGACATCAGCCAATGCGGTAAAAGTGGACCTCGGTGGCCAACCTGTACGCCAAGGGTCTGTGGTGAGAGTCTGGGAGAGTCACACGTAACCACTGTGAATTGGCGAACTTTGGAGCATGCGTCACTTGACACACACACATACACGGTGCGAAGGGACATGGAATGGGACACGTTGGTTGTGCAAATTCTACACAGAGCGTCCACAAACATGTCGTCCGTTAACGAGTGTCCGATGAAGACATCGGGTGGCCGGTTCGATGGAAACGACGGCCTGAGTAGTGACGAACGTTGGTAAAGCTACACGCGCGTTCGTAATCACTCGAGTCACGCTGGAAGTCCACGCCGGGTCCTTCGGAATGGTGGTACACGCGAAAGGGCTAGGCATGACCGGTCTCGCTAGTGCATGTGTATGCAGAGTCATCATTTATCACCCCGTTTTAGGGGCGCACAGGCGTATGGACAATGGTACAAATATTGACTTATCCCGTTTGCCGTTTGATGCGGCATTTTCTTCAATATGAATGAATGGATGAAATATCGCTAGAAGGTGTTCTTCTCTCTTGACATGGTTTTGTTGTGGCGTTTGTCATCGAGATGAGTGGATTACTGGATGGGGGGATTTTTTTTTTGGCTGAAAATGACTTTGCCAGCTCATTGGCTAACCAGTCCGTTTGCCAGCAGCTTAACCGTGACCAAACCGTTCGAAGGTCGCTTGATTAGCGTTTGGTTTGGTGGTATCGTATTTTTACGACTAAATTTCCCATACTCGTCTATAGGAGAGTTTTTTTTTAATGCAATTTCATTCGAGAAGTATTAGGCGATCAAACAAAAAAAAAAAGTTAAAGCAATGCTTTTATGTATAAAAGATCGCTTAAGATCGACTGACGGATTAGATTATTAGGGAAACCAACTGCACTCACAATATGCAACTAATAGACAGAAGGAATAAAATTGAGTAGAAAATGAATTTGGAAATGAAAAGGAATTAAAACCGGGGTTAATTTATATTGCATCGGCAGGACCGGGGTTCGAGTCCCACGCTATCAGTGAGGACTGACTATCCAACTCCAATATTCAATCAAGGTTTTTCTTTTCTTTGGACTTACAAATTCGTTTAAACGTCTCAAAACATTTCTTCACTGTAGCTATGTTAATTGTAAGGCTACAGCAGTGTTGATCTTCATACGACAGGACCGGGGATTAAATCCTACCAGACAAGAGATTTCGCGCGTTCCACTGTACTGATCTGCATGCTAAAATGTGATCTTTGGTCATCAGTTATCAGTTATCAGTGCTTCAAAGTATGCAATTCAAACAGAAGTGTCTTTAGCCCTCGTAAGACCCTAGGCGGAATAACCTCTAGCAACGATCACGGCGTTTACTACGAAATTCTTTATACGAGACCCTTTAAACGAGACAGCACTCGGGTTCATTTATAACAAACCAATTTGTTTTCTGCTTCAGCTCGGGAAAAAACCCACACAGCCGCCTAGTACACTTTTGGGATGATCCAACCCCGTATTCAATTGCATAGTTTTTAAAATTTTACTATTAAACATGTGTTAAAGCAGCAGCAACGTCAATGAACATTTTTTAAAGTCTTTTACTGCTAGGCCTATCGTTGGCACACTTACACTAGGCCTTCTTGGGACAGTTGGGAATTCAGAATTTTTATAGGTTTTTTTTTCGTCCCGGTATCAAGGTAGTAGTTTAAAAAAATCCATATTGCATAACATCTAGCTAATCAAGAACCTGTAAAAAATGGTAAAATTAACCTCAAAATGTCTCACATTATTTGCTTAATTATTATCATCATTTTCACTGTTACCAAAAAATACTTCTAAAGTAAATAGTGAAAAATAAAACTCAAATACAATTAAGTGAAAGTGTGCGTGCGTGTGTGTGTGTGTGTTTGGGTAATTGGCATCACAGATAGTAATCAATCTCGAACCTCCAAACGGTCCCGTCCTGGTTGTCAGGCGTGTTTTCCAACGCCTGTCGGGAATGTGGCGGGGCGCAGGTACAGCCGGCAAGAAGAAAGACCAGAAACTGCAGACTGAGCTGAGCACCGTAAATGCGCAACGATCGAGTCAAACAGACCGATATGATTGTATAATCAAATATGCAGTGCTAGTGGACAAGTCATGCACACATGATGCAAGGCGCCACGCAGATGATGATGGCGATGTTGTGTGTCCGATACCGTCCGAAGCCTCCGCACGTTGTTTGCTGTGTGAATATGTGTGTAGTGTGTGTGTGTAGTTTTGGCCAAACTGTGCATTATTACGGTGGCTCAGTCTTGGGTAATTGTGAATCGCTGCCATCAGGCCAACTGCCGGGTTTTGCATTAGATGAGCTCGGCTAGGCTTAGCTTGCTATAGTTCACATGTAAACCAAGTCCGGTTGGCTGTTTAATGGAAAGTTCTTACTGTTTTTTTTTGTCTATTTGCCATCAACAAGCAGCAAGTAACAAGTCGTTTAATTCAAACACCACCGTCCGGGACAGTGTCGCATGTTTTGCGGAAACTAGACATCGTTTACACAAACGATTCGCTGTGAAATATGATCAAGCCACCAAACGACCAGCTTGCTATTGCGCACCATTATGGAGGTGATTTTATTTGCAGAGCATTTGTTTTAGGACACTGTTTACATCCTGGTATAAAGTTTTTTTTTTTACTATTTGTTTCACGTGTGCCATAAAAGCATATGAGTATATGCCCTGTCTGGTTAGATTGGCAGAGACCTAATAGCCTATGTCAACATAAAGTTCTACAGTACGAACATAAGTGTTTCGCTGCTGTTAGTGTCTATTGTTGAAAATTTTGCGGGGCGAGTGACGTCAGGCATGAGTGTAGCAATTTTAGTTCCGGAAAATCGTAAAAGAAGTTCAATTCTAGCTCTACCTTTGATGTAGTATGATATTTAAATCAGCAGGCAATTAACATCACGATGTGTCCTGCTCGAATCTAGAGGACTTCGTGATGACACGCTCGATCTATTTGATGATCGTGGTTAATTTAGTGGAACTGCTAGTACCGTGTATGAGGTGCTTAGTCGAGCATAACAACGGTAATGCAAATAATGCTGTTCATGAAGAGCTCTCTGGTCCGCAACGTGTCCAACAAACGTGCTAGCAGATTTTTTGTTCGTTATACATGAAAGCACTTTACGCAGCATATTTAGTAGCTCTCAAGCTGCTAATCATCGTGGTTGTCAGATAACTTTGGCAGCCATTAATTAATTGCTAACGTTTAGCAGTCCAAACCGAATGAAGGTGCTACTTGTTGGCATTTTTTTCCTACACAACCTTTCCAAACACCTCAATAGACGGAGGCAAAGTTTTTTTTGTGTGGTGTGTGATTCGTCGAGCAAATAAAACCAAAGCAACGCTTTATGAATGAAACGCTGCATTGGCTTAGGAACTCAAGTGCGAAAAAATACAAATCGGGTTGATTGCTGATTGCTTTTTTTCCATTCCTCTATCTTGGTATAATGAACAGTTCACGACGGTTGATGGGAAAGTATTGGTTTTGAAGCGTTTGTGGGATTTTTTTATGAGGTAGTGTTAGGCTTAAATATCTTCATTAAAGCATGCCGTTAAAGGAAGTAAATGTTTGTGTGCTTGTTTTGTCTTTCATTTTGTTGATGTGGAGTAAAGTATGCATGACTGGCTATAATTATAGCACTGTTTAAGTGGTGTAAGGGATATTTTTGGAAGATCATCCGTGAGGTACTGCACACGTCCATTTATACCTCAAGCATGTGTAATTATGTAATTTGATTGTTATAATTAAATTAAAATACCTTTTCTGCTTATTGGAAGGATACTAGTATAAATGCTATAAGTATGCTAAGCTAAGTGTATTGATTGTAGCAAAATAAATGCAATGTCGTTATTCATAGCAACAGAAAAATCTAAATACTAATTGGTTTGTTTATGCAATAAACTGCCAATGTCGAGCCCAATTCACTTGCACAAACCCTGACCTTTCACAAAATTCGATCTCTAAGCGCACGAGATCACCTTGAAATCATCGCAGCAAGCATCCCAATGAGGTGCAAATTGGTGATTAATTTTACATTTAAAAAAGACCCCGATCGAAGAACAACATGACGAAAAAATTAGACAGTGCGAAAATTGACCGTGCCTCACAGTAATCAAGGACGATCGATTGAAGGAAAGGTGTAGTTAAGGCATTACTGCGTCAACAATAACAAAAACAAACGTCAAATTATGATTCGGAGGCTGTAAGGAGGTGATCCGTTCGTGATCGTGTGAAAGCGTACTGTGCGAGGATAATTGCGTGTTTTGAAACTTTACAGAAAACGGACACAACGAGGGTCTTGGGGTCAGAGTCGCGTCAACCTTGATTGCACCACTAGACGGTGAAATAGGATTGAAGAAAAGCGCCTAGATGGCTAATGCGGAAGAGCTTGCTAACCGATTGGACAAATAGTCATAAATCATTACTGTGGTACGACGGCGACGATGACGGCTTGTCGGCAATTAGGCGTTTAAGGTCAGATGTAATAAATAGTACCACAAACACATTGTATCCTATTGGCTGTGCCGATGTACAAAGATCCACTCAAATGCACCACCAAATCGTAATCTCTTAGTCAAATTATCGATCCTTCACTAACAAACTTTGGCCGAGGACTTCCCAAGTTTCCGCGTACGTCCATTAGACGTCCATCACCCCCCCCCCTCCCCCCATCCGGACGGGGAGGGGCTTCCTAAAACGAATACACGGTTGCATCACCGTGCTCTTTCGCGGGAAAAACAGGCTCCGAACGAATTTTCGGACAGGTTCGACCCGGCATCAGCTTCATCGCGCACGGTCCCAATTTCAATGTCAATGGCAAAAAGGTACAGGTTTGGTCACAATGGGGTTCTCTGCGGAGATTTTACGCGACTACGTGACTCTAACGCAACGTGACCGTCTGGCTCGGCAGATCATCAGAGTTCGGTGAAAGATCGGGAGTTGTTGTGATGTTTGACTTTCTGTGGTGTTTTTTTTTTTCGGCACAGTAAAGATGGCAATGGTGGAGATGATTGTTGCTGTTTGAATAGTAAGTACCATCGAGCCGTCAAGGTTGGCTCGTGGTATGTAATGCTCACTAGAACGTATCACGTGTTTTCGGTGTCGATTGTCGACGTTAACCTTCGAAATGGGGTAAAAAAAACATAATAAAGGAGTAAACAACTGGCAGTACTCAACAAGAAGTACCTGTAAGTACTCATTTCGTGGCGGTGCGCCCGTGAGTATCCCGTGAGTGACTGACGCTACTGTGCACGTTTAAAGTCACTAGTTAGGGGGTAGAATTTTCTCAAATGCAAATCGTAATTAAACAGTGGCGATACTTCAGTGGCCCTACCCAGAATAGCATTCCGGCTGCTTCACACGTGGCTCGAAGAGTAACTTCTCACAATAATTGAACGGTTCCGAGCGGTTTTGATTAGCATAGGGTTGGTGCGAAATTTCACGTGTACTAAGTACTCTCACGCGTATTCTTACTTGTAGCAGGTAAGATTTTCCTTATGGTACAACTCAATCTTCTACACAAAGTAATTGATCGATACGACAGAGCGAAAGGCATCATTACATAACGCTCCGGCTCCATATCACGATCGCAAGAACCTGCTCCAGAAGGTCGGCTAATGGACGGTGTCGCTTCTGATGTGGAAATCAGACGCAATGATGCAATTGCAAACTTATCAGCTCGCCAGCAACCGACCGAGCTTAGCCGATTAACCGATTAGCCAACATGCAAGATTTGCCAACAAGGAAAGCTGTGCGCGGGACAAGTTTTGCATGTCAATTTCTACCATGCTTCTAGTGACCTTTGGATTGGTCGGTTTGGTGGCCGTTCGTTCACCGTTTCGGCCCACCTGAAGGACATGCAGGAGTGTGAGATTGACACACGCGCATTAGATTAGATCGTGCAGTTGGTACGGATGATGTTGCAACGTTCGTTAGGATCTCTGGTAATGGGGGATGGTTGTCACCGTAGATACTGTACGGTAATTGACTTAGTGATCATGAATTATTTGAATCAATATGGGTGTGAGCGAGTGCTCAGCACGTGGGAGCAGCAGCACATGCCGTTCGGTTGGTTTGCAATTAGGCTCGAAGTGATAAATGCCCCGCAAATGATGACATAGACATCCGATGCTTGATCAGATTGTGCACAATCCATATCCGGTTCGCCAGACTTATCGGGGATCAAATTTTTTCGACACTTACCAATTCCCGGCCGAAACATTCCGACAGGCATGCCGCGACTGTTTTTGCGCACCACATCCTCAGCGATGGCCTTGGTGAACGTGTATGTGTTTGGCCATTTGTCGAGCAGTCTAGGGAGAATAAAAAGGATGTTAAGAATATTTGTATTATATCTCTATTTGGCGAAATTCGTGCGTGCTCATTACTTACACCGGGGTAATCTTTTCGATCATACCGTCCGTTACACAGTCGGTCAGGTGTATCATCTTTTCCGACTCGATCGGTGGATCGTAGAACCGTTCGTCGACCGTATTCTGCGGGCACTGTGTGTAAGCGGTCGATACGTAGATGACCGACTTCAGGTGTTTCATGTCGTGACACAGGTCCAACATATCCCGGCACGCCTTCACGTTAATCTGCATCGCCGTCTTCATCTTCTCATCAAATCGCACCGTGGCGGCTAGATGAAACACAATGTTGACCTGCGAATTTTGCGTGTATAATTTGTGCTGGGTTTAATATTTTCTGATGGTGCGAAAAAAGGCATCTCCGTGGCAGTACGTACATTTTCCGTCAACACTTCGCGATCGGACGAACTGATGCCCAGGCCCGGCTGCATGCAGTCGCCCGCGACGGCGCGAATTTTGTGATCGTACTTCGGACAGGCTTGCTTCATTTTGTCAAACATCTGTGAATAGGGAAGTAAGACCGGGACGATTGCATGCCATGCGAGAATGTTTAGCTAATGGGGAAGGAAGCTTTTTGGGTGAAGAATTAGATGACACTTACAGCATCGTCGAAGATTTCTTCTACGCGTGAGAAAATGTCTTTGCCGCGCTTGCTTCGCACCAGCAGAAAGATGTTTTCGATTCCAGGGCAGCTGGTCAGCAGTTTGTAGATGAGGGCTGTAAGAGAAGAAAAGTGATCAGTTTGAATTGGAAATAAAGTGGAAGATCCTGGTATAAATTACTCGGAGTAAAATTGATAAAAGTCGGTGCTTAATACTTTACATTTCCTCGATCTTTACAAGAGACATGATCACACAATAAACTTCATATTTATTTCTTTCGCTGTATCTTCTCAAAATTTGAGGCGTGTAATAGCTTTTTCCTCCAAATTTCTCCTACAATTCGACCGTTCGATCGACGATTTGTTAAAATACGTCTGTCCGGTGGATCATAAACTTCATCTTTCCATATACATAAAAGAAAGGCCATAAATTAGCTTCACAGTGCGAAACTTCATATCTTTTGTTCCTTTACACCGGATCGACGATTTTTGGCTAGTCTTAGTTTTTTCCCTCTTTCTTTCCCAGTCTCGAAGAAGGCACCGGATACCCACGTTGCGTTTCCTGTTGCTAAGGGACACCGGGACTTATTGTGAAATAGTTGCCAATAAAAAAAAGAAAAAGAAAACTTGAAGAAGTAACCAAACTTCCAAACAGGTTTCTGTTAGCTTTTGTTTCCCTGGACATCATTCGCCGGTATCGTATTAAGAAGGAAGAAGTTGTAGCTATCGTGCGCTCGAGTCGAGCAGAAACTTAAACACGAAACAACTTAGTCGCACGATCACTATCAATCGAGTGTCAGACGCGGTGGAGCCTTTGGATGCGACTGGTGGAGCATAGCGCCTAGCAGGAATTTCTCGTGTGCCCAACGCCCAATGACCCTGAACTCGAAATTTGGAAGAAAGATAAAACCCACCACCCATCGCTTATATTGGTGGGTCTGTCTGGGTCCAGCATCTTAGTGGCCGTTTCTAGCGTGCGGCAGGTGTGGGATTTTTTTTTTTTAGCATTTTCGATTATCGAGAGAACTAGTCGAATATCATTAAAATCTGGCTACAAAATGTACCGGCGAGCATCTTCCCGCTGAGCGTAACTTGGCCCTTCGGCTTTTTTTTGGCAAATCCTACTTTCCACATTTACATAACACGTTTAAGCAGACTTTAGTGTGGCTTGGGGATGGTTGATTATTATTATCTTTTTTCGGTTTCTCGGTTTGCACAAAACTAATATCATGTGTCACACTAGCAGCCGGAACTGTAGGGAAACAACAGTTTGCAGAGATTGGTGCCTGTCTTGGTCTATCTGTTCTGGTCTATTCGTACAAAAATGCCGGAATGATGCTCGGAAAAGGAATCCACGTGTGGAGACTATTGCATGTGTGTATGTTAATTGGAAAGCTTTATGATTCACGATCGATAGTGGGCATTAGCTAGAATATGTTCCAGCGGTTGTAAGCATTTTTACCAAGAAAAAGGGAGGTAAAATTTAAATTTTTCCTGATGAGCAATAAAAAAGTAGAAGTCCTAAGATTTAGTTTTTTTAAACTAGTTGTGCAAAATATGTAAGCTCAACACTCTGAAGAGTGCTAGAAGAACCATCTAAAAGGTTGTTCACCCGTCAACTATTTGCGATGTTAATTAGCAACTCTCAAGTATAATTACCTAAATAGACGAATGTTAATTTCGCTGCTTGTGCTGCTTGTATTAACTTCAACTTCTGGTTCTGCATGAACCACCATCAGCAAATGCATGATGTGTTGCTCTTAAAAAACATCTTCCACAACCATTTCCTCTTCTTAACGCCATGGCCGTGTTTCACCAAGCGTCATTTTGTAACGAGATTATCTAATGTACGCTCATTCGGCAACACCAAACCACCCTACACAATCCAGGCCCTTTTGCGACAATATAAACATCGATCCACCGCTGTGGTGCGTTCGTTCGTTTCTCTTTCGTCGTCAGAAAGCGGACCGATAATAAAGGGTTCGTTGTGTGCGCTTCATTGAAGTCTTTCGATTTTATTTTATTGTATTTATTTTTTTGTAAGGGCGATGGGTGTATCGTACAACACGTTTTATTTAAACTATTAAAGCTAGTTTGCTGTCTCACTATCCCTGGGTGTATGTGAAAGTACCGACACGGGCACACTATAAGCGCGAGTTTCCCCCTTGCGCTCTCACATACGTGCGCATGGTCCTGTCGCCAATCTTCCGTGGTTGCAGCATGCCACCTACCGTAACCATGGTGCTGCACAAATTATGTAACCTGATACCATAGCAGCGGCAGCAAACACCGAGCAGCAAGCGACCGTTGGTCCGTCGGTCTACTTGAATGAACTTTACTCATTGCGGTGAAAGCTATGAAGTCTCTCTCGCTCGCCCCCACCGAGCTGTGTAACCGGGTAACCGAGTGGCAGAATAAACAGCTGATTGAAGCCACAGCCCTCTTTGCAGAAGGTGGCTCTGGAGTTTGTAATCCTACGTCCCGGACCTGTCCCGTGTGCCACATCAGACCACACCGTTCTGAACTGCTTGTATTGGGGGGTAATACAAAAATTGGCGCAATTGTTGGCTCGATCGGAGGCGGTTTAAAGAAAAGCTACCCCGTATGAGTGGTACGATCATGTAAAAACCAGAAATGAAAACCGGGTTTTTTTTACAATTTTCCACACCACGTTTCGGTTTCGTTCCAGGTTTCTTAGTGCGGTCTAGCTTGCACGGGAACGGATTGGACAGGACGCAGCTGCGCATAAGCTGTTAGTTGTGATTTATTTTTCTTATTAAAGCGCTTGTTGTTCAATACGCTGAGAGGTTCATGCAGCGTGTGTATGCATCGAAGGCATTGCAACATGATCCCCTACTTTCCTGTACCGAGTACTCGATTAGCATCGATCGAAGTGACCAAAGAGGAGAGAGAGACCTGCAGCAATGCATACTAAGTTTCTCGATTTGTTTTATCCACGCCAATGAAAAAACTTCACTTCAAAAACACGATGACAGTTCGATTGATAGATGACGTCAGGTCGAGTTTTCGCATATTTAATTTGAATTCTCCAAAAAAAAAAAAACCGTTGCTTAGTACGAACTGGAGACTGCAAATAAAAACTAACTCAACGGTACAAATCAGCTGTTGCCACACCATGAATGGTACCCAATTAGAGCTCATTCACGAGAACACTCCAGATACGAACGTTCGGTGCCATGATGGCTAGCACCACGTACCAGCAGTATGCAGAACGGAGTTAAAAAAAAAAAACGAGAACGAGAAACGACTGCGTGTGCGAAAAGTTTGCGACATGCGCCGGACAAACGAAAGGAGCCTGATGGCCTTTTCGTGGTTTGAATTGAGCTAAAAAAAAGAAGCTATTTGCATAAAGTGACGTGTCCTGTTTGGTTGTGATAGCCGAACCGGCTTCGAAGAGGTGGGATTTTTTTCACTTCAAGAAAAACCATTTTATTGAGACATGTACCGGAGAGTGACTTTTTTCAAAGTATGATTAATGGAAATTTCTAAAAGTGAAATTTTTCCCTCGGGGTTTCGGGAGGTGATTTTTGGAAGCACCAAAAATTGCCTAAACATGCGTCACACGTTAGCAGTAACAATCTTTGGCTGTTGATGCATGATGGTGATCTCCTGATGTAAGCAAATTTGGTACGGAATACATCAAAAACTTCTCGAACATTTTCGCTGTTTTGTATAAAGGTCGGAAGCCTTTATACAAAAACCGCAGAAATTTATGGTATTTCTTAATGATATGAGAAACAATTCGCCATAGTGTAACAAATTGCGCACATTAACTTTATTGATTGTTGGATTGTGCGTAAAAGGTAGAAGAGAATAATTCATTGCTTGTCGTTTTGTGTGCTTTTTTTTGGGAATAATACATGTTTTTTTGGGATTTTTTTATCATCCTTTAAAGAATGTGATTAGTCAATGGGTCAGTCAGTTAACGGACCAATATTGTGCGTTGGTTGGATTTAAAATTTCCATGGAATGCTGCTATCATTCGTGATGGAATCAAAACCGAAGTAAAAATACAGCTTTTTCCTTTAGTGATTTTAGATACGAGCATTCGATGCATATGCACAGTAATAGTATCAAATTGAGATGAGTTTTTTTGTAGGTTTTTAAATATTCTCTTTCTTCACTTGATGATCTGCTAGGTCATGCCGGTCATCTAATGGCTCACCAGGCTAATTGATACCAAACCTCGCTACTCAACCACCGGATCGCCATTTGAAATATTGGTACTGGTATTTGAATCCTTCTTAATTTATTTATGGAATATCCATGGCCAAGAGAAGTTATCACAATGCTTTGCATTTAAAGTTTTTGATTTTTAGTGTTTGCATTAGCCATCAAAAATACGATGATTTTAATACATGATTCGAACAATTATTTTACTTTATTTACTCTAATATAACACTGCTGCCTGAATCGTTTAAATAGTCGTAAATAATATTTTCCATATTTGTTCTCATAATTATATTACGTGGAGGAATTTTGATGAACAAAATGTACAAAAATATTAAGAATATGGTTTAACATTAGTTGTAATTTGCCACAGTATCAGCTTTAGGTGTCTGTCCTAGTTTTATTTAATTTTAAAAAGTAAGTTTCTTTATACAAACACTACGTACAGTCGATTGCCATGCTATAAATACTCAGGACACGATCTTTCACTTCAAACAATTCAAGCAACAAAAATAAAATCATTAAGGCAAAACCCGACAAAAGTTGTCTGTAACGAGAAAATAATGTTGTTTTGTTGTTTAACCAGGCTAACAGGCTTTAATCGTTTTAAAATTGTTCCCTTAGAATCAAGAGATGAATTTTAATTATTGTTAAATAACCATTTCCAAATGTTGCTCACTCATTCAAAAAAAAAAAATCATGCCTTTTTAAGTACATGCAAAACAGGCTGAAACAATCATAATGTTTTCATGTGGTCCACTAGCAAGCGATCACCCAATTTACTCTCAATATGCTTTCAACACTCACAGGGAATTTTGGTTTCTTGGCAGCATGCACAACTGCTCCCATCCGGCCCAGTGAGTGAAAGGTGGCGAAAAAGCAAACCCCGGTGGTAAGTAAATGGCAAAATAAACAACTGAAAAATGACTCTACCAAACCCGGCACGGTAATGGTGTACGGGAAAAGTGATAGTTGTAGCCCATTTCCTACGCGCCATATGCTCCCACCGTTTGTCGGTCAAGGTGAAGATGAAACGAAATCATAAGGCGTGTGTGTTCGTGTGAGGGGGAGGTTAAGATGAGGCGATAAGGCAGGTAAACATGGGGCGGGATGTTTGGGGTTTGGTTTTACATAATGTCTGGAATCGGTTGATGAATTGCTGGCGAGTAATTGTCGAGCTCAAGGATTTGATTGTCCAATTAGAATATTATTTCTGGAGGGTGGACTTACGCCTGGAAAGCTAGCCCAGATTGTGGACCTCTAAAAACTATTCAATAGCTCGTAAAAAATGTAGCTTTACATCAACTTTAACCTGGCTAGAGTACTCAGCACACTCATAAGCGTGAGTCTCGTAAACAAATATTGAACCCAAACCAAATTTCGTGGTAAAAAGCCTCCCGTCGCAGATGATCCTTCTCCAGCAGTGGCAGAAAGGCAAAAAAACGGGCGGTGAAATGTAAACATCGTCACACGTTCACTGACAGACACTGAGTTTCAAGGTTGTGTGTCGGTGGGAAAAAGATCCGGAGGGACCGGAGAAACAAATTTTTGGGTGAAATTTGACGCGAACGAGAAGGAGAGAAACATTTCAAGGCCCATTAGCCTCTGTTTTGGGATGTTTGGTGTTTTATGCGCAATTTACGAAACGAAACGATGCTTGATATAACAGTGCTGTCGGTATTACGTGAGCCCGCCAACCGTTATTGAGAAGCCCTTTTACACTTGCATCGGTGCAACTAGCGAGATGCAATGAAAATGCATAAAACATTGCAGCTGAGACGAGAAGAAATTTCCGCCGGAGAGCTTTTTTTAGCGCACTCGGATCAGTTCGGAGGTTATAAGATTTTCCACCTGAAGTAACCTTTTTCCATAACATTGAAAAAGGTGGCAAAAGCTATTGAAGTACCTTTAGGAAAGCTGCTGCCTTGTACGCGTCATGATGCAACTGTTAAGCAAACAAATATTAATGACGGCCCAACGAAACGGAAACGCAGGTAATGCTATTTTTTTCCTCTGTTTTTTGTTTTATATGTGTAAAGTTGGAGTTTTGTTGGCCCTCTTCTTCACATACACGCGCTAGTTACCACTCCACTCCAGCGCTTTGTGTACAAGCAATTAAAGTCGGCCACACTGACAATGAGGTCAGCGTGTGGAATCATTTTTAACAGCAACAAAACACACTACGCTTTACTTTGTCTATAACTTATGGATCGGCCCACCATAACGGAAGCTTTGCAGGGGAAAAAAACGCTTCACCTTAAAGATTCACATTCTCATAAGGTGGCCAATGGTAATTGATTTGTGCAAAAAGTCTGCAGACACACGCCCTTGATCGTACCGAAACCACATTGCGATTTAAAGTGCAAATACTTACTCTTGCCAAGAAATCCGGTACCGCCCGTTATGAAGACGTTACATTTGTCGTAAAATTGCTGTATTTCGGTAAGCTGCTCCTCTATCTTGCCGGTCGTCATCGGGGTGCTCGGTTGGTACGACTGGCCACCGCCCGTTTGTGCCAGCAGCTCATCGTCGTAGATGGAAACCGTCATCGTGCGCGTTTCGGTGCGGAAAGTGTGCAAAGTTCACGGTGAACCGATTTTCTTCCCTTGTTTTGTTGGGGGACGTAGTTTTTCCAGAACTTTAACGTTATGACACTCAACTGCTCACGCACACTCACCAGCACTGAAAACACTTTTGCTTAAGTTTGGCTCTTTTGCTTAATGCACCTCCTGTACGGGATGGGAGAAAATTGTTCTCGTAATTTTTATTTCATCCTTTTTTTAATTTTATTTTCTGTAACCAAAAAGCTTTTGCTTTCTTGTATCTTATCTTTTACAAGAGAGTTTGATTGTTTCGTTTTTGTTTTCAGATAACCAACTCAACCGTCACACGTTATTAAATTATTAATTTCATTTCGCAGTTTTTCTCTCGATATGGGTTTTTAAAACTCAAAATCGTTCATAATTGATTCAGCACCGTGACAGATCTACACTCAGCTCGAAAGAAAAATAAAACGCTCCCCAACGATCTCGGGTGGCCAGCGCTAAAAGTGAGATTTTTTTTATATAACACATGTATTTTGCACGGACTGTACCGTGTCCGTCCTTATTAGTGAACCATTTTGGGAAGCATGTCGAGCTTCTTGCTGGCTTCAAACAACGACTCGAACGAAAGTAAGCTAAGGGATGGTTGGTTTCAATGGATAGCTAGATGGTGCAGATGATCAGTAGTGGTGAGGCAAAACGAGCTAGATTTAATGGGATGGTTAATTTCATACAGCCAAGCTGGAGGTGTTTGCAGATTTTGTTTCTTCTGTTTTCGCGTGTGGAACTGACCAGTTCAAGCTAGGCAATCTAACGTGCAAATCAACACACTGCTCCGTGGCGGAAGCAGTCGATCGTTTTGCTGTGTTAACGCGTGCGCGAAGGTATACCGATTATATGACACCGTGTCTTATGATTGGTCATTATCGCTTTATTTGAGGCGAGGTGAAATATGGGCTTTCCGTTTTAATATGCAAGGAGGAGAGCAGGAAACGGGCCACTCGGTTGTGGGCAACAATTACTGACCAGTGTAATTAGGATAAGATCTGCATAGTACTAACGGCAACGGAAAGATATGTAATTATTATTTTCACTTCCTCGTCTAGGATGGAGCTTTCTGGATTGTGAAGTCTTTAAAAATTGTCGTTAAACACTTCTTTCACTATTTATATGATTACAAAAGAAAACACAAGAGTTCTTAGAAAATTAAAAAGTAAAACACCATAAAGAACTTCCACATTGACATTCGTTTGCCAGTAAATCTAAAATGAATTTCCTATTGTAACATTCTCGCACAAAAATGGGAAGCCTTTTCAAGCACACTTTTCACCAAATATGTCCATCAATTGTCACAGTTTCACTTGTCACTCGCTAAACTTTCCACACATTCACGTTAAACTTCAACTCGGTTTCAGCGTAACTGCTTAGAATGGCTGCACAAAATCGTCCACTCGTTCTACTAGCACCAGCCCACCTACCATGCAAAGGGGGAGCACACTTTTGCTGATCCTCTATCGGTGACGATCGGCTACAGACTGACACACCGTCGCTAGAGTCAGCCGGACGACACAGCTCCGCACACTCTGCACGGTCCAGCCGCTAGTGTAATCGACGCGACGCGAGAGAAAAACCCGAGCGAGCGAGTGCGAGCGAAAGCTTTCGGCCGGTTCGGCGGGGGTTCGTTGCCTAGCCCGCGTGCAAATCTTTTGAATCGTGACCGTTGCGGCCGCTGGTCAATGAAAAAGGCTGGTGGCACTGTGTTTGTGGGGTGTGTGCTGGCTGACGGTGCTGCCGAAGCAATCTGCAACGTCGCGCGACGCGATCGGGCGTTGATTGTTAGTTTTTGGAAGTGTGTGAAGCACCTAGGGTTTGGTCATCTTTTTTTTTTCTATCAGTTGTCAGAGCTATTGTTGATGGAGGTTTTTTTTGGTTGAAGTGGGAAAGAGAGGTACTTTTGAATGAGAAGCAAGATGCTAGGTTGATGTACTACTAGCAGCAACAATGGCGAGAGTAAGTAATGACCACACAAGAAGTAGTAGCTCAGTGGGTTCACTCTCTCACAGAAATGTGCCGATCATCCAATCTTTGTATGCAGGACCCAGGACAGTATCGGGTTGGAAAGCCGAGGGAGGCGGATATGGAGGGTCATCTTTAATGGATGGATTCGTCTGTGCAGAAACATATGTTGCTCGCAACCGTCTCGCGAAGCATTGATGCTGATCGGTTTTTATGTTCCGTTCGGTGGACACGCAGCTGAGGTATTGAACGCGTGGCAAGAGCTGGAAGCAAAAATTCGTTGAATTTTAAATGGCCAAATGTTACAGATTTAATGTTCATACTGTCTTGCGTCGTGGGTGTCGTTTTCTTCCTTTTTCGCTCCCACCCTTAGATAACGAAATCGGCAACAATGTTAGTGGCTGTTTTGGCTTTAGCAAAACGAAAGACTTGAACGCCTTTTTGCACAAGCGTGGCAACAAACGACGAACCTTTTGTTGATTGACTTTCGCTGATAATAATATGTGCATTAGATGTTTTTTACTGTCACTTTCAGGATCATGTCTGTTGCCCTCTTTATCTGTCCCTTCCAAGCTGTTGCGGTTGTTTTCGATAGCATTACCGTTAGGGAATGCGTAGTGACGAGCTTCTCGAGGACGGAATTGGGTCAATATTTGTGCGCGCGCTTAGCCCCGGGACACGAGTACTCACTAACGCACTGCCTATTTCGGTGTGGTAGTAAGCCGGGGAAGCGGGGGAGGGGAGTACGAGCGAGAAAAAGATAATGTCCACAAGCCCCAAGTGGACAAACATTCACGTTCCCCACGGATTGAGTGGGAATGGACGGAGAGTGTACGTGAAGTGTAATTGTCGTGCGACTGTGAAGAAGGTGCGGTACGGATATTATGCTGACAGTGTTGTATGTTGGGCCAAGATTAGGATACGGTGTGGCGATGGTTGGTGAGTATCGGAGCGTATGCACATGTACACACTGCAATGGCTCTTTAAATGTGCTTCGGGCTGGCTTGACGTGGTGGTGGAATCACATGAGATGAGCACTGTATTGCTCGGTTGAATCATAGCACATTGGGTAATTGAAGCAGGCCAAATTTTAAAAAAATAGTACAATAGTTGCGATGTTCTACAAAACGTTACGCAATCCAAAGACACATCCAACGGTGCGCGGAACATTCCGATCGGACCACGAATGGCCGAGTTATCATCGATTTTCCACGGGAATGTTTTAGTTTTTCCGTAATAACTAGGTGAGGGGGTGGATTGATCGGGTTGCGATGTTCTACAAAATGTTGCGCGGCCTAAAGACGCATCTAACGGTACGCGGTGCATCCTGATCGGACCAGGAATGGCCGAGTTATCGCCGATTTTCCACGGGAATGTTTTAGTTTTTCTGTAATAACTAGGTGAGGGGGTGGATGGATCGGGTTGCGATGTTCTACAAAATGTTGCGCGGTCTAAAGACGCATCTAACGGTGCGCGGAACATTCCGATTGAACCAGCAATGGCCGAGTTATCGCCGATTTTCCACGGGAATGTTTTAGTTTTTTCGTAATAACTGGACAAGGAGGTGGAGGGATCGGGTTGCGATGTTCTACAAAATGTTGCGCGGCCTAAAGACGCATCTAACGGTACGCGGTGCATCCTGATCGGACCAGGAATGGCCGAGTTATTGCCGATTTTCCACGGGAATGTTTTAGTTTTTCTGTAATAACTAGGTGAGGGGGTGGATGGATCGGGTTGCAATGTTCTACAAAATGTTGCGCGGTCTAAAGACGCATCTAACGGTGCGCGGAACATTCCGATTGAACCAGCAATGGCCGAGTTATCGCCGATTTTCCACGGGAATGTTTTAGTTTTTCCGTAATAACTGGGTGAGTGGGTGGAGGGATCGGGTTGCGATGTTCTACAAAATGTTGCGCGGCCTAAAGACGCATCTAACGGTACGCAGTGCATCCTGATCGGACCAGGAATGGCCGAGTTATCGCCGATTTTCCACGGGAATGTTTTAGTTTTTCCGTAATAACTAGGTGAGGGGGTGGATGGATCGGGTTGAGGTGTTCTACAAAATGTTGCGCGGCCAAAAGACGCATCCAGCGGTAGGTAATTCATCCCGATCGAACCAGGAATGACCGAGTAATCGCCAATTTTCTATGGGTACAACGGTTGTTGGTGGGAGAGGGGGGGGGGGGGGAATGGTGGAGGGATCGAACGTTGTGGGGTCCAAGGACGATATCGCCGATTTCGAACCAATTTTCCGACCAAGAGTGACTGGTAGTAACAGGAGAGCATGAATTCGAGGAAGTAGCTCGGGTCTGCCGAAAATTTCCAAATCCAATCTTAAAATCCAAAATCAGTTTTAAAATCCTGAGGCAAAAATAAAGTTGAATTTCAGACTTAAAATTTCCAACCCTAATTTAAAATTGACTTTGGATTTTAAAACTGATTTTGGAAATTTTGGAACCGACCCGAACTACCTCTTCGAATTCATGCTCTCCTGTTACTCCTGGTCGGATTTTTGTGGCAAAAATCCGGAAATTTGTGGCAAAAATCCGCAAATTTTTATGCGGCAAAATCCGACCCGGAGTAACAGGAGAACATGATTTCGTGGAGGTAGCTCGGGTCGGTTCCAAAAGTTCCAAAATCAGTTTTAAAATCCAAAGTCAGTTTAAATTTTGGGTTGGAAATTTTAAGTCTGAAATTCAAATTAAATTTTTGCCTCGGGATTTAAAAACTGATCTTGGATTTTAAGATTGGATTTGGAAATTTTCGGTCGATCCGAAGTACCTCCTCGAATTCATGCTCTCCTGTTACTACCAGTCGTTCCTGGTCGGAAAATTGGTTCGAAATCGGCGATATCGTCCTTGGACCCCACAACGTTCGATCCCTCCACCGTCCCCGCCCCCCCTCCCACACACATCCGTTGTACCCATAGAAAATTGGCGATTACTCGGTCATTCCTGATCTGATCGGGATGAATGACCTACCACTGGATGCGTCTTTGGGCCGCGCACCTTTTTGTAGAACACCTCAACCCGATCCCACCACCCCCTCGCCATGTTATGGCAGAAAAACCAAAGCATCCCCGTGGAAAATCGACGATAACTCGGCCATTCCTGGTCCGATCGGAATGTTCCACGCACTGTTAGATGCGTCTTTAGGCCGCGCAACTTTTTGTAGAACATCGCAACCCGATTCCTCCACCCACTCACCTTGTTATTACGGAAAAACTAAAACATTCCCGTGGAAAATCGCCGATAACTTGGTCATTCCTGGTCCGATTGAAATGTTCCGCGCACCGTTGGATGCGTCTTTAGACCGCGCAACATTTTGTAGAACATCGCAACCCGATCCCTCCACCCCCTCACCCAGTTATTACGGAAAAACTAAAACATTCCCGTGGAAAATCGGCGATAACTCGGCCATTCCTGGTCCGAACGGAATGTTCCGCGTACCGTTGGATGTGTCTTTGGGCCGCGCAACATTTTGTAGAACATCGCAACCCGATCCCTCCACCCCCTCACCTAGTTATTACGGAAAAACTAAAACATTCCCGTGGAAAATCGGCGATAACTCGGTCATTCCTGGTCCGAACGGAATGTTCCACGCACCGTTAGATGCGTCTTTAAACCGCGCAACATTTTGTAGAACATCGCAACCCGATCCCTCCACCCCTCGCCCAGTTATTACGGAAAAACTAAAACATTCCCGTGGAAAATCGGTGATAACTCGGTCATTACTGGTTCGATTTTGACGTTCCGCATACAGTCACATACGTCTTTGGGCTAAAGGGTCGCAGAAATCCTCTGAAAATTCTACCAATAGCATTCCCATGGGAAATTGACGATCAACTTGCACAAATTTGTTAGAGTCGGGGGGTGCTGTGTATTATTAGAAACGTTTTTGGTCCACACATCTTTTCGTGGAACAACTTAACCCGATCCCTCCGCCTCAAATTCTCTTGGGTTTGAGATCAATGTTCAACGACCATAAAAATAGTAAGTGTAGGGACAGTTAGCTATAAATCCGATACATGGCTAATCGCAAAAATCAAATGCTCACCCAACTTAGATTCAGTATAATAGAGCGTCCCATTTTCCACTCCGCTTGGTGCCTCAGAAAGGCTAAATCTGCCACTGCCGCGTGCAGAGAAAACTCGTTTTTCCACTGCATATTTTATCGCTTCGCTACAAAGAGAGCAAGATCGCGGTAGTAAAAAGAAAAAGCAAACAATAATTCAAGAATCCTTTGTCTGCCAGTGATCGGCAGTTTAGCAGTATGCAAGAGACTTCCGCAATAATGACGTTCGCAAGGGCTGGTTTTCGGGGTTTACTTTTACTGGTGAGCATACTATAGCGGCTGTCCCTGGTTGGTTCAGTGTCTGCAGCTACGATGGAGCTGAAACACCGACACCGTTCCCGTAATTCCTTGTTCTTTGTCATCCCGTTCCGTGTGGTGACTGTTGTGCGTTCGTGTTGGTGGTTGGTTGCAGTAATCGAAAAAATTGAAAGCAAGGTCGCGATGTCGCGGTCGCGGGTGGTCGGTAGCTGCCTGGACAACACGATTCCGAGTTGTCGTAGGATGGCTAGTTGGCTGGTAGAGAAACTAGTCACCGCAAGAGCAACTAAAGACAGGAGAATTCCTGGCGGGCGCGGGTATGAAAAGTTCTCTCTTCTATTGACTTATCATCAGTGCAAGCCTATTCGAGTGTCTGTTCCCCAGAACGCACCGGAAAGGTGAGCAAATGTTTGGCACAAACAATATGCTGAACTGCGTACGTTTCGAAGCTGTTAGCTAACCAAATATCGGCCCATTTTTCATGGGAAACAGTTTTGTGCTTTTGCGTACGCGTTCTGAAAACAGATCTTAATGTTTATCCCATTAACTGTTGCCGTGTTGACCGTTGAGTCAACAACAACAAGCGCGTAAAATACACACATCGAAAAAGCACACGTGTGTGTGTTCGCGGAAAGTCACGATGGTCAAAGATAAAGCTCCTCTCATTTTCTGCACGCAAAAACTTGCTAAACAGATATCTTGTCCCACCCGAAAAAGCGATTAATCAGTCGGATACACGGAAAAAGATCACATTTTCTCATCAGGTTTCCGGTGTAACTTTTTAATGAGACAAAACAAGTGCGCGATCAACATCATTGAGGCAATGTGGCAGTGAGAAGCAACGAGTAAACTATCTTATTGCAATAAAATTCATCTTATCCAGTCTGTTTGTCTAGATATCATGATTGTCTGGATCGCACGGGTTTGATCCAGTGAGAACGATCAAAGTATCAATTTTCATTGTCTCATGCGATGTGCCATGATGGTGCATAATCATCCGGAAAGAATTGTATTTTTGCTCCCTTATTACTACTAACACTGTACAGATTGATTGATCATGCGATCAGGAATAGGTTTTTTTTAATTTGAAATTAATAAAATTAGCATGCTTAATAGACCTTTGAGTTTATTAGAAATATGTTGTATCTTGAGCTCAATAAAGCTTTTCAGCGAGCAGGAAAGGTGTGGGTAGCAATATTAGTAAATGTGGACCATTTCAAAAACAGCTCTTAACGCGCATGATGAAAAATTATGTTATTAAAATAATTTTACATGATCTAATCTTTTCAACATCTTAAGAAGGGAAAATAATTTTTTTTAAACCCTCCATACAATTGTCACAATTATTATTCGTTTGGAATATTAGATCTCATTCAAACAATTGGGAATGCCCGAGATAAGGGACGGAAAAAGAAGGAAATGCCTTATCAATATAATTCATATAATTCAATCATCCCAAGCGGTGTTGACAATACAGCATTGTAAAGCTCTAATTAATTATGAATAAATATAAATAAATAAGATCTAATTTGAGGGCAAAATAAAACAGATGTATCACAAAAATCTTACAATGGGGTGTAAGTGGCCTTCTGGGCCATCTCTCGCTTGGCAGAACCAGGATGTAAATCACATCTGGACCGTTCTCCTCTCGTGAGGATTGACTATCCAACTTGTTACTTATACTTGTTCTTACAATTGATTGTTTATTATTGTAGCAGATAGGAAAATTAAGATAAAATTTTTGAAGGATCATCTGATGAAGTACTGATCTGATCTCTGATATCTGATGAATGTAAGCTTGAAACGGGCTCAGAGACTAACTGCAGCATATATGTTGCAATTCAAACTAGTATTTCCTCTTAAATGAACGTTTTATCTTCTTCGGGAAACATCTTTGACACCGCTGTTCGCACAAATTATCCTCGTTGGCCAACAGCCTCATAGAACGTTTCATCTGTTGTGCACTTGCTTCACAAGCGCATTACTTCTGCCGCGCTTGGAGTAATTTTCGACGTGTGTTTAAAGATTGTTCGAGAAGAGCATAAGCAGCATACACACATGCGACACACCACACACACACATACAACAGGCATACACACGTACGCACGCATCTACACGCGGAGAGTGTACATCCCCGAAGTGTATTGAGTAATATTCAAGTACCAGACCGCGCGAGATTGGCGCGAGTGTCGGGAAAGTGTTTCTTGGCGTTCCTCCACTCACGCCACCGAGTCGCTGTATGTGTTTATGTCGATGGAACAATACGGTACTGCCGAAAAACGCATATATACACCGACCGCGACCGACCATCACCGGGTCGGTCGTGGTATTGGGCGCGCTTGGTACGCTTTGGGTGACTGGGTCGGCAACGAGCCGAAAGAAGGTCGCCAGTAATTAAAACATTACGGGATAAAGTCATATGCACACGGTGGGTATGTTGAGTTTGGCTTTCTGCAGTTGCTGTGCGTCTAAGTGATAGCTACGATTAATATTTTTGGAGTATTATGCTTTCCTTCCTTAGTGGACATTTAAAAGTAAAATTTCAATCTTGCCAAGTTGTCCTCACCGGTGGCGATTTCACGACTTGCTTTTGTTAGCATTGGATGTATGACTCTGCAGCGTACGAATAATTGCTGCCAAAATGTAATCAACGCATTACTCTTGGCCGCTTCTTCATCCACAACTCACTGCATCAGCATCACCATCGCGAATTGCCGAAGGGGGAGAGAGACAGTGAAATGGCAGTGAGGTCCTCTCGAATATTTCGGTGAGTTGCTGTTGCTCGATTCATTTATTGATGGTCACCGACAATGAGATCGGGCCTTCGTGCAGTTGCTCACCCCTCCGTACAAGAAAGGATCCCGCGAATGTTCAGGAAGGTTTTCAATGTCTTCCACTGTACTGTTGGTTGGTCGAACGAAGAAGAGAAGGCGCGAAACAATGCACATCTTGCTGTATGAGGTGTGAGCAGTGAGGTGTTGTGCTGCACAGGTTGCAGCTTGGAAGCGTGGATGTATACACGTGTTGTTTTGCTGTAAATTGTAAACATCACGGATGGGGTTGTTCGCTTTACTTCCTGCTTTGCTTTGTGGCGTTTTGTTTGCAAAGGGTGCTAATGAAATTTAACGAGTCCGATCGAATGATAGGTGCGTGAGTAAAGCAAATTAACTAGCAGGGAGTGATCTTATCGATCACATTTTAATTGATGATTGGCATGAAAAGTTGTGGATTTTTCGTTAAATCCTGAAGGATGAGGCAGTAGAATTTAATTAGAAGACAGTAAAAGAAATCAAACAATTGGAAGTTTGATTACACCACCAAGGAAAATAAAAAAAACAAACCGCAGTTCAATCCCTGATGGGATTCAAGCACCAAAGAACAAAATGTAGAGGATATTTTACAGTACCTGCATTCAAGCAGTTAATTTGATTAACCTTGAGGTTATCTTATCTGGGTTTTTGGTAATGACACCGGAACCCGGAACATTTTGATGGGCGAAGAATGCGAAGGTTTAAGATTCAGTAGCTGCGCTTGCGAAAAGTAGATCGTGCGCAGCAGTGATAAAATATATTGTGGTCTTGGAGCATGAAAGTTATGCAATCCGCAGATCATCTTCTTTGTGAAAGGTATGCAATCTGAAGTCATTAGCGAAACAGCGTGAAACAGAAACAAACTCACAGCTTGCTCTAGAGAAATTGACAGCATTTTGAAAGAGGAGGAAAAAGGTTATGAAAAGGGCATGATAATATGAAGCCTTTTTGTATTTTTCTTTTCAAGTAGGTAAGAAGGAATGATTGTTTTTAAAATTCAACAAAATTAATGCATGTCCAATAACCACCAGAATAGTTTACCAGAATAAAACCAGAACACTTTACGAATCTTTTCTATAATGTGTTTTTTTTCTTTCTCTTAGTTAATCGTTTCGTAATGCTTTATAACTTTAGGCTGTATAGAAGTAAACTACTTTTCAGTTATTATTTTAATTATAATTCTCAAGCATTTGTGGAGAAATAAGCTGTGTCATTAGAATGCCCCTGCTGCTATGCAATCTGCATCATCGCAGGTTTTTGGAGCACGTTCGCAGAGTATTTGTATCACGCAGCAATACTTTGCTCGGAGGTTTAATTGTATCGTTCTTTACAAAATTTCTTCAATTACAATCATTTCTGGTTGTTACAGGCTAGGAGGGAGATAGATCAAGGTGCATGATGATCATAGAAATGTCCTCTTTCCATTTGGTTTTATTTCATATTTATTTCTTTTGACCTTACAATCCTATCCAACCAACCCAACAGCAATCCCAACCTAATAAGCTAGAATCTAATCCTAATCCTAATTGTAAAGAGTTTCAATCGAATCCTAATCGAATACGATTCCCAATCGAATCCAAGTCACTATTCCCAATCGATTCCAACACCTAATCGAATCCCTATCAGAAATGATTGAAATGAGGATCCAATCCGATTCGAATCTTCCTAGTCCCGAAACTGCCAACACTAGTCCAATCGTACATGGCAACATCCCACGACATATTTTCGATATTTTTTTTTCATATGTTCAAAAGAGGGCACGAAGGCTTAAACATGAAAAAATATCCGATTTATTTTTAATAATTACTAAAATAATCAATTGGTTCGAACAAATAATTTTAATTTCATTTTTCTAATCAGGCGATGAAAGACCATGCGCCTCCATCTAAAGCAACTTATCAACCGGTAAGATCCATGATTTTTATAACTATTTTACTTATTTCGCAATTTAATAGATAAAATCAAATAAAATTTGATTGAAAAGTACAAAAGCATATATTCTGCCGATAAGACCCACTGAAGCTCCATCACAGAGAAGAGCTTAATCAGAAATAGCAAACACATTCAACTCAAATTTATATATTTTTTTCTCTTTATTTAGATACTCACTTTACAAAATACATAAACGAAATACAATCATCCACTTCGTCTACCACATTCTTCTCAACGCTAAAGTAAACTGTTCACAAGTTAACGAATATTTCACCTCGAAAACACTCCTATCGGATGTACGCTATGATCCTGCGCGAAAGAAAAATAACTGCCTACCGTGTACCGTGCACGACTAAGCTTACTTTCGCATCTTTTCTCGTCTAAACAAAAAATCTAATATCTAGAACCTAACGCGTGTGTACTTCTACTAGCTCGATCGAATCGATTAATGTATCCCGAGCGTTTATGATCGAATCAACGATCATGTGTGCCCATCGATTTCAGCCAAAACGGGAGCAAAATCGTTCCTGTAGAAGCAACAAATCTCTACACTTCGTTGCACAAATACATACACAAACTAGCAGAGAAGGGGAAGAGTAAGAAGACGAAGATAAAGAGTAACTATCCCATAACTTAAATCCAATAAATTAAAACACTACATAATGGTGACGAGTAAACGCGTCTCCAGTTCTAGATATCGTTCACGTTTCATTTTCTCCCTTTTTGTTTAACTAACTCGGGTGGTTTGTTTCCTTGAACAATATCGCAATTCGCAATTATTTTGTCCACCTGTCTAATATAGCTTGCTATAAAAGTGTTTTTATTGTCCAGAAAGGTACTTCTTTTTCTACTACTGACAACTGATTGTCTTATTCATTCGTTGTTTGCACTTTACACGTTAGAAAACGATATTTGCGACATCGCGTTTTCCTCGTACAAGTATGACGCAAGCACTTAAACATATGCAGTAAACAGACACTAACGCACTAACTATTTACATTGAACAGAATATAAGCAAGCAGCCTATTTAGTTGTAAAAGGGATGGAAGATGCATGTGTTTATTCGCTACCAGCGAGCGGCAACTTCATTGAAGGGCTACCAAGTGCAATGAAAAGTCCTACCTCGTCGAGAAAGGACACTGTTGGGTGAAAGTAAGGAAGTGGATCATTTTGGGGAACACACGCCCCTAAACTAAGTACACCTAAGTACTAAGGTTCGCTAGTGCTGCTAGAGCAAACGAGTGGTGGCAGTTGTTTTTGTGTATGCTATGCATTATCGCTCCCTAACTTTCTATCTCTGTTTCTTTTTTCTCTTCGTTTCTCAGCTCACCGACAGTGTAATATGAACAATTTGCAGTAAAGGGGTTTTTCTTCAAAAATAAGAAATGCATCAAGAGTACAAAAAAAACAATGTATCAGTGGAGCAGTAAATATGTTTTGGTTTGAAGTATTGGTCCAAAAAATAAAAGGAGTTGCGTTGCATGTTGCAAAACGTATTCAGCGGGCATCCTTTCGCTGTCCTAACTGACGAATTTTGAACACAGACACACCGACCCATGCACACAAGCCTACTACCGCTCTGCTCTACTGCTGGTTGCTGACGAGTTCGGGCTGTTGCTGCAGCTGCTGCAACTGCAGCTGCTCCTTCAAATGTTGTAATCGCTTCCGCTTGATGGCATTCATAAAGTTTTTGTATCGCTTATCCTCATCATCCAAAGCTGCAAGTGGATGGGTTGGGCCACGCAGTTTGCATGCAAAACAGGGAGAGAAAGAAAATTTTAGTAAAGAGTGTTTTAGCACAAGTAAGTAGTGGCTTAGCTAGTGATGTGAATGCATATTTCGTATTTTTATTTTGCTACTATAATTGCTCTGAAAGCAACATGATTAGCATACAGAAGGCGAGCAAAGAGAACAATAAACATACAATAGAATGCGATACTATCTACTGGTGAATGGGTGTGTTTGTGTTGATGTTTAACGTGACGTAAGGATGTATTGGGATGAACGTTTGGTAAAAAGGATGCAGGCTGGAAGTGAATAAAGTGAAAAGGATAAATCTAGGTTTCATAATTACATGCATAGTATTTGGTATATGCACACTGGGTAGTAGCAGTAGTGTTTGGAGTTTTGTGGGTAGTGAGAACAATACATATTTTTGTTTTAGAGTATGTTCACGTGCAGTAATAGACCCGCTATCTATCTTTTTTACACGGCATGTAGCTCTAGCTGGAAACCAAACCTTTTGATAAGGAGTTTGTAGTATACTATTATTATAGCTACATATTTAAAGTTAAGTACATACGAATGTGCTTTTTTCTAGCACCTAATAACTACTGAATTTTGTACACTATTTGTTACTTTATTTATTGCTAATTTGTTACTACACGTTGCTAACTTGAGGTGGATGTTTGGTGTTTCTTCTCGCTCTTTATTTAAATTTTACCAGTTTTTATTTCTTTGGTAGTGACTTCATGAGTGTGCAAAGTGAAAGTTTCGCTGGTGCGAATGTTTTCCAGAAAACGAATAAAATGTGCAACGCGTGCGGGCAACATAATGTTGCGGGTGCAGTAAACGAAGCGCGTTTACCTTTCAAGTGGCAGTGAGAAGCCATTTTGGGTGGAAGCCATCCATTCGATGCACCATTTTGTTTTCGTTTTGTTACCGTATAAATATTTTTCTCTGTACATAGCGTTTACCGTAATCCACTAGAATCATTTGCTCTATACATATAGCGACAATATTGTATTGTTTTGAGATTAGAGCGAGCAAAACTATTGGTAGTAGAGCGGTTCGATATTGTTACGTCCAACCATCAGATATAGCGACGGTTCCAGATGGACTTTGTGGAATGAGGACTTAGGGAATCCGATAGTATCTGAAAGTAGGAATCGAACGAGAGAGAGATAGTACCTTCAGAGCAAGCACTTATATACAACTGGTGCCTTATGATGTTTTTAAATATGTGTGCTAAAGGATTTTGATTTGGAAGTGGATGCGTTTAAAGTTGTCAAATATGAGGCACGATCTTACACGGATATAAGTCCACTTTTCGATAACACATTTTCTTAATAACAAACTGTCTACTTATCCTTCCAGTAAGCGATACATTTTTACAGTTCCCTCTAACTATAATTTTCGTAGCATGCTAAAACAAATCTAAAATGTAAATATAGTAAACACATGCAGAACGGTCTTTGTTTTTATCTCGCTGAGGGTTTTGCATCGTTCACAGATTGCTGTACATGCAATTATGGTACATAGAAGTTTCGTAATATGCTGGTAACTTATGCTATAATTTATGGACCTAAAAAAGGAGGGTGCAGTTAAAGAGTAGCGCAAGCACACAGCCATAATTCATTCGCAATCCCTAGCAGGGTAAAATTAAGTAGGCTAAGGCTAGGTAGACCACTACAATAATTTATCGAGCCAAAGGCTCAAGCAAGGCATTTATAATAATCCGGCAGAAGCTTCCTACGTTCCATGATGATGATTATGAGGGCGTGAGGTTTGGTAATGGGGTTTCCGATTGTACGGCAGTGTTCAGAATAGTCAGAAAGGTACAGATATTCGAGTAGGAGACAGAGAGATCCAGTAGTAGTAGGAGGTCCGTAAAGTTTGCTGGGCGAGTAGTGGTAATAGTAATAGTAGTAGTAGAGTAAGTAAGAATAAAGTTGGTAGGGTAGAAAGTAAAGTAAAGGTCTTGTAGAGTCATATTGACGTAGAAAGAGAGAGAGTTATCATGCACTATTGGTGTTACTCGACAGGAGTTCCAATTTTTCACGCTGTTAAAGTAGAGCGATCGTTCTTGCCTTGGAATTCTGCAAATACTAACAGAAAATACAGAAAAAGAAGATCGTTCTCTAAAGAGATTAAAACAGAATATCTCAGCGAGGTAAAAGAAAGGATAAGATACTGCACGAAATTAAACAGAGTGAAATATGCAGGTGCGGTATTCGGTAGAATCCATTACCAGTGTATGTAGAATATTACAGTGACGATACAGCTGATCGTATCGGGCGCCATGGGGTTGGTGTGTTGGTAATCCAAGAATTGTACAGTGAAAATAAACCCTTCTCCATTTCCCCAGCCCACAGCCACGGGGACTACACAGTGAGAGAAGTGTCCCTGGACGGAAAAGTTGGAGTTCCAACGACCGGAGGCTACTCATGCACTCAAGTAGAAGCGACAGTGAAAGTTCTCGATGGATTGTGGGATCGATGGACCAGATAGAACAGAGTGTTTGTCCGCCGACTATGTAGAAGGTGGTGCGGAGAAGGTTTTTTTTTTTTGGATAGAGGTGTTTACATTTAAATACATTCTTACCGATCGAAATGGCGTGCGATCACTGATGTGCGTGTGCTGTCACACGAAACGAATTCTCTCTCTCTCTCCTTCTCCAAGCTATTCTGTTTTTCGTGTTCTTATTTTGTTCAAGAGTTTGTGCATTTACAATTCTATTGCATAGGAAGTGGTACTTGCTGTTGTTGGTGCACCTACTAATTCTCGTGACGCTTTGGCTAATGCGCTGAAGCGTGAAACCATTTTCGAAATCCAGCGAAAATGTTGCTTCGAAATTTGTTTCCCCTTCCCCATTTGCTTTCCATTGCAGTTTCATCATTTACTTTATCCTTTAAGCTGTATGTGTAGCCTAGTTTTTCTTATTTTCTACACAAAAAATATTATATCATATACACACACATTAACGTACAAAAACAAAAAATAAGGGGGAAAAAAGCAATAAATGGTAAATGTTGTAGATTGAATGAAAGTTTATATGTGTGTTTTTTGAATTGGATATTTCGCGAGTAATGAATCTTAAAAAAAAATGAACCACAGTCTAATTTTTTGTTGTGCAAATTGGCAGACTTTTGAGTTTACAACCTTACGCACTAGAGTTTTCTTATAAAAGTGAAAAACGTATTTTACGCTTTTTTCTAAGCGTAGTTAAAAAGTAATTTGTAAAAAAATCGAATGTGATTTGAGTAGTTGAATAAAAGTTTAAAAAAAATATCCATAAAAACATAAAAAAACTTAAAAATAAAAAAAGAAAAGTGTAAGCAACAAACAAAAGTGCACAAAACAGAACAGAAGCAAATCGTAGGACAAAAACAAAAACAGCAATGGAAAAAAGTGACCAAAGAGCAAAGCAAATGATATAGAATCCCCCATCGACTACCAGCACGCAAACACAAGCCCGCAAACGACACATTCCTAAAACGGATGTTAACGTTCGGTAACGCAGTTGATGGCGACGGGGGGAGAAACAAAAAAAAATGGTGCAAAGCACGCGTATTTTGCAGGATATCAAACAACCAAAGCTCACGTGTGCCGAAATGAAATCAAGACATTACTGGCGCACATTGGTGCACGTCCTTGTGGCTGCGTTAACGCACCGCGTAACGCTCAGTAGTAACGGCCGGTGCGTGCCGATGTGCTACTAGCTCCACCGGTGGCAACACTGGCCACACTAAGCTGACTGTTTGCACCGAGATAGTTGCCGTTCAGTGCGTAGTTCGGTGCGCTTTTGGTGGTGGTGCGTTTGGCAAAGTAGGAAAAGTTGTACGGATTGCGTGTGGTCGTTTGTGCGATCCGGTTGAAGTACACATCGAACACCGGATGGTAGGTGGCTTTCGGTTTGCGTGTCGTGGTGGTGATGGTGGTGGTGGTGGTGGGGAAAGGACCGGCATCATGTCCACCCTGATCGTATCCACCATCCCCACCGTACGGCTGTTGGTTGTGGTGTTGGTAGTGCTGTTGTTGTTGGTGCGGTTGCTGTTGGCTGTTGTAGTGCTGTAATGCGTTACTATTGTCATCCTCACGGTTGCCATTGTTCCAGGACGGTCGATGCGTTGTGGTGGTGGTTGTTGTTGGAGCTTTGGTCGAGCTGAAGGTATATTTACTGAACACGTACGGTGTCTTGGTCGTCGGTTTCGTACTGTACGGTGTCGACTTGGTCGTCGGGTTGTAGTGAGCGTAATTGTTGTTGCCGTAGTTGTTGTTGTTGTTGTTGTGGTTGTTGTTGTGATATTGGTTGCCATTACCGTTACCATTATCACTAGGGCTAGGGCTTTTAGCTGAATGGTAATCATTGGGATAGGTACTCGTGGACTTGTGATGGAAATACTGGTAATAGTTCCTCGTCGATGTCGCTGGCGGCGGTGGTGGTGTTGTGGTGGTGGTGGTGGTGGTTGTTGTTGTAGTGGTGGTGGTGGTGCTGGTTGTCGTTGATGTCGTTGGCGTGCTAGACGGTTCATAATATTCTTCCTGCTGATCTGACTTGTCGTCGTAGTTATATCTAGAGAACGTTGATCCGTTAGATTTTGCGCGTTAAACTCGGTTTGCTTGAGGTTGGTTTATTGGTTTTGTTTCTACTATTTGTTTTTTGTTTGCTTTTTTTTTTGCTGTTTGATTTGTTTGAAGATTATCGATTGATTCTACTGAGTTGGAGATGGCAGGCAGGTTTGGTTTTGTTGGTGGTTTGTTTGGTGCAAATAGGATTAGACATTAGAGAAGAGACGAGTTTGGTGGTGTTGTCGAAGGGTGAGATCACTATTTACAAATAGATGGTGTGTCGCTGTTGATGTGTGCGTGTGTATTGTGTAGGTGATACATGACTCCGTGGCGCGCCTCGAATGTGAATTCGTTTCCACTGTCCTCGAGGTCTTGGCGCATTTTTTTTTCTCTCAAAGATAGATGGTTAACTGTTTACCCTATCCGCTCGAACCTCCTGTGAGGTTTGGCCGTGAAGCAACCTGAAGGTTCTCCGCTCCGGGTGCGGCATCTTTACGTATCTAACGGCGCTAACGGCTTGACGGATGAGATTTGGTGGATGGTGGGAGTAGATGTAGTAGATGTAGTGGTGCATGTTATCGAGTAGAATAAAGGGGAACCGGGAGTCTGGGACAGGAGTGCAATGTCTAAAGAGGGATGTTGTGATGTTCTCGGCGATTTGTTGGAATCGAATTCTGCAGTCTTTGCAATGTGTATGAATTTGGTGTTAGGTGAAAGAGAATGGGAAAGGATCGTGCAAACTCTTATGGATTTTTGTCCCGTGTAATCTCATACGTACTTCACAGACTGCTGATTGTAGCGCGTGTACGATGGAGTATGTTGCGAATAGTCCGGTATAATGTTTTCATGCTCCGCAACACACCGTCCATCGAGACAATGCTACAGTGAGCAAAGTCACATTAAGGAGTTTTGGAAATAATATTTTTTGTGTTGTGTTTCGGTTGGACAACATGCAAGGGAGATCAACCGCAAGCAACGAGTAACGCGTTACGCGTGTAGTTAAAGTAGCAACAGTCAGCAGGAGAATTTCACGTAACAGAATCATGTCGAGATTGGGAAGAAATGGAAGAGAGAAATAAGAACAAAAAAAAGAATGATCGTTAGTACTGCGCTGAAGTTCACGGTTGTCGCTCGAGAAGGGCGTCGAAGTGCGTTTTAATACTTGTCCATCTCCGCAGGAGGATCCTTCGGCGGCGGGTCGGTACGCGACACAGTAACCGCTCGCCGAATCGAAACAGAACAGCTGGGCACACACACGCTCATCCTTGAAGCAGGCGGACGTTCCACGATCCCGCCGGCATTGGGCATCGAGCGAGAGCAGTGTTCCCGGTAACGCCCGCCCAAGCGCCTCATCTTCGTGGGGTGGATTGTGAAGGCAGCTCGCTGTGTCACCACTGTGGGAAGAAAAAGGTTTCGATTACGAATTGAACCTGGGCGCACCGGACTACTAGGGCACTTACTTGAGGAAATGGTGGAAGCTTTGCACACTGCACGGTGACCAGCGGAATCCTCGCTCGGTGTGCCTCAGATCGGACATGATATATCCATCCTCCCAGCGACACTTCTCGGCGCCCGGCCCTCCGAGGTAGCTTGGCGGTGGGGAACCATCGTGTACGGCACCAAGACTAGAGAAGCAAACACGGCACCGAAAAGAGCAGTAAGATGACACTTGTTAATATCTCCGCGGGAGCCTTTCCGCTCACAGTTCGACGACCCATCGACGCCGAACCAATACGTACAGATGGCCAACTTCATGGGCGGCAACGATAATGCCACTGAAACCACCGGTATCCTCAATGATGGCAACACTGTTGACCTTTTCAAGGCGCTTGTTTACCACGCACGCTCCACCGACATAGGCGAATCCTGTACCACAGAGCAGTTGGGTGCACGAGAAAAAGGAGGAAACATCAGTAAAGAGGCTTTCTGCTGCTTAATCGGATGCGCCTGCGTTTGTGTTTGTGTGTGCTTTCTGTTGGTACTGCTGAGGTATCCGCTCAGTGTCCAGCCCAACCGAACCAAACCAGTTATGGGTGTGAGAAATGGGATGCATCTACCACCTTTGGGTGACATTTACACGTTTGGTAGCTGGTCATATGGACACCTGAATGATGATGCATCTCCCCACCGAGAAGCAGGTTAGTAGACTGTTCATTATTAGCATGATACTACCTGGTGAAGGGTCGTAGTAGTAGTGGTAAAAAAGTGCATGCATGTTAGAGAAGCGTTATCACTATGTACACTATTTATTTAGTATGTCCTACGATGTGTAAACGGTCATCGAATCTACAATGTTTAATAAAATGTAAGAAAATATAAAAAAGTCATGGTTCTGAGACAGAGTTGCACAGGAAAGTAGTCTTGACTGCTAAATATACAGCAATGGGAAGTCATGAGAAACATAATGATGTTAAAAGAAATAAAAAATTCCCAAACAATGGGTAATTATTGTACAAAACAATATTCACAATTCATTTCAATGGAACACTACCGTTAAAACTCTATGTACAATGATAATATGGCTTAATTAGTGACGGCTTTTAGACTTCTTTTATGGCCAAGATCAAGAGCCAAGATAAGAGTTGTCAAGAATCAAGTGAGTGGATAACAAAATCGAATCCAAATTAATGGTGTACAGTGCTTAGTAGGTACCCACGAATGTCCATCAAACTATAAGGTGCCCAGACTCGCGCCTGATGGACATCATGTACCTACTGAAGTCCTTGAAGCTGTGAGGAAGTCATCCGAAATGATCCGGACTTCCTATGGCTCCCCGACTCATCCATCACTTATACAGACCACAGAAGCATATGAAGGTGCGTGTCACAGTTTTGCGTGAAATTAAAATAGCTTTGCTCAATTATTTACACTCATTATGATAGAAATAAAAAGATGGCGCATTTAATACAGCATGTGACATTAATAGAGCAGAATGTCATAGTAGAAATGAAACTAGTAAAAGTTCGAAACCAAACACAAAGTGCAGTGAGCGATGGGCGTATGACTAAAGGCAAAAGGCAGAACAGAAGGAACAACAAACCGTTGTCCGTTGCTCAAGGGTGAAAAGTTTACAGATGCAAAGTGAAGTGAAGTTGAACACCCGAAAAAGAAGAGGAAAAAACAGATCACAAAAACATTTACACAAACAACATATCACTAAAGAAGTGACAGTGAACCAATAGTACAGCGAAAACGCAGAAAGTGAAAATGCGTAGTAAATAGGTGAGGAAGAGAAAACATAACAGTGAAGGTGTAGAAGATAGCGGTGATGGAAATCCTCTACGCAAAGACGGCGCAAAACAGGCGAGAGTGAGAGAGAGAGAGAGCGCATACACTAATACACTAGCAAATGGAAAATTTATGTTCAAAGATGCAGTTTTGAAGGTTTTTTTGTTTGTTTGTTTTGTTTGGTGGCCAAACGGCAGCAAACACAGCAACCACACAACAACAGCAATTGAGTGCCGTTGGTGGCCTATAATTACCTGCGGTACCGCGATTACACGCGTCATTTGCATATTGCCTTCTACACATATCTAGTCTGCAATGGTAATAATTAATTGTTTGTGGTTAGACGATACGGTTAATGGTTTTTAGCTGGGTGGGACGAACCCATCATAAACTGGCCACCCTCTTTATTCGGAAAAGTGGAACGTGGAGGACGACTTTTGCAAGTGAGATTTGAGAGAACTTGTTCCGAAGAGATCTGTGGTAAGGATCCCAAGTAATAAAATTCGTTGTTTATTTTTTCATTTCCAACGTTTTCGTCTTGGGTCGGTGTTGTTTTGTACGTGGTTAGTGTGTTGGTTGAATATTCTTGGTGTAGACGTCTTTCTTCTGTAATATGGACGCCCTGGTCCTTTGTATTAAGCATTACACCGATTCCATTACGTTTTATCTCTTGAACTTGCATAACCAAGAGCATCGAGATCAATTATTTAAAAAAAGTATTAATAAGGATAGCAGTAAAGTAAAACGTTATCAGTAAAACATAGGAGGTAAACAAAAAAGATAAAAATAAATAAAAGCTGTTAAAAGTTAAGTTAACCAATCAAACGACAAAAGAGGCAAACGGAAAAAATAAAGTTTGTCAGTAAGGATTTGTAAAAACGAAAAACTAGAAAAAGATAACACTATTAGCATTAGAACATAAAGAAAAAGAGGTAACTAAAAAGGCATGTAATAGTAGTAGTAAGAAAAGCATACAAGAATATGTGTGTGAAAGAAGGAACGAGAGCACTAAGGAAAGGGATAGAAGAGAGAAAATTTACCAGCTGTGCCCTTCGTACAGCGGCCACCTTTTCTTCTTCGGCACATATCATACCTGCGAAAGAGCTCGATTAGTGCGCAATAGTAATAGAGATTTGTTTTTTTTTTTTTTTTGTATGTTTTTGGTATTTTTCACAAAAGTCAAAAAAAAAATTAAATGGAAATTAGAAAGGAAAAGTATAGGAAAACTATCTAAACTCCACAGGAAAGTCAAGTAAATGGAATAGAAAGAAAAGAAGATAATTACAAACTTCCGAAGAGAAAGAAAGAGTAAATGTTGATAACTCGTAGTTGATAACGGTTTTAGAGTCCTGGACGATTTAAAATCCTTCACGCTTCACAGGATCGGAAACACTTGCAAGGGTTTACAATGTTCGACGAACTTCTTTATCACTTCGGTAACTTCGGCACAAGATCCTAGTATTACGTCCACACTCGCTTCACGTCACGTTTTCAGTCGGTTCGTGTGGCTGTCCGTGATCCACGCCGTCCGGATATGGACGGGTGAACGGGTTATACTTACTTCGTGATGGCAACGGCAATATCGTACACCGGGAGCCTTCGTTCCCGGAACAGGTATTTTCCCATATCGGTGAGGGCAGCCGCGGAATCGATGGCGTCCCGCCCGACACGATTCCGTTCCAGGTATGGGGTAGCATCACGACCCTGGAAAGAGGAAATACATTTTGAAGTTGTAGATGGATTTTTATAAGCTACTGAGCAGTATTACGATACCAATGCTTCTTATGTTTGGTCACAAACTTTTAGTTCTAGCCATTCTTGTAGGATTTTTCTTCATAATCTAAACCACTTTCAACAGATATTTTGTACTCGATATGTTTCCATATTTAACAAGCCTCAAAGAGAAGACTGGGACTTAAGGTATCGTCCGAGATCTGCGAGATCTTTCTGAGAGATTCTAGTTACTTCATACTTAAGATCCGTAGAATGGAGACTCGTTACAACGATGCCAATACTTTCTAAGGTCATCATCATCATTTGAAGAATTTTATCTACATCTGGGTTCAAACTGAGGTTTCAGCATTTTCAATATCGATCTCACCTTCCCCAAAAGGAAGAGTTTGAAGACTACGACATCCAGTTTAGCTTATAGCTGATTGTTTAAACAAATCATCCTCAAAAAACCATCAGGCTCTTGCTCAATTGTTGCTCAAAATGAATTTTCTTAATTCCCCTGAATCAGTTACATGACAAACTCGTAGTTGAATCTACTTAGTCGACAAACTACTTCCTCGCCGCTGATGTAATATCATCACGGGAAGTTCTCCATTGCATAAAACATCGCCCTCGTTACCTCATCTGCACACAGTGGAAGTATATTGAAGGCCATCCTACCGAGACGGGACGAAACCTCATGCTCGTGACGACAATTGCCAATTACCAATACCTTTCTCAACCATGCCTCCGCATTTCTCTCTTCCATTACTTATGCCATCCACGAACCTTTACTGTCAGGTAAAAAAAAAACCGCAATGCAAAAAAAAAAAAAACGAGCACATTGCAGCACCTTTCGGATATGTCATCGTGGATGGTAGTTGCGGTGAAAGTAAACCGATAAACATATGATTCGCCGTTCGGGTTGTGTCATTTCCCGGCATCCTACTCCGGGAGTCTTCTCCACAGCCGTCAGTCGGACGGCATTGTCGGAAGCAGAAGTAACTCCAACATTGTGCCTAATGAAGCAATGGATGATAATTTCTCTGAGGCACCGTGAACTCGAAGGTCGTTCGGCTGTGCTATGGAAGAAAAGTCAGTTGCACCCAGTTCCGTGTATTAATAAGTGCCCCGACGAGAAGCTCGAAGTAACGGACTGAAACTGACCACACGGGAAAACTATTTCCGATGGCATTTCGTCCCGATGGAGTGACTTGTACAACGGGGTGGCTACTTATCGGCAAAGCTTGCTGTCTCCCTCACCAAGCTGCTTCGCCAGTCGACGCTGGTTGTGTTTTATGAATGGACTCATTAGCATACGAAACACCTTCTTGTGCCGCTTGCCCGTTTGGCCAGGTGGGTGGAATGGGACATGGGGCCAAGAGCTCCTTAAACTTTTAAATGATTGCGTGTCTCGGTGTGCGGAACAGGTGTGCACATGCATGACAGTTTTTGGGCGAGATATTTTTGGCGTTCTCACACACACGCCGACCGCCGGACAAAAATTCAAACATATGAATATGACGTGTTTCTTCCATCGCCCAGTTGACCTTCAGCCGACGATTTCCGATAGATGGTAATTTTTTTATCTAACCCAACAGCAAACAAATTTAGACGTCTTTTCCTTCCTTTTCCTGCGAGAAGAGGTGAATGAAACGAAGCTACCACAACATTCGAAAAGGCGGCAACCGGCCGGGCTGAAACGCCCGCCGAATTGAAAAGGGCAATAAAAGTGCTTTGGACAACAACGCGCATTAGAAAAAAATGGTTCCAACGAAGCCACCAGTGTGGAGGTGGTGTGGTTCCTGATATGGGAAAATACAGATTTTTGTGTGTGTTTGCTTCAGTGAGAAGTTGGAGAGTTGTAAAAAAATTTGGAAGGCATGAAAAATGGGAACACCTTACAAAGTTTCTTATTTTAATCGCCTGTTCTTTGACATTTTTGATTGAAAGAAACTATCTAATGAGATGACATTACACTTAGTATTATTTTTGTTTTTGAAATAAGATTTTAACCATCACATTTTCACATTTTTACCATCACAAACCACAGAATTATTTTAAAATACATCGTAGCCCAACAGTTATTTGCTGGAGATCCTTATGAAATTATTTTTTATTGAACTGCTGCCTAGAAATGGAAGTTTATTTCATGATTTTATGAACGAAAAAACAGGACATTTTAAATCTCAGACACCTCTTCTGACGTGTTGACACGCAGTGCTCGTTAAAAAGCGTATAAAATGTGCCGGTGATCTAAAATGTCATTAAAGATGGATCAGTTACGCTCAGGCTCTGAGTCGCTCAGAAGCATAAATAACGATCGCTACAGTGTCGTGTAGTGGAGAGGGTTTGGACTTGAACTCGGTTAAAGTCTTTTTAGCCATGGCTATCGTGATTGCAATCTTCAAGAATATGTTCATTATCTTGCCCCATACGCACGCAGAATGTGATTAAAATACGGTTCCTTAAGACCTCACCACGGGAGACCTTTGAATGAAGAAGTAAGGAACATGAAGGAAAAGTTATCACCGTTCTACTGTTTCTTTTAAAAGCACCAACGATGGAAACAAGCTCCTTCTCGTTACCAAGCTGCAGCAATATACAAATTGATTCGAGGAAAAAAAATTTTTACTTCCAACAAATATTCATTTACGTCCACTGGTTTCTAATTGTTCGTAGCTGTTTTTTAGCTTGAGTTGTCACCAGTGTTTGGTTAATTTTGTACATGGAAAAATCCAAGGCGAGTTTTGTATTTTTGTTTTGTTTTGCTGCTAGCAACGTTTCCAGTTCTACAGTCTTCCAGCTGTGTGTATAATAAATTTGATCACAAACCAACCCGAAAAAGAAAGCATAAAGGGATATGCCGTGGTTCATATTTTTTTCCAGCCTCCTTTCGATTGCGACAGTGCGCTGCCTCAAACGGAGCGTGAATCGTCTCTGTTGCCGTCGTCGTCATCGTCGGATAAAAAAACGCTCCATCCAACCACTGTGTCAACTGCCTCAGCTCGCCCCAATCTCAGTTCCAGAACGAACAACGCCAGACGAATGGGCGGGACAGCCCTGCAGACTACGAACGATGTTGAGGCGTACCAACGAAAAAATTTACGACCTATTCTCACGACATTTAGCGCTTATTGATAATTTATAGTTATCCGCTTATTTTGCGGTCCGAATCGATTCGTACGCCAGAAGGGAATAGAGAGAGAGAGAGAGAGAGAGAGAGAGAGAGAGAGAGAGAGGTGTTGAGTGGAGGTTCCTGCTCCTGATGCTATTCCAGGTCCAGGTGGTCAGGTTCGTATCATTGTCGTACCGTCACAGACAACAATCTTTTCCGGTCTGTATTTCAACTCTTACTACTTCGATTCCGAATGAGTGGTGTTATATGGTTAAATTCTTTTTGGAAACCTCCTTCAATAGTTAGTACATCCAATATACTAGTTTTATTTTGGAGATATGACGTTATACTTAATAGCTCGCACCTATTTAAAGGGAATGTAAAAGGGAGCTTGAGCTTCGAACAAACCTCTCCATCCTAAGCTCCATAATTTCAATAACCTGCTTCCATCTGTGGTGCCCATTGACATCTTATCTGTGTGTGAAACTGTCCGATATTCAAAGAACTCACAACCACGAAAGCAATTCATCGACTGACATCATCGCGAGTCGCTCGTTGTCTTGTTCGGTATTTTCTCGTCAGACTTCAGATAACAGGCTAGGCAACACCTGGTAAGCATAAAATGTCGCGAGCGCGAGTTTTTTCAAAATTCTACGCCCCAATGCAGGCTCATACTCGGATCCCTGTGAGGCACCGGTAGCCTGCCAACAGTTATCGGCAGTTCACTATCGTGCTGAGGATTTTTTATCTGCTGACGATAACCAGTGTCAGCTCGCCCATTCGTCCAGTGGTTGAGCGGCATGATCTTGATTCTCGCAGCATTTGAATAAGCGTAAGTCCCGGTGCGAGAAAAAAGCCCCCTAAACCACCTGTTCGAACAATCTCAACTCTACGAAACGGGACAATTCTGCCCTGTATGCGTTTTGATGAGAATGAGAATGGTTGTTTTGGTATCTTAACCCGGCTATGACAAAGTAGAAGCATTCAATCAGAATAGAATCCCCCCCCCCCCACAAACTAGCGCGAAAAAAGGCCTCAAACGAAGCGGGTGGGAAGGGGAGATTTTTTCTCGCTCAAAAATGCGGTGAATGATGGGGTGAATCAATTTGCATATTCACATTAATTATACGGTCCGAAATCGATTAATGAAGCAGGATCATAAAAACGGCGATATTGTTTCGGATATTGTTGCGAAAGATAAGAGAAGACAACAACAAGAAACGCACGCTGAAGGAAGAATTTCTGCGAATTATTTGCGTGCCACAGATTAACGGACTCCTCTCGCCGAGTTCAACAAAAGGTGCATTCTTGGGCATGCTTGACCAGTGGATGTTCGATGTTCAATACATACCAAAGGCACCCATAAACTTGGGTAACATAATTTCGAACGGAAATGGTAGGAATTTCGCTTCTGTCAGCCGAAGTCTCTAGCAGACAATCAAAATCGCGTGACGCGATCGTAATAAATTCTTCCACACCAAGCATAACCTTAACAAGTCTGCTAATGTGAAAGGTGTTGAATGGTTAGGAAGGCGAGAATATTTAAACTTCCGGCCTGAAAATGTGACTCCTCGCAACCTGTTCAATCGATGATCACAATACCCTCTTGGTGAGCTCAATGAACTTAGCACCAGGTGGATTAATTAGCAAAAATAAACTTTACAATCGGTCTGGCGTGGCGTTATGCAGGGCCAAAATATGAAGAAAAAAAAAGTTACAGGTGTGAAGTGAAGGTTTCCAATGAGGTTCAAGTGTTGGCTTTTATTCGCTTTTGCAATGCAAGAAACAAAACCACAGCGCGTCTCTTTTTTCGCATCAAAAGATGTACAAGACCTCACCTCTCGATGGTTACTTCCGTGCCATTTTTGCTGTCGAAATTTTACAGCCAAGAAGTACCACAGCAAGGGCCATTGTTGCTGTGAACTGGTGAAGATGGTTCGCAAAAGAATGACAATCTTCTTCTGCTTCTTTCCTGTCTGTCTTTGTGCTCATTATTCTGGACTATTCTACCAGCAAGGCGGATAAGTGTTTATGGTGCGCTTTAAACAATCAACCAGTCTTGAATTGGCAATCCATCGTGCCGAAACGATTGCCAGGAGAAGGGGGCGAAAGGGACAAGCTTCAGTTTTGTTTGTACTTGCATCGGTTGGTTGACTGACCCTGTCAGAATGGAAAAATCTCACCAAAATTGACAAACACGAACCATGCAGTAAAACACCAAAGCTTCTATTGTGCTACTATTATGCCGGTGGCTGACTTAAATACGCACTCGTGGGCTATAGTTTTCAAAAACAGAGAGTCTTTCGTAACAATCAACTATACTAATTCAATTGTGTTAGAAGAAGAAAAAAAGGCGGAGACAGCAACTCAAAGCATTTCCGATTTATTACAAAGTCTTGTTGCTGAGGAAAATGAGATGTTCCGACATAATGAGAAGGGCAGCGAACGAAACATGGTAAATCTATTCATCATTTTGTTGTGCCAGTAGAACATCTTCATTTTCAACAAATTAACCAAAAATGATCTTAAATCGTTCACTTGTCACGTTCTGTGGCACAAAAAACACAAAAGACTTGGACAAAATGTACGGAAGTGACGAACCCCACGCTGACGAGGTTGCTCGATTGTGAAGTGAATTTCCATTAACGAAATCGCTCTTCTCGCTCAGATCGCTGCTTGCTTATTGTTCTAAAGCATTCTTAAGCCGTTGTTCAAACAATCACGCCGAGCGGATAGTCTGTTTTGTTTTATAATCTTCCCCCATAAATATAACATTTCCTTTACACACAAAATCAACCTTAATGGGTGCCTCTTTTTATGAATTATACCTAATCGGCAAGGTAGAAAATGGCGTGTTTCAGTGGAAAACAAACAAATTAACCCGCCAGTCGTTTCCTAACTTCTTTACCTCTCTAGTTTACGAGCAACGGAAGTGAGCAGCCGTACACACACACAAAAAAACTTCTTCCGTGTTGTAGAACTGTTCGATTAGCGTCTGCACCTTATCAGAAGCGGTAGCCCGTAAGCGTTTATGTCGCACTGCGCTACCGCGTGACACCGTTGATAAAGGATTCCCACACATCGAACCTATTACCGGAGGGATTTGATTTAAATATTTATTAATTAATGTGCAACGGTCTGCTGGACACGTCGGACTGTTATCGTTTCGCGTGGTTGACTGACACACAAACTGATACTGCAGCTGCGACTATCGTGCTAACCTAATCAAAACGGTCGAGACGGTCAGAGATCGTCGGCGTTTGCGTATACATCTATCGGTATGCGATCCCAAAACTAATCTCCACGGTTGTATGCTAATCGGGTTCTTTTCGAAGCTGCTCATAAAAATGTATCCTGCTTTACGATCACGCGATAAAGCACTAAACGCACAGCACAGCAAACGCGATCGCGATGCAAAATCGGGTTCCACGATCGCACGGCAAAAGTTCGATCCCCAAAAGCGGTCGGATTTGATTTGCGATTCTATCGATCGATTTGTAGAGAGTGTGCCTGTGTGATGGCGCTAACGTTCAGCTAAACCACACATTCGTAATCGGCCCGTTTGTCACGCGAAGCTTGTAACAGGGATTTCAAAGGCAGAATAAAATTTGTTCTGTGATCTCTTTCGCTAATTAAAGCGTTGCACTTTCCCCCCCTTTCAATGGCTCAACTAATTATCAGCTTTGTTAAACATTTTTACTACCTTTACGATGCGTCTGTACCGAAATGCCAAAATGCGCGTTTTGGAGTTTTGTTCTCTCAATCTTGCTTGACCTTTTCCAAATCCTTTTTTCCTCCCCCGTTGTTTCACCGTACAATAATATTTTACAACTGTAAAAATGTCAAATCTGACCAATCAACTGTTCGAGGAGGTATATAAAAAAGGCGATTCCCAGACGTCCTTTTTAGGCAGCACGCGTGTTGCAACAATAAAACGGTATCAGCGTTTTGGCGAAGCAACCTATCCGTGATGTTGCACCCTTATGTGATCGTGCTATAAATTTACGATTTTCTGCAACCAAAGGCCACATTGCACAACCTTTGACAGTGTTGGGTGGCTGTTGCATTAGCACTGTTAAGCATCCGGTTCGCAAAATAAAGGGACCAACCGGAACTACCATTTCCCGCCATTAAGGGTGCACATTTCACACTTTCGATAATTTGCCATCGGCTATTGGTTTCGAGCACCGGTTCGGTTATGATATTGTCTCAAGCAGCAATAACACTTCTCAAGCGGAGCGAGCGCTCATGTGCCTGGAGTGTGCGCACTTTTCCCTCTCCAGCACGGCCACTACTCAAGGGCATGACGAAGCACCACACTTTTGTATCGGTTCGAACACGCTAATCATCGTATCGATTTGTTTCTTGCACTTTCGCTTAAAATTACGTTGCCATTATGTGATGCGGGTTCATAGAAAGGAGCCCACTTTTCTTCTGCGGGAAGATGGAAGAATTTGCACTTTAAAAACAGAAGAAAAGCCTCCTTGCATTGCGTTGCATCACTTTCCCTGCCTTCAAGGGACACAAAAAATAATCTGTTGCATTGCACCTAAAGCAGCTGTTGCTTTCCAAAGCCACCTGTCGCACCAGGTTGGGAGGCTTAAAAAATCTCTTAATTGAATCAACAATCGATAGCGTTGTGTATGTAGGTCGTTGTGGGCACCTTTTACCACCCGTCCCGAACGCTAAGATAGCCTCACTAATTAGTGTGCAGGCGAACATTAAAGGTCAATATGGGTAATCGGAGAAGTATTTCGAGCGTCCGTCACGATGCTCTCGCATTGCGGCACTGTCTTAATGTTGCTGATGGCGTTTGGACGTTCGGCGGCTTGCGGCGCTGCGCTGCTGCGTGTTTGTACGTGCACGTCGAAAGGGCTGCAGCGCGATTCGTGTGCCCTTTTACGAAATGCGAAATCGATGGACAGTGGTCGGGTTTGTTGTTTTGAATTTATTTTCTATCAGTTGGATTGCGGTTGGCGTGATCTGGATGTAGAATTGGGTCAGTTTTTCCAGTTGATCATTGGATCAGATTCAGATATTCTGAGCCCAATATAAAATTTAAGCTGTAATGCTTTGTCTCCTTATAAATTTTGCCCTAAAATTCTATCTCAAAAATTTTACTTTAAATACTCAAACAAATAATTCACAAGCAACAATCAAAAATTTTTAAACAATATACGTCTTTGAACAAAATTGTTGTACTTGAAAAGGAAAACCGAGCCAAACTAATTATACCAGAATTGCCTGTAAACCGATTTATATCACTTCATCATTCCGATTTGTCAATACACCTAGGCTAGTTTGCAATTGCCCCAGCGCACGCGAAGGAGTGTCCAGTTTGTTGAAGCAAATAATTGTTGATAATTTCAAGCAATTACTGCCTTAAACGTTTCGACAGGTTTTGTGCAATTAAGATGTTGTTAACAGCGCGATTTGTACAGGATGCAGAATAAATACATCAGACGTACACCAACTGCTCGCTCCAAGTGCCATCACACATCAGCAGTATAGCGACTAGGCGAGAGAAGTATTCTCCACGACCGGAAGTATGATCAGTAATTCACAACCCGAATCATCTATAAGTTGGTGCTAGAGTATGTGGATTCTAGTAAGAAAACGGTCGAAGTCGACTTAAATAAATTTAAGAAGATAATTCTAGACGAGAGATGGCTTTATAGAATTTTTAAGGCTTTTTCGAGCTCGCCGAATCATTACGAATATGTAATTTCTAGACTCCAAATTATGAGGTTCGTTTATTCTGGCTCATACAGACTCGAGCAATATTTCCATCAGGAAATATTGAAAAAAAATTTAAGGTGACAGATGCATTTAATGTTTTGAAATCGGATCCTTCCAACACTATATCAAGTTTAACAAAATAATTCATATTGCATCTCGAAAGCACGCTATGCTCATCGACTTTAATGGATCAAAATCATCATCAGAAATACTCTTGAACAACCCCTAGTGTCCTAACGGCCATTCCTAGGATAGCGTTTGCTGTTGCAATTTGCAAATCGATTGCAACATTTCAATCGTCCAGTACTCCGGTAGCTCCGTCTGCACGCAATCATCTCGAATTCAATGCCACTCGATCCCATTAGCGGGGTGCCGAACCGCAACTTAAACGATCCAATCTTGGATCGTCCAGCCATCCATCGGACGCATCACGTGTACATGTTTCGGTCGTCTTTAACCCCAGACAGACGGACGAACCATCAATCAAGTTTCGCTGTCCTAAAAGTCGTCACTCTTGACGTCGTCGTCGTGTAGTGCACATTGTAGATCACACATCACGACCGTTCGGATGGCGAGAGGCATCGTGTTGATTTTAGTGCCCGATGGTTTCCGTTGCAGCTTGCCGATGGTGCACATTGGCTGCAGTAGCTGTGCACCGTGTCAGTTCGGAATTGAATGCGCTTTTGCACCTTAGTGGTCAGCCAAGAGGATGGAGATACTGTGCAAACACGTGCTTGCGAGAAGACGCATCGCCTCTGACAGTGGTACCTGTCTTGTATTTGCTCATTATTGACGAGTTTTGTTTGACAAGTTTTGAAGGTTGTGGGATAAATGGGTTGGGGTCCTCTGCAAGTCAGGTATCGATTGTTTGGAAACATTTGGTTAACCTTGCATTTGTGTGTAAGCAATGTGGATTGTGAAGAATTTATTACACATGGGTAACAATTATTTTCTTAAAACTTTAAGCTTAAAATCGCAAAACTCTTGTATTGTGATTCAGCTAAATGACAACCACACCCGCGATTACCTAACCCTAAAGCATATCTTCCATCTGGATTGATGCCCATAATGACGACATTCTAAGTCATCCGTCCAGATGACACGTCCACTCCGTGTCCAGCGCGGAACCTCCATTTATTCTTTGTCACTTTCGTAATTTTAACCCCAAAACTTCTGCGACAATCACTCACACAAACACGCACACTCTTATACACCTGCACAGAAACCCAGCAGAGATACCCCCACCCCCCCTCCTTGGTACAACCGGTCAGTTTCAGCCCGATTAAGATAAAAGCACGTACATATCGATGGGAGGCTCCCGCCGCAACGCAGGGAAGAACTAGACAAACGGGTATGCTAATTTGCACTTGGAACCAAACCGCGACCAAGCCAGCCAACCGGTCGTCAGCCGTCCCAGGCTGCCGTCTTCGGCGTGCACATCCTCGCAAGCACGCACAGTCAACACAGCCAGCAGCAACAACATGCAAAGATGAAGACTGAAAGCCATAAAACTGTAGTTTATGTCCGCGCTATCCACCACCATCCGATCATGCCGCCAGTGCCAGCGCGATTTCGCATTCGCGTGAAACTCTCAACAGATATTAGTGGAAAGGGTGAATGAGGCTGGAGTTTTTCAGGTGGAACAGGTGGATCAGTACCGGCTGATTTGGTTGGATGCTGGAAGAGGTTGCTGAATGTACAATAACTGGGCGGTCGGTGTTGGGATCGGTTTGGAATGTTCAACAAAAAGATGCGCGGTACAAAGACACATCCAACGGTACGCGGTACATCCCGATCGAGCTAGGAATTGCCGAGTTTTCGCTGATCTTCCATGGAAATGTTGCTGTTTTTCCGTAATAACTGGCCATTCATCCCGATCGGCCCAAAACTGAGCCAGTTATCGTTGATTTTCCACGGGAATGTTGCAGGCGGATTTTTCCGGGAGTCTGTTGAAAATTCCCCTTAGTTCCGTTTTTCCTCTTACAAAATTTCCCTCAGTAAACCTCTCCCCGAAAAAGTCCCATTTTTCTTATTCACTACATCCGAAGATGATTTGTTGAAGTTCGTGAGAGAGAGATCAGTGAAGACAGAAATTTATTAATTAAGTTCACGTGCGGATGGGACTCGAGCAGCTGACCTTGAAAACCCCCGCTGAAGGAAAGCAGAACACCGAGTGACCATTTTATGGACAGGATGCGACACGGATCTAGATATCCCAGAGGTAGAGGGTGCAAAAGATCACGTGAAAGGCATTCGGGACGGATGATGGACAGAAAGGTTACGACCGGATTGGTGGCCCCTTTGATGCTGCGTGACGAAATTTCATCTCCGAAGTGACATTTGCTGCCTTTTTTGAAAGGTGGTTTCTTTCGGTCGAGATCCCGAGATGTGTTCATTAAGCACCATGTATAGCATGTATGTGGAGCTGCCACCGGGGTCAAAGGTGGATAAAACTGCAACAAAATGGTTCATTTAACTGTAGCTTTCGATGACTACAAGAAGGTACTACAATGACATTCTTTCGATGCGGCTTCAATCTTGAGCAACTTCATCGGATATATTCGATGATTCACGTGTTTGACGTTTGACAGGTTCCTCAATGAAACGTGAGGTGCGTATGGCTTGGTGGTTATGAAAAACTTCGCATTAATTTCCATTTTTAAGCATTGGAAAATGTTTCATACTGCACCGAGTAAAAACAACTACTACAGACACGCGTGTGTGTGGTCTTTTGCGTCCGTCTCTGCACAACGGTCAACCTTGACATGAACCTCATCTGCGGTTCCGAGAGCCTTCACGGAGCTCCGCGACTGTCATACGCATGTCATCGCGGGTGCTGCAGGTGTTGATTAATTGCAAATGGTTGCCATTAGTGTCAGATCAGCACCGGCCCGCTGCCAATGACACAGATACTTTACCGCTCCGTGTCCGGAACACGCATGTGTGGGCATATTCTTAAAGTAGAGCGAGTGCAAATAAAATACTAAATAAATAAAACTTACTACTAAATAGACGCACACACGAATACGATCGTTCCCGGTGGGGTACCGTCCTTCGATGGGGTGCCGTGCACAGTTGGTGGTGACAAGGCATTAATAGATCATAAGAGCCACTAGAGCTACATTTATTCAACACCAAACACTTGAGGTGGAAATTGTGCAAAAGTATTGCCCCTGAAATGGATGAGTTTATAACTGATTCTGAGATCAATCGTAATTCATTCGAGATGGTTGTTTTTTTTCCTTGGCTTCTTGTCTTCGTTTGCAGAAAAGATTTAAAGATCTGTCACGTCACGAAAGACCTCCCGTTGGAGGATTAATTTTAGCAAACAGACGATCGATTTTACCATCAATCAAACTGCGATCGCAAATCCTATGTGATGATTGCGCTCAATCTGCACTGATCAGCTTCATCGGAAATCCAATAAATATCATCACACGAGAAAGAACACATGCAGTTCCCTTTCACTTAGTTGGGTAAGGCTACGGCTTGCCGGGATTGGGCTGTATATGAATCTTAGTTGAAAAGGTGAAGGACAGAGATGAACTTTTGAGGCTTAACTAAATAGATCAAATTTCCTTGCAATTTCTTTTACACCTTCACCACCAAAGCTCACCACTATATTAGACAATTCATGACAGATTTCCTCACTTAAAAATGCAAGCGATTAACTTTAATCCATCAAGTCCTCAGCCATGGTTCCCCTTCAAACTTCACAAAGCCTTTCAGGTTCGGGTTGTGAATTTGGACAATCGGTTACGCTCACCCGATCGTCTCGTCCGGTCACCGGTCAGTTGCAGTTCTAGCGCAACAAAACGCGTTTGACCCAGTGCCGATGGCGACAAATTTAGCGGTTTTGACGGATAGATTAATCATTCAAGATGGCTTACTGCCGCTACCACCAACAATCACTTTACCGCTTCTAGCGGTCATAAGCGCCTTCAGCTAGACTCATCAACAGCTGCAAATGCAAGAAGAGTGCGCTCAAAGACACAGATTTTACTTTTTGCAGCTGACCACAGGTCGTCTGTGGCATTGGACGAGAGTTGGCTAGAGGATTTAGGCTTTGATGGATGTATCAAGCTGATCTACCACCCTTGTCTGGCTCGGCCACTTTTCACCTCCCTTTCCAGACCTGTCTGAAACATCAGACAACCTGTGTCTGTGGCTCATCTTCTCGGCGATTGCGCAAGAAGATTGTGTCAGTCTGTAAATGGTTTATTTTTGGTAACAACCGTCGGACGCTATTTTGGGAAAGGATATTCAACCGACGATAATGTCACGCAAACCATGTACCGTACACCCGGCGGCATGTTCGTAACGAACGTGTATGGTTTAAATTGGATGTTTCAAGCGATTCCGATGGGTCACACGAAGCTTTCCTTTGTTAATTTGACGTGTGATTCGTTGTACACGTACGTGTCCTCATTGGATATTTTAGTGTGCTTACAGCTTCGTTAATTAGTGGTTCCGATGGCACAATAAAGCGAGTGTCAGAAGATGTCTTTAAATGAGGTTTTAATGTGAATTCTAAAAGAATTAATTATACATCATCTGCAGTTTCGAACATGAAATCTTACTCGGTGAAAGAGGTCACAAAAATGCAGTTCATGTACCCATTAAACATGTACAGCTATTGAAACTCAATTTAACGACACTTGGGACTGAAAGAATGATACAAAACGATCGACCGTGTGATCTTTTACTGCTCGTAAAATGTAATTCTGGAACATTTGATAACGATTTGGCACATTCACTCCAATAAAATCGACACTTTGAGTTAGAGCCTACCAAAGTTTGGTGAATCCAAGGGCGCGTATTTGTACTTACCCGTGAGATAATGATGCCCGCGATGCTGATGCGAATTTTCGGGCCCTTTAGCAACCGGTATCGCAGATCGACACCGTTCCAGAAGGAGACGAAGTAGCGCTTGACCTGCACGTTATCACCACCGTGCAGCCGGTAACCGTCGTAGTCGACGATCACCAGAATTTCGGGATAGATGGTCCGATCGATCGCTCGCGAGCTTTTGTAGTACGCTTGTGGGCTGCGTTTGGAGCGAAACCGTTTCTGTAGTCGGTCCGGTTCCATGAATGCTGCAGTGTGAAGGTACTAGTTAGTTGAATCATATGCACTTGTGACGCACCATAATGATACGTACCATAATCACTAAACTGATCGTTGTGCTCCTCCGAAGTTTTGCGCTTATAAATAACGTGATGAACACTTCCATCCTCCTCCTGGGAGATGTCGGTTGGCACTGGCTTTATCACTAGTTCATGACCTATACTACCCTCCTGTGAAAGAAAAACAAAACACAAAGAAAACCACAATGAAACATTTGGCCCTTTTTTTCACGGCAACCTCGACGGGCATTAGAAAGTAAACAATTTTGACACGTGTGTAAACATTGTAATTTTTTTGGGAAACATCCTTGACTCCAGCACCGTATGTTTAGTGGTTTCCCAATTTTAGATTACATCTCCACTCCACATTTGCCTCCCCCGCAGTAGGACTTGATCTTCACCCTAAACACAACAACAACAGCAAAAAACATGAAAACTCATAAAACGGTGTGTAATGCTTTTAGTTGTTTAGTTCGGGGGGGCCAAACAAAGCGCAAAGGTTAATGGACGCAAGGGCAACATCTCCAAAATGTGCGTGGACCGTCTCCCAAACGGTAAAGATGCACTCAAGTGGCATTTGGCCTTTTCATAGGGGAGCCTGGGGGGAGTGGGGAGGGGGGGAGTGCTTGAAAGCAGTGGCAGGGATGATCGACGAGGAGCGAGTGCTAAGGGTGCGTGTAACTAAAAAACAAAGCGTACCAGCGTCATAAAACTGTCAAGCTGTTGCAATCGTGATGGCCATTTTGTTGTGTGCGGTGGCTTTAAAACATATAAACTAATGACAATGAGAATCAACAGAACCGAGATGGGTGATATATTAATTGGGATTTGAAGGAACTTTATGCAAAATTTCATGTAACTTTGGTACTGCTAAAGAAACTTTGGAATAATTATTTAAATTTGCTCCAAAAAACTCCTAATCGTATGGTTCCTCGATTCTTCCCCGTTAACCTTGAGTGTTCGTTCCAGTTGCATGTTCAAATCATTCACGTAATCCCCGTGTTGACCAGCTAGTTGTGAGTGGTGTCATCTGGTTAGCATCCATTACAATAGGGAACGCGTTGCAACCATCCGTTCGCCTTGACCGCATTAGCCGAAATCGAATTCATCGGGCCTGACCTTCGGGTTTGCGGTACGGATAGGACGCATCGCTCCAATAATAATCCCGTCCAACCTCCTCCAGATCTCTATCAAACGAGCGCCGCTCAAAACTTTGTAAAAAAAAACCCACCCTTTTGCTGCGTCAACAACAGCACGTGGGCGAGTTTGGAAACAACGATTTCAAGTTAAAAGAGAAGACGCTTGAAAATTAATAATTCGTGCAACAAAACAAGCTCATCCAGAAACTTATATAACATCCCATCGCCGGTGTCGGCCATTTGGTGCCGACCCAACAGCTGACCGTCCTTGCCGTACCGATCTGGTCGACCTGAATCTGCAGGCTTCTAACTCCCGACTGTGTCGCAGTGTAAAGGGAAAAGGTGTGAAAATGTGTGCGCGCCTGTCAACGGTTGCACCCTGCTAATGCTTTGATCGCAAGTTATGGAGATTACAGGTCCGCTGGGATTATCTAATGCGGTCAACAGATGGTGTTGAGCATTAGATTAGTGACACTTGCACCATTGCAGCTTGCATCAGCGAGGTGCAATGGGATGAATTTTAATGCCACAGAAAAGTCTCGAGAGAATAAGATTGTACTTGGTTTGTTGGATATATTTACAAGGCGTTCTTTATAGTGTTCAGCACAATGGCAGCAAAATGAATTTCCCAATCAAATTTATAAAATAACTTCATTATATCAAGACTAACTAGCGTGACTGTATAAAAAAATGTTATATTTTTTCCACGATTACGTCCAGATAAGGGTTTATGTCTCGCTCACTAAGTTGCATTGTATCTGATTGATTCTACAGCAAGTAACTTACAAGGGAACCTATAGCTTATCAGCTTCAATCCAATGATACAGGTAATAATTAAATTCTACTTCCAATGCTTCTATGCCAATAGAACTTTTATGCGTAATAGATAATTGGTTTGAAGCAACAAACAACAATTAACATAAAGTCAAAAGGTGAGGCATATCAAGGAATGGCCAGCTTAACCATTTTTGGCTGCCACAGTAGAGCTTGTAGCTGATGTAAGCTTGAGTACTCAGGACAAGTAGCTTACGCCTAGTAAGTCGCTTATACTATCTACACATTTCTACTGACTCTTCAACTCATGACACAATTGCTTCTGAGGGCTTCATTTCAAAACCCACATCAATGTTGCAATTATTCGTACACAACAACATCCCAAGGGACATCTTTCTACCAGAAATTGCGCAAAAGTGTCGTCTACTCTTCACCGCAAAAGTATTGTGTAAGCATTGATCGATGATGTTCACCGCAGCGCAACCAATGTCCACCATTTCATCGATGGAACGTATTATTATTATCATGAAGCTCTTCGGTTTTTTTTTCTGGCCAAGACTTTAATCTCCTGGGTGAACAGGATACGTCAGACCGTAAGACCGTAAAAAGCAGACCCTTCTTCATCAGCAAGGGGATCCATATCATCAGCGATCTCTGAAGGTGATGATGGATCACCAATCGTTCGATTAGTTCACCAACGATACGAGAACGATGTCGAAAGGTCGTTGCGTTGCGATGATATCGGGCCAGGCCGTTTTATGACCGATCATTTGCTAAACCGATGTCCGGCTAGACATCGTGGATCGGATTGTTTTACCAAACAAGGTAAAACTGTTTTCCAAACATCACTTCGGCTGGTAAACCTTAACCTCCCACTGTGTGTTGAGTGTGCGATTGGCTTAAAATGAACCATAAAAATGAAGCTTTCAAACATGTGCAAGGGTTGTAGTTTTTTTTAACACAAAGCAATTAAACGATGTTCTTTTTAGGGGGGGGCTTGAAAAATATATATCCCTCGCATGCATGTGATGGCGCACCTGATTAGCAATCAAGCATCAGGAAGATGCTTAATGATGATTAAATTTGCCTTTATTCTGATTAAATCAGTCGATCAAATCTGTGAAATGTTCTTTTGAGTATGGAAAATATGCCAAGAGTATTCTTCTTGCAGGAAACATGCTTTACGTAGCGTATTTGGTTTGGTTTGAACTTAAACTTGAAGTTCGCCGAACGATGATACTTTGCTGTCGTAAAGAGTACAGCACAGTACAACAAAGACACTTCCTGGCTACGTCATCCAACGGCTTTAGGGCCAGATGCGCACACCGGTAGGTATCGTAAAAGATTGCCAATCAACAGTTGATTAGTGACTTCATCTGCTTTTCTCGGCTTTGTGTCGGTCAATCCTTACGCTATTGACAGCTTCCTAGGATTGTCTAGTTTCCCACAATCGGAATTGTTCGGAGCAAAATGGTCTGTTGAGACTGATCATTGATTACTGTCTGGTCACGATTGTGCATCCTTGTTTGGAATCTTTACATCTGTAATAAGATGTCTTTAGTGTATCTGATGATGAAGTGCTCCTCAAATGAGGCTGCTTTTAGTGAATAGAGTGGAGATTAGTAATTCCTTTTCAATTTCTAGAATATTTAAGAATATTGATTTATGTGTCAACAACACTGTCTACTGTAACACAAGATACTTCAAAGGTTAACACGCGTATTTTGCAACGTAATTCCATCATAATCAGCCAGCCAGCGCATATTGCTCACGTCTCCTGAGCCAGACGATCGGACAGTCAACCGGCCAGCCGGTAATGTGCATCGTGACCATCTTTCAAATTAACCGTTCAGGACACTTCCACGCCACGATCCGTTCGAACGAAAGTGAAACCAATACAGCCATCGTCACGGCGCAAGGGCCGAGCGAATCTCTGTGGTAAATCACGAGCCAGCAAAAGAGCAAAAGAAAAAAGAGAAAGGCCATCAGGTTTGCGTCCCATCTTCACGATCGCCACGGACGATCGCGAGAAGGGAAAGTGTGTATCCGTTGCGGTTGGGAAACGGTGCCCAGCACGCCATCACGAGACCTTGAACCCTGTCGCGATATTAACCCATAAAGGTTGGGGAGCGCTGGGAGCTTGCTGGAGACAGACGTCTAGGATGACTGCAAACCAATCCGTAAGCGACGAACCCGTCAAGCTGGATTAGCTGTAGGCTGCGATAGAGGTGAGTTGATAGCGAACTGTTAAAGCATAAGCATTTAAAATGTTATTGTTTGGGAAATGGACCTATATGGCGCTGTTCAAAATTGGAACATTCAACCACGGTAGGTGAATAACTTGCGTGGAATTCACAACATTATGCGCCACATGTCTGCTATCTGCCGCCATGCCTGGAGGCTAGCGTTAATGATACAGGTCACTATCACCGATCAGCATTCGGAACCATGGGGGTCTCCCCAATTTTGACGGTTCCAAAAATTATGTAACACAAGTCGCACACCATGACCACCGTCGCGTTGCATATTCTCCATCCAGACTCGCTTGCGGTTTCTTCGACTGGACAAACCAAAGCCACCCAGCGAGCTCTTGAGCGTGCTAGATACGGGATTGAGCCAACGTTAGGCTACCCATAGTAGCTGCTGGTTTTTGGCACGTCCCACCCAATCCCAATCGCTATCATCGATCGGTTCGTCAACCGATAGATTGTCGCGCGATTGCGAAACTCTACAATTTTGACGAAACGCCCGATGATTATGTATCAATTTTTTTCCCCGAACTTAAAACTGGGTCGGTCGGGGTAGCTTTATCACAGTGGCGTTGTGTGTTTGGGGAATGCAGTTTGCTCCTCCGGGACTGGGTCAGGTTTAACCAGACCGGGGGTGCGCAGCTTTGAACCTTCCGTGGAATCTCGAAAACTCCGTCACAAAATTCGACCCGTCACGCGAGGTTGCATTCGCGTTACGCAAAATCCCATTGATACGGTACAGAAAACAACATAACTCTCGCGTGGCATGGAATTATTGTTTTATCGCTCCACGGACCACGGACCGCCTTTTTAACGAGCATCAAAACGATGAGCAATCTGAAACCTATCACATAAATAAAGTCTTAAGCATTAAGATTAAAATTAATCCAGGGTGCTATAAGCGACGAGGGTCGATTATCACACCGATGGAAGTGGATGATTCGAATCGATGTTTAAAGAGTAGTTTTACCAGATAATCAGGCTTAGTTACGGTAGGTAGGAAACAGTAATATTGATATTGATTGACACATTTTTCCTACCAGCATTAGGCACAGACTTACGAACGGTTTTATGTTATTTTTGAGATATATTATAAGATTAAAAATGCATTGATCATCCTAATGGCTGAGTTTCAATCTACAAAAATCCATGCAGTGAAATAAGACAATGAGAACCTGCTGTTATACATAAAAAATTATTTTCATTTTCAGTTCGTAAAAGTCGTATATAATTAATATCCACAATGTATCAACATTACAATCAATACGTAATGCAATATCATTAACATGTTAATCAAACACTATTCTTTTCTTCGATGAGCACAACTGCAGGACAACAATGCGTTCGACAGTAGCAAAACGGAAGCCAGAAGGCATTGTAATCGATTAATCACTCAACACAATTGGTGAGGAATACTTGAAGAGCCCTACACGATAACGATCGCCCGAGGGCTTGAGCACATTCTTGCATTGTGTTCTCAGTGTACACTTGCTCGCATGCTGTTTAGTCTTTCATCCGACGCTTCCTTTTTGCCATTTGAACGTGTCAAAAGAATCACAGCACGTTGCGTTGCATGATGCTGATGCCGGAGTACGTGTTCTTTGATTACTGCTGAATAGAGGGAGCGAAGCGTTGAAAACGTTGTACGCCAACGATAGTCACTTGCTTTAAGATACCGGTAAGGAATTCCAGTCAAGCTAAGCAAGTTGCGCAAACACTACTCGTATGTACTCGCTCAAGCGTACGAAGGATCCTCCGGAAACTGACGGCGACTTAGAGGAGGCGGCAAACCACACCGCTGCGGAATGCAGTTGAGTTGCATCGATGAATGGGTAATTAATTAAACATTAGTTCGAATCGACGAGCATAATCATCATGCTGGTGAAGTGACGCAGTGAGCTACACTTCGGTGCGGATTCTGAATGGATGCATCGATTCGAGGACAACTGGTGTCTGGTTGCGGAATTAGTCATGCTGGTGCTGGGAGTCGTAGTGTATAAGGGTAAGTGATAAGTGTAGACTGACCACAATAAGCTGCTGGACGCCGTATCAAACAATAATGACATTAGAATTACCATTTATAGCATGTACTTAACATTTTATAGCACATATTGTGAGAATTTAGAGCGCATTATAATGGAAATTGAAGTGAGCAATCTGTTCAAGGCTGGTGGAAGCCATCAATAGGCTTACTTGAACCTATGAGTGAATTTGAGAATTTGTCCAGGGCGACAATGAATGCGCTACTACCAGGCAGATTGCACCCCCATAATCGCTTTATTACCCACCCATATACATCTCCCTGCAAGCTCACTTGACTTCTGGTGTTTGCCAGCGGCTTAAACCATCTCCATAGCAACTCTATTCCGTTCCGTCCGTAATTCATCCGTTTGCATCGTAGGAGGCTTGACCTTTCCCACGCTGAGCAGACAAATCACTAGCTCAGGTAGCACGCCACGAACACGCGATCAAGTGCGTGAGAATCACTTTCGAACCGATCCTGGCGCCTTCGAGCTGGCGGGAAACGATCCACTCGATGTCGTCGCTCGGCTGCCGGCAAACGCGCATATGCACAGAACGGTGCGTTTGAGCGTAATTTCAACACTCGCCTAATGAAATATGAAGACACGGAACATCTTTGCCGTCCCAAAATCTCAAACCCGATCCGCAAATCGAATCCTGAGCCCGAATTCGAACGATCCGACACGCGGGAGCGCACTCGTGACATGATTCATTAGCCCCGTGATTGAGTTCTGCGGCGTGAGTGGAATATTATAATTGGCCAACACAAACGGGGTGATGCTCGTTGAGAAGAATAATTTGCACAAGGATACGCATGTGTGGTGTGGGATAAAGCGATGCGCGAAAATGTTAGCTCAATCAACGGTGAGCAAACATGTGATCTATAATCGATGTACTAGATTGTGATCGAGGGAATAAATTCACATCACCGGTACGATCGATGATCAATCGTGATCAGGATATTGCAAGCAGTGTGCAGTATGCTGATGTTCCTTTTACTTTGCAGATTGCAGAGCACTAGAGTATTTAATGTTGATTGAATATTCTGCGACATATCCTATACACCAAGGAGTTGCAACAAAGTAATCTCGAGTAATGCATCTTACGTAAATGCAAGAACAGCTCACCACAAGCCTTAGGCCATAACTGGACCATTTCTTTTTCCCTTGTTTCATTTCGATGAAGTCACTCCTTCAAGTGTGGCGTAACTGTTGACGATGCTTTTGCTTTCACCTCGATATCTCCTACACGATGTTGAAGAAGGTTTTTTTTTTCCTGCGAGAGAGGATTTATTTACTCGCAGAAAAGCTGGATTTAATGCAAGATTTTTAAATGGCTTGTACATTGTAGAAGGAGATTCAAGAGATGCAATTTGCCTGGCAGACACATTACCAGACATGTGGACATCGTGTCCAGTCCCGAAAGCTTACTTCATCAATGGTAGAAAGTCAGAAGACAGTTCCGGACAGCGCCGAACCAACGTGTGTCCAATTAAGACGATGTCAAGAAGCACCATATCAAGCGGTAATGCGACACTTGCTTCGGAAATGCTTCTTCTGCAGACAATTATTGCGCAATCGACATCGGTACCACATCCACCAATCCCGGAGATTGAGTTGGACATTTGCTAAACTTGAATTCGTCTATGCAGATCAGTTACCAAATTCGTTTGTCGTGATCTTGAACCATTCTGCCAGCAGATGAAAATGATTGACAGACGTCCGTATACGGACATGAGACAGTTGTACGCGAGAGATCAAACGTCAGACACAATTAACCTTTAAAATGTAGCTAATTATGCATGTAGAACATCTTGACTCACGAAGCGATCCTCATTGAAGTTGATTTTTTTTTTCATTTCTATGTATAACAAGCTACCTAGCATCCAGAGTGCTTAGGATAGGGTCAATGCTGTTGGGTCAGTAACAGAGAGCTTTTTGCAAAAAATCTAGCCACTTCACTCCAACGAATTAGGAAACGCACTCGGTGGGCAGCATTGTTCTCCGGGGTAGTGCTTGCACCTATTGCGTTCCACAAAAACCCCCACGGATGTTAGCTCGGATGATTCGATCTAGTAGTTGGCAACGCATCGTACGTCAGTCTCGGCACATGGGGTTAAGGCCAAACGGTGCGAGGTCGAACGCGCTTGCGATCGGCACACAAATGGCGAGAGCCGATCATTAGCTGTGATCTGGAGCCACCGCATGGAATAATCGACAGCTTATTTCAGGGTGTTGCTAACGGGGCTGATAGCTGTGGGAACTAAGATGCAACCTGTCCGATGACTGGCTCACAATTAGCATGATGCTGCTGTGGATGCGTTTAGTAAGTTGATTAAAATAGGAGCACTACGGCAGGGAAAGCTTTGTATACGAACGTCACTGTACTTTTTTGTCGATTAGTTCCATGCTGCTCAAATTATACTGTAAGTATCACTTACAAATCGAAATCGTTTCTGAAGTTCTTGCTGCTTCATACACTCAGCTCGGTTGGATAACATCAATTCACGTTGAAGGGTTGCATTATCCCAATGCAATCGTACTAACAGGTACTTTATTTTATTATTTTCCATCGATTAATTCTCGTCAATTTAATCAACGTTGAAACGTGTGTTATGTAGAGCACAACCACTCGGTAAGACCCTTCCGTACAGGCGTCAGTGGAGATAGTGAGACGATAGTAATCGATCGTTGTTCAGTAAAGATAGAAAGCAAAAAAAGTCGAGCAATAAATCTCACCAGCTCGTAAAAAGCTTACGAAATCAATCATTACAGCCAATTACGGCTCAATCGATCGTCTATCTTCCTGGTTCCGTCACAGACCGATGCTGGTGCAACAGGTGAATTATGTTGTCGACCGAGCCGCGAAACACTGTTCTCTCACGTTCACCGAAAACGCTGTCTAGGAGAGTTGTTGTGCTTCGAACGTGTTGGGAAGAAATTGTAGCAAAAACATATAGACCAAACGGTGTCTTGTAAGATCGCGAGAAAACATCATCCAAAAGGGGGAGTTACGTCACCGATTGGTTCTACCTTCATTGACTTCATGCCTATCTGTCCAGATATCGATCGATTGGTACCCAACGCCAATGTTGACCGATTTATACACAACACTCCATCTCTCGCTCTCGCTCCTTGCTTGCGAACAAAACGAGTTCCAGTGCTCCAGTGTTCCAGTTTCGCTCCTGGACCAGTTTATTATTGCGATAATGTCTGCGTTTCGACACTACGCCAACCCTCAAGGTGACTCCAGAACGGGCGTGCCGTGGCGTGCCGTCGCAGATAAGCGACTACCTTCGAAGCACCCTTGGATGCACATGCCACCCGGGGCACCACGAAATGTATAACATTAAACCCAACATCCTTGTAGCATAATCCGCAGTTCGCGTGATCCAGTTCGGCAACTACGCGCTCACTGATAGTTGCACCTCTTTATCCTCGCGGCCCACACAGCGCTCAATGCGCTTGAGCTCCATTTCTGGTTATTTTAAGGCGGCTTTTTCTTGCCACGAAGAAAGTGCAACACGAAGAAAGCAAAATGCAGCTGTGAACCGCAACAAAACGGGTGTTAATTAGCCGCGACGCCGGTACGGTGAGTACCAAACGGTGGACGGTTCACGCACACCCGATTCGTAACAAATGTCGGTCGGTCGGATCGAAACGAATTTTCATGCCAAACCCAAAAAGTTGCCAACGGTGTGCGAGAGATATCCATGCGGGCTGTTGTTGTTGCTGCTGCTAGAGAGCTGTTATCTAACGCCGGTACCTAACTCGGTCACCACCTGAATGTGTATCGGTCTGTGTGGGGTGGTTTTTTGTTTTATAACATTTCGTACTTTGTTGCGCTTTGATTGCGATCTAATTACGGGACCAGGAATGCTTTCCTGTCGCCATCTTTATTCAATGACTTGTTTGAGTTGTTCATTTCAACTTCAAAACATGCTTGTAAAGATGTGTATTTTGTTAACACTGCTGGGTGGAGCAGCTGTTAACTGCATTTACTGTGTTCAATTAGCTACTTCAATGAAGATCGAAGACGAATTCAAACGAATTCGAAGTCGATCGAAGACGAACTAAAATAAGACCGGATCTCAAATAAATTAACTATTGATCAAATCTTGGAAGTCTCCAGGCATAATAATATTGCGTGGCGTATGCCACGTCTAACATGTATATAAATCAAGACTGATCTAGTCTAGTTTCGAAGCAAGCAGAGTAGGAGTATCACAAAAAAAACTTTTTAAAGTGTAAGATTTCTCACCGAGTATCACTAAGGATTTTCGTCAAGATAATTAATTTGATTCACTCATTTGTTACTTCGCATTGAACAAAGGCATCAGAAATCAAGCCTAGAATCTTGGAATCATTATTCATGAAATGTTATATGTATCGAATTCTTTTGATTACCCAAATCGGTTTATGGTTTTGAAGGTAAAAAAGCTCGAACGTGAAGAATTCTTGTCTAACATTGCACCATTGGGAGTTTTCAGAGATTCTACAGAAGAAATCCTTCATAAATTTCAGCAAAAATTCACATCACTTACAGGCAGCCATAGCTAAGATTAGAGAAGCAAAAAAAAACATTCAAGTCACCTCAAGAGTCAGCTAGTAGGACAGAGATCCACGCTAAATGTGTTTGTGTAAGATAGTCTCCTATGGGAACCATTTCCTTCCAGTGTGGACTGACTATTCAAATACGTGGTATCAGTATATCATTCGGACCATTCCTCAGTAGTGAGGACTATGTATCAAACTACCCTAGAACGGAGAGGCCCAGAAGAACGTTAAGCGAAAAAGAAATCTCCTATGTGGAGGATATAAATCAGTGAATCAAACTTATAGTACTTTTTCTTACTTTATCTGGTTCCCTAGTTTGTTATTTCCATATCCAACGTATTGGATGTGTAGGTAAAAAAATCAGGATAAATGACTGAGAGACTAATACGTTTGATTTTGAGTGTTTTAAAGAAACTTTGAATCGGATCTATTGCTTTGAAATCTCATCCAGATATTGAATGATCTACATACTTCAAATAGCAACCACCACTCGTTATCGTGCCGTTTTGTATTCTTAAGCGACGAAACTGAGTAATAACGCACAGTTAGCATACCAGTGCTAGATACATGATGACATAACACGCAAGAGATAGATAACGATCAGCTGGGCCAGGGAAAATCCCGTACCGATCAGTTTGGTTTACGGTTTACATTTGTCATTTTGCACCGCGTAAATGCGCACAGACTAAACCGATTCCTATGTCAATGTCTCAAATGCCGGGACGACGAATACGGGAGGGGACGCATTTAGTCTCCCGAATCCGTTGTACCTGCTGACGGTCGATTAGCACCTTGGTCGTCGATGTAATTGAGCTTGCGCGAGTTCGTGAGACACCGAGACCAGCGGGGAGCGAACTTGAACTACTTCTGTGCAGTAAAGGGTGGTTTTTAGGTAAGCCGATTGTGGTTGGGTATTGGTTTGTACCGGTCGAGGGTTTGAAACGATTGACACCAGCTCTAGAACGGAGCGATAGATAAATATGTAAATCTGGTGCTGGTTTACTTGGTGAAGCAGTGGTGGTCGAGATAAAATTAGTATCTTTGCTCTTACATCTTCGGTTGAAGGCAAATGCACGTCCACTTGATTCTTCAAAAGTAATGCGAAGACAGCAATGGGTTCAAGGATCAAGGATTAATTACGAAACTCACTACCATCTTATCGATACACTAGGATCAGCCCAAAGTATGGCGTTCTCGCCGTACTGCAAACCACTTTTTATGCAATTGTGCAACACGATACACCCTTTACTTCAATTTTACTACCGTCAGATTGGTGTCCGAACGAGTAATAATGCTTCTTCTCCCAGCGTGCGCAGCTGGACCTCCACAGGGTGATGATGCAACTATAATAAGCGTGTAGCACAGCAAATCCTGCTCCTTTTGCAAGCATTAAATTAAAACAAATAAAATCGTAAACCTGTTTCATCTCATCATTTCATCTTTGCGGCGGTTTTGTCTGTCTCCCTTAATAGTGGAGAGTAGATGACGCGATTTGATTATCAGAAGAATCGAGCCCGCAAACTCACGCTGATGGCGTTGGTCATAAGCAGTCATTTTAATTTTATTACTATTGCTTATAAATATGTATTTATATAGCTCAGCTGCAGGGCACTTGTAATAAGTCGAGTGTGACAATGTTTTGTTGGAGAGTGAATTGACAGGCGTGTCATAAAATAACTTAAGTATTAAATCTTGTAATCTAATGAGTTCCCGTATAGTTTTTTTTTTTTTTTTTTTTTTTTAGCCGCATTACTCGCAACAACTTTCGAGATACTCAACTTATTATTACTCACATTACTTATTCAACACGCAAAGGTTAGCTGTTGCGGTTCACTGCAAACGGACAAGCTGGATGTGAAAATTATTCCCGTAAATCACACTCAACGCACCCATTTTTTCTTCGTAACTATCGGCGAAAACTTACAAAATCTCATCAACGCGTGAGCTGGCGCCTGATCCCAAAGGTGAGGGTATCTGCCCAATGGTCACTCCTCACTGCATTGCACTGCCCAACCGCTGTCTAATTAGAAAAGGCAACATTGGTGCATAAATATTCATTCACTCGCTCAGTGTAAGGCCAACCCGAGCACATGTGGGCACGCGATCTCGCGATTGCCATTTAGCAGGGTCCATTTTACTTTCGTTTTCGCTTTCAAGTTCAGCTCACGGTCAGCGCACGGTTGTGGCGGTACTTTTCAACCGCCAGAAACACAAGCATGTGAGCTCATGGAAGAGAAGATACAGCGCCAAACGCTTTTATTGTTTCTGTGATCGATGAATTTTCGGTAAGAAACTATGTTCAGCGAACTTCTTCCCGCTCAAGGTAAAAGCTGTGGCATATGGTAATCGTTCTGTACGATCCCAAACAATCGCTCACCGTAAATTAGCATAATGCCACACCTTACACCGTCGTTAAAATATGTGCGCCGATCGTTGTAATCGTTGGGTTTTGTGTGAAGAAGCGATTCCGCTTAAATTCAAATCCATCAGCGTAAGAATCGATCTAACGTTCTTGGTGTTGGCGTTGGCTTTCGTGCAAACCAGGATGTTGAAACGATGGTGGAATGATCTGAATAAATCACCGACCAATACGTGACTATCTCATATGCATAATGAAAGAAATCCCCCAAAACAGAGAGCAAAGATTGGGACGATTGGGGCGAGTGTGCATTGTGCTCACGTCTCACGTAGTGCCGATCGTACGTGCTATCGATCAGAATAGGCATTTATCTTTAAATAAACTATTTTGTTTGCCTAAAAGATGCAGGATGCAATTTCTTTGCAATTCTCAGAAGCCATATCAAAAACAATGTAAATAATTAATCAAAATTTGTACCTCGTTGATCCGAGCTGGACGATCAAGTGGGTCGTTATGCACGCGTGCAAGAATTCAACGCAAATTAACACACCCCGTAACATGATCGAGCTGCATCTCGTTACGAAGATCACGTTACAGTGATCGGCATAGTTTTCTCACTTTGTTCCACAATGTACAAAATGTATCAGCTAACCAACGTACCGTACCAAAACTACGTGCTAATGAAGTGTTTCAATGTTTGGAGTTCGTTAGACTATACTGGCAAGAAGCTTAGCTTCTGGTGTACTACCACCAGCAGCTGGTTTTGGTTTGTTCTGTGGCAGGTGATCTATTTAGTGTAAGGTCGTGGATGTTTGGATTACTTGTCACCATGAATTCTGTCACTATGAAAATGAAAATTAAGGGCATACAATTCATGCACGACAAATTGACTTAAGACAAATGTAAAGAAGAAATAAATAGTAACGAAGGCAAAGGACAGTGTCAAGACTTTCAAGGCATTTTAAGTGGACACAGGCAATTGGAATGTAAAGCTAATTTATTGCTTCACAAATTTAAAATTGAATATAATCTTGAAATCCTCAAAAAATCGAATGATGTTTTTCGTATAAAATGTAACAATAACTAACTAATAATATAACTAAAGCAAAGGATAGTACAAGCTACTTTTGAAAACAACTTCGTTTTAAATTTCTTTTAAGGACTTTTTCCATCTCGTCCTCTATGAATAATTCGTTTGCGTGGATATAAAATTCTATTTTATAAAATCATTTTTAAAACACTGTCATTCCGAACGATCTGTTTACACTCAAATCCAGTATTTCTCAAACTAAGCATAGCAACTAAAATAACGCAAAAGATCCATGGAAAAGAATTATTCATAAAAATGCAGTTAACATTTTACAATAGCCTTTAACACGTCGTAAGCAAACTTGTTTTGATCATGATTACTTAAAAACACATTAGTAACTTAGCGATTAAATTGAATTAGTTCAGTCAAATTTTGAGAAATTATAAGCGAAATATAATCTTAAAAGAACAATATTCCACTGCTAAAAATTACAAAAGCTTCTGGAGCTACAAAGTCATTGCAATGTTTTCATTATGGTCATAACAAAGTTAAAGCACTGATTACACAATGTACTAAGACTATTTGAGAAATGCAAAAGTTTGTCAGATAATCTTTTATTATGTTGGTTTGAATTCTTGTCTAGATAAAGCTCGATTATTCAGAAAAATTGCTTTACGGGTCCTGAATAATAGTTTTAAAAATCTATCTGCTACTACTCATTAAAGCATTTGAAGACGGTCTATTGCAAATAGGAATATTTAAAAAAAACTTCTATTACTCAGCACATTTTCATCATACATTGTTTTGTGTCTAGACCATGTTTTATAGGGTGGCATTTAAAGCATCTCGTGATAATCTTCGCCAGGAATAAACAAACAAACAGATGATCGAACAATAATAATGATTTCATTTAGAGTGGCAGCAGGTTCCCATACTGTGCGTGTACCGTATGGAATTTTGATGAGCTGTTTATTGCTGATCTAGGTGATTCCTGCACAATGCATTAGTACTGATATAGATCTCCATGATTTCTCTAACTTTAAGCTTCACTCAGCTTCAAAACGAATCGAACAAAGCCACCGATAACGTATTCAGAATGCTACTGACTTATCACTAATGCGATCAAACATCTCGCTGACTTAGACACTGGTTGCTGTCTTTTAAAATGTATATTCCACATTTAATATGTCTTGCAAACCACCTTCTACAGTAACGTTTGAATGCATTTAAAATTTCCCATTAGCGATACGGTTCAATGTCGTGAAGTCTTACGAAAGTGGATACGTATTTCACGATGCTACACACACGCCGAATCTGTCAACTCATCCGAATGTGATTGATTGGCTTTCGATAGCGAAAGAAGAACGAAGAAAATGGAAAACAATACTATCTCGGTGGGTTCCAAAATAAAAAGAAACCCACCGATCCCCACCAGAAAAAAATAAGACAACCAAAACCTGCCCGACATTGACCTCTATTCGGCGTACGCCGACGTACGTAAGCTTTTAGGACGCCCGGTGCGTATGTGCGCCCATATCGGAACGGGGAATCGATTTCACTTTCATTTCGACATCAATGCCGGAGGGAGGAACCCACAAACGCGACGTCTCTCCTTCCTGTCCGCATCCTTTCCAACCTTTCGCCCCTCCGTATTCCACTTGAAGTGAGAAACCACTCTAGGAAACCACGTTCGATTTTTGCAAAACCGGGGAAAGAAAGCGAATAAAAATATCCCCGAACCGGTTCCGATAGTGCGTGTGTGCAAAGCGCTTGCAGGAAGGATTGAAGGATATCCTCCATTTTGAGCTTGGAACGAGCTAAGCGAAGCGATTATTTTTAGCTGCAGTTAGTCGATACATCTACTCTTCCTGTGGGTCATTTTAGCTTTAATGATTTATTAATATGCTCTCACACGAACGGAAAAAAAGCTCACGTTGGCAATGAACATCGAAGAAGGAAGCAAACCATTAAAGGATCCGATAGCACTTTATTCGTGATTGCATCGTTGCATCTCTACTGGCAAACCCTTCCAGCGAGCCGAAGGTTCTTTTACCCAAGATCCTTGAAGATCGATTATCGTTTCGCGACGAAAGAGCACCATAGCACCAGGAGCATAAGACCTTGCGCACAGCTTAATCTGCGAATCCCTGAGCTTACCTGTAAGGATGGAGGGAAGGGACGTAATGGAGCCGCAACTATCAACATCCATTACACGGGGAACTTCCACAGGAGCTTCCCACGTGAGCACTAGTGGGTCGTATCCATCGAACAAAGCAAACGGGTTGATCCGGGCCCACCACAACAATTGATCATAATTGGCACGTCGAAAAACCGTCAAGTGAAGGTAAACTTGGTTGTGGAGATGATCGTAGAGAACGACCAAAAAAAACAAAACGCCACCGATAAACCTCACTAAGCCATCTCTGACAACCGCAAAGAATCGACCACAAGGAGCATCCGTAAAGGGAGTTCACTTGTTGCCGTTTTTTTTTTTGTTGCATCCAACCAACTTCAACGTTTCCAATGTCAGAAGCGCCGAAGAAGCGGCTGCTCTTGAAATGGGGTTAACCGTGGCCACTATCGTGCGAGGGGGGGTCACCAGGTCACGGAAGTATTACCTTGCCAACTTCCGCGTTGCGTCTCTTCCTTTTCAGCTCGGTGCTTACAGCCCGGCCATCTTTGCATACTAATACGTATGCCCTATTGCGATTCTCTCAAAAGGGCCTTTGATGCGTACCGGCCAGCGCAAGGGTGTACTTGAACTTAAAAGGGGAATTATTTTTCCTCAATTTGATTTCCATTATTATAATATGAGCTGTGCGGTACCAACGGTACCTGGCTACCAACAATTAGCAGCAAGAATCCGCAACAATAACAATCTCTCGCGGCGCGGGTAGTCACTTCCTGCTGGTGGGTTAGTTTTTGGGACTGACGGTTTTTGTGTTGTGTTGTCAGTCAATTGTTGTTTATGCAGCAATAAGAGCCAAGCAAGAGCACAAGTTCCCTTCATTGCGCAATTGCGTTAGTCACATAATGGCCATGGGTCCTTCAACAAAAAAGGTAATTTGATTCAAGTCTATTTTTATTGTTCAAGAAGGTTATCTTACGACTGTTTTGGGAAGGGTAAGAAGATTGATTGATGCTATTGACACGTGTTGGAAGTAGCAGATTATCGCAACAAAAGCAGATACGTAGAAGGGTGCTTTGATGTTTTGTTTATCAACAAAGTCAAGTGTTAAGAATTATTTTGAACTTCAAGACAGCATTTATCATCTTATTTTCTCCACACAATTGACCTGCAACGGTTTAACCAGTTCAACGTTCGATTGTGTACGGAAAAACCGGGTCAAAGTCACCACCCGAAGAGGGTAGGTAAGAAAAAAAAACCCACCCCGAAATCGCCAATATTGGACATGGGTGGAACCGCACCGATCGATTGGTCAAATTTGTTGCTAAATCCGGGCACAGGGTGCGACGACTCAAATTGGCCACCGGACGGCGTTGCCTATCTGCCTAATGGAACTCTCGTTAGCGTTAACACTCGCTTCACTCTCTTCTTTCACGACGTGCGACCTTGACCACACCTTACGGAGTGGTTTGTGGTGTGGCCCGGCACCACATTTCGGGCGTCGATAATTGCGTACCGGTCGAAGGTGTACACATTTGATGCTCAATTAGCATACTGCGCCGGCGCAAGGTGGAGCACATGACAACATATGGACATGTTTAGTAGGAAAAATAATGTCATGGACCTCATCAACAACAACTGCAACTTGCGCTTACTGTTTTTTTTTACTTTTAAGGTGAAGCAACGTCTCTACCACACGCTCTCTCTGTATGGAAAGCGATTGTGTAGCATCATTGTTATTGCAATTCTTCCTCATCTTTCACCACGCTTATCTGAAGCAATATCGCTTTCATCAAGCTGCTTATTATTTTTTCACCTTAAATGCTATCCTCCCAGGCGGATGAAGATGTTTTGCAGTCCTTGAGCGAAGAAAAACGTAAGTAAAGCAATGGTGAGGCAGCGCAAATCGACACGATCTTTGCATATTCATTGTGCGTCTAAGCGCGCACAATTTATAAACATTCCCAATCGACAGCACAGGCATGCGTCAGCTGCAAATGTGCATAAATGTGAATGTATTTAACGGTGTATTTCCTGTTTGTGCACATGTATCGACAGGACAGTCGTTGCGATTTGATGGACGTTTAAAATAAGAAATAAAAATAACTGCAAAGATGTTTTATTTAAAGATAAAATTACGCTAAAGGTTGTCATAGTTGACAACATTATGGCACACGAATTACCTCTAAATTGTTTTATAGTAATGTTTCACTAGGAACAATTTTATAGCAACTTGATTAGATATTATTGTAGTACAAAAAGCTCCAGTTGTTTATGCTTTTAATTAATTTTAAACTGTTTTAAGTGCTCTTAAACAAAAGGATAGAGAGAAAGTCTACTTAAGCCACGCGACAGCCTGATAAATAATTCAACACGATTTACAATTACGTGATCAAATCTCTGATGCCTCCGGCCAGCGTAATCGTTGCACGTGAGTGATTTTAAATCTATTTGTTTCATTTTAAATGTTTTTTTTATATCAACCGTCTGCATTTATCGCTCCAGTATACTACCCAGTCTGAGACGATTCCTGGTACTGTCCTCCCCGCTAAAAGACATCGTTTATCATCAGATTTGCGCTTAACGATCGTAACCGTCCACTAAGTGAGAGAAATATTTATATGAATTTATTAACTGACACGCAACAACCGCACCGCGGCGTGTGGCGATTGCAGACAGTAGATACGTCCATTAATCAGCGTATCCGTACGAAAGGGAAATCGGTGATAGTTGGTTTACCGGGAGGAGAGGGTTACGTGACCCTGAGGTCATCTCCCCAATGTCAACCTTTCCGGGCCGGAGGAATGATAGAAAGGTGAACGGCAATTGGCAAACCGGGGATTGGGTGGATACTATTAATCATCGGCACCGTCATCGGTGCATGGTGACATCTCACCTATTTTTTTATATCTTTTGCACGTTTCCTTGCTGTTTTTCAAGTCGAAAGAAATGTGAGTCCCGTGTAAAGGATTCTTGATGTCACGAGGTCGAAAGTCTCGGTTGGATGCTGCGTTAATCTGCCCATCGTGTCCTACCACAATAAACGGTTCACCTTTCGGGCACGATTAATTGCTTCATCAGAAGGTATTACATCCCCATCGGTTGAAGAAAAAACCAAATTGAGGAAGCGTAATCACCGGCACAAACGTCGGTACGCCCTTGAGACCATCCGAGACCCATTATCGCATCGGCAAGAGATCGGAAGATCCTAGCCAAGATCGATATCGGACCAGTTCCGGGGCGGTCTGTAAAATAATTTGTAGTTCCACGGGTCGGTAATTGGCCGAAGTGAAGTAATGGAAAGACCAAACACTTGGTTGAGCTCGCTTAAGAGCTTTATTTCCATGTCTTTCCGGAAAGACCATCTCGGTGCACCGGAGGACCGGTATTAGGTCAAGGATGTTGGTTTGGATCGTTTTGCCTCTTCAGAAGCAATACGTGAGAATAGTTCACGAAAGCACGACCGGAACCGTTTTAAGTTTCACGCCCAAAAGGGTCGGCTAAAGGTGATGGGCGATCGTCGTGAGTAAGTCTGCTTGGGGGCTTTTGTGCTCTGGTTTGATTATGATCTATATCGACGCCGAAAGGCGGAGGTTGTTCGGGGATTATGTTTCACGACACACAAATCAACCCGACCGAAACACGAGAGACAATGATATAACGAATTATGAGGTTAGTTGGTGTCATTGAGATGCTTGGTTGCTGTATGAAGTAGAGCGATCTAACCGCTCCGTTAACGATGGCGGAACAAAAACGATAGTTGCATCGTACAAAATGGTCTGTGAATAGGGCAGTCCTTGCTGCTAAGTCAGCTGAAGAAACGCAGCAAGTTGATGCAATACTTACCATCATTAGATCTCCACTTTCCAGATGCTTTCGCATCAGCACTGCTGCCATACTGCCCTCATCCTGGTAGATGTCACCGAAGGAGTCGGCTGGTTCTGGATCCTGCATGCAAAAAAAAAACCGCACAAGAATAAACAAATTGATTAGCTAACAGTTTCAGGCGAGCGAGCGAATAGCGTGAAATATGATCGGTTAGTTGATCTTTGATCCCCTTCCTTGCACAAAACCAATTCCAATCAATCAACTCTCGAAAGGTTTCCCAAGCCATGGTGCACTTTCAAATCGAAGACGATTTCATTTGACACATGTCTTGGTACAGCCGCCGGTACTGCATACTGACGTAATGTATGAACTCCCCAGCGAACCCATCAACCTTTTCTTCCCCAGCGAAAGCATCCCGAATGCACCAACCTTTTGAGTTCTTGCCGATGGATGGACTTCAATTCTCAGCGGTGGCTCATGCAGATTGTGTAACTTGCTGTGATGCGTTTGAACACATCGATTCGATTTCATCTCTGCAGCTCAAACCGTCTGTCACATTTACGATGCCCTCTGCCCCATAAAGCAAATACGAAGCACGGACCTAGAGGGACGCTTTTCCTGCCCAGCTCAATGACATCTGGGAAATACCGTGCGTAATTCGAAACGGTCGGCTGAGTAGGTAAGTAACTCAAGAGTTAACTGAGACCCTGGGCTGTCAAAGGCAAGGAGATGGATGGTTCGTCTGTCACTTTGTCAATGTGACTTTGGGGTAGCTAGCGTTTGATGATTGTTTGACGTCAGTGGCCTTTGCGTGTACGGATGAGCAGTTTATATCAAGCAGTTTAACGCATAAACAGTGCAGACATCAAAAGATGCTTTTTTTAATTAGACAAGCTATATTGTGTTTTAGGCTCAAAATAGGAGGATTTTACCGTACGTGACGGAAACAAAATTAGCCTAGCTTTGTGGTTCGTCGAGTGTGCGTCACGGATGTTAATGTAGTAGATCAAGATAGTCTGATTCTCAATGGTTCTCTTCGTTGAAAATTATTAAATAATTTATGTGATTTTGGTGTAAAAAATTTGTTTACAATAATTTTCTAATTTCTACTCCAAATGATAAGATTGGATGTCTACATCTAATTAACGTGGCGTTGAAAGGTTTCTACAGTATCACGACTGTTAGCCTCGATGATTGACAGTACAGATCCATCTTCGTGCTCTGTAAAATCGGGAGAAATTTCCCTAATTGGTTTTAAACCTTAAAAGAAGCCTGAACGGTCAAAATTCTACACACCGAACTCTTCGCAACAATGTGTCATTGAAAGGGAACATTTCACTTCTATCCAGTTTTCTATCGTCCATCGGTATCCGTCAGTCTGTCTGTCAATACTTTCCTTCCTCTTATGCTTTTGCCCCGGCCAAATCGTGCCGCACGAAATAGTTCCTGCCCCAACAAATGAACCGAACAAACTTTGTACTCATCATAGTTCAACACTTATTTCGACTGAAATGGCCGGCAGTGTTGTATGACAAGCCGGGCAACAATGCACCTTCATGTCCACATCCGGGGCCCGCGTCAAAGTCACAAAGTCATAGCTGTGAACTTGACATTTCCCAACTCGTGCCCTCCTCCGTGCTAAGTGAACCATTTTTCCAACGATTGGCAGCGGCAATCGTTGTTTGCGCCGGGTCGTGCCGAGTTCCGGGCTGTACGGAACTTCAACTCGGATCTCTCACTCGCAGACAAAACGATCACGGCACTGCTTTATAGCATACGTAACATTTGTATCAACAATTGTATGCTTTGAACGCTACGTTTTACTATACTGGAGTAAGCGAAAATCGTGACCATAGGTTGAATTTCTGTTCGTCTCGTACGGTTTGAGTCAATTAGATTCAAACTTCAAAGTTCACATTTTGGCAGGTAGTTAGCTAGGCACGGTAAAATGTTCTATTGCCTGATGCCATAGCATTCATCCGACAACAACTCCTCAACCGACCCGTTTGACCGACTCCAGATGCAGATATTGGAGGTGGCTGTCTAAATTTCCAACCGTTACCGACGCCATCACGCCATGAGAAAAAGTGATGTCGGTAGTCCGATGAGAGCACCTGCCGGTCTAGCCGAGAAGAGCTTTTACTTTCTTCCCACTTGCGAAAACCAGTACCCATGCCATCGTTCCAGCTTCCATGACTTCCGCACGACGGGAATTGCAGAATGGTTATGGTTATGGTACACTTTCGTTTTTTGTTCCGTCCGTGTGGTGATGCTGATGATGCCGGCAAATGAGGCGAATGCTGCCATACCAGGGGCGCTCATCAGTTGTGGGCTTCTTCCGGTTTGGTTGAGGTTCCGAGTACCGAGATACCGATATGGCCCCGGTTTTTTTTAGTTGCCTTCACATTCAGCTTCAACTACGGGAGAAGGAAGCGTTGGTAGGCATCGTTGTTACCGCATCGTGAGAGTTCCCACCTGCCTGTTGTGTAAAGCGACTCTCGACCGGCGACTAATTTGCGGGACTTGAGAGTTAAGCACGAACCGGAAAAAAATTGTCAATCCATTCCCAAAGCCTGTGCTGGAAAGGCACACAGGGCGTTCTGCATTGTTTTGTCAGACCGTGGTGCTTTATCGCTTGATTTGTGGCTGGTCGGCGAAAACAATTCAGCTCACGCAACCTCACACATTAGCAACGAGTTGTGGTAAAATGTGCGTTGATAAGTAACCTGAACGCTACAATTGTGTTGATAATGGTGTTGAAGATCTCCAGAGATGCTTATCAGAGACCATTACAGATATTGATCGCGTGACAATTAACACATTCTTATCAGAATATCCCATCATGTGTGTCATTGCAAGGTGTCCACTTGTAATGTGTCCAGCTCAATTTCCATACCATATTGTTGCGGTGTGTGTCCTGTCCTGTGTATTTCTAAATATCGGTTAGTACCTGTCAACAGCTGTTTTTTTCGAGCAACGGCCCAATCTACGCTCAAGTGTGGGAGCACAGTAATTAACCACTAGTATTACGTGCCATAAAAACAAGGAAACGGTTTCCCCCAACCGAGATACCATATCACCCTACGGCAGGAGCCCCTACAGCTGCAGAACTGCGTGCTTAGCTGTAACAAACTGATACCGATGAAGGTTGCTCTTTCGTGTGGGCAGCAATCACCATTGACTGCTGTACTTGTGTGGTTTGTGGTATGCGGTGGGATAATAACATGCAGCACCAATTCCAGCTCAATGTCGGCCATTTTTAAGTAGCGCGTGTCACTTTGATGTTTTACAGCGAAGAAACTACCATCGCTTGTGGCATGTCCAGGAGGCGTTGGTTCTAGAATCCGTGCTTATGTAACAGACGACGAACCCCCGGAGGCCATTCCCATTCTAATCCATCCGCATCTCCCTTAGGGGGGAAAGAATTAGGAGTGTGCTTTGCTGGTCGCTTGCCCGTTTCCATCAATCATCCAGCGGGTCTGGTTTGCGCTCTAATTTTAGCCTTTTTATACCCGTAAGGGATCGAAGAGAATTATCTCCAATAAGACACAAAAGAGTGTTACGTGAGCCCACGCACTAACTCTTACTAATGATTGGGCTAAGTGCAAGTCATGCTTCTGGCTGGATGAGTTGTATTGTTCCGATTAAGAGGATTACGAACAAACATGTGAAGCCTTTTGGTAGTAAACCTTGGCCGAGAGAGTTCGCAAAGGCAGTTGGTGTGTCCTTCAAGATCTTATTGGGGATACACATCTACTCACCCACCTGTTCCCTAACATGGTTCCGGTCCTTATCCTTAGGCACCTGTGTAGACTGCGTTGAGTCGAGAAGCCTCGACCAAAGGCGGCCAGCAGCAACGCAAACGGATTGATTTATGAGCAATTCTATTCAATTCTCCCGGTCGGCAGCTTGATGCAAAACCACCATTGAATGGGTAAGAAAAATGGCAAACCTGTTCTATCGGGCGTTTCCTAACCGTCGGGTAAGCGTGTACTCGACTCACATTCTAGTGTGGTGTATTTCAAGTGTTAAGGTCAGCTCAACATCAAAACCAGCTTCTCGAGTAGTAGAGGTGCTTTAACAATTGTGCTGGTGACGGTGAAGTCGGCCGGAATACTTTGTACACCACCCGTAAGACATTGGACACCGGCTCGCAAGGACGTATGTGGGAATCGTGCATTATTTATGGATGCACACCGGGTCTCCGTTTGGGGCTGCAAAACTGTACAAGACATTAGGAATGTTGTCACCCAAGCGCCGGATCCAGGCAAATGGACCACATTTAACACCTTCCAATAAACTTCCCACCGTTCTACCTGTGTAGCGCCAACTGCTCGGCCAACTACTGTTTCAAACGATTCCTTTATGGCAACACTTTATCACACCGAGACAATTCTTGCTTTGTTTGCGCATTTTCTTGTGGTGAAATAGTTCCACCGGTGCTGTGTCGCTGTCATAAGCAGAACCAAACGAAACGGAACCGCGATTTCGGAACCAACTCAATCATGCGTGAATCGGTTCGATTACTGTGCAGGCCTTGAGAGGCAGCAACGGTGCAGCAGGGAATGCGAAACCCTTCGAAAGCACCAGCAGGCTATTGCATGTCATTAGGCCTGGCAGTATGGAGCCACATTACTGTCAGGTAGGGTATATATTAGCAATGCAAAGCTATCTACTGGAAGAAGTTAATGTATGTTTTTGGCGCCCTGTTAATAATGTTTGCTTGTGTGGAGTCGGAATTGGAAAGTTGTTGGATGTCGTCACCGGAAGGAGAACGTTTTGGAGGAGTTTTTGAAGTTTGTGGAGCTTAATGGATTGGAGTTGTGGTCTATTTCATTGAAGTAATACAATGTGAACTCGTTGAAATAGTGGTCTATGAGTCTGGAGGACTTACGAGGTCATGTATGTTGCTTGTTGTACTGATTTACGAGTCCACGTTGGATCAATGCTAGCATAAAGGTCACATGTAAATGAACTTTAAGAATCTGCTCTCATTTCTAATCGAAGTATGATACCAAAGTTTGCCTTAAAACACCAATCAACGGAAATTACTTTTGTAAAACCTCTCGGAACCTAACCTTGGTTGCTACAAAATTAATCACATCCATAAACCCAGCCCACAATATAGACATCTTAAAAATAGTCATCATCCTCACGTTGATGACAGCTCTTCCAACACCATCAGCCATCATCCAGTCAAAACTAATGTCATCAATGTCGGAAGACAAGGTCTCCTCTAGTCCTTTTCAACTCATAATTTCATCTTCACAATGGAAAATCTGTCCACTAGTATAAGTATGCTTTTAAGCTGACACGCGTGCGCCAGAAGGTTACAATCAATCATTATGGGGTGGCGTGTGCTTACGCCTGCCTAGAACTCCTAGATCCTATCCATTTTCGTTAGCCAAAGCTTGGACTGGATTCGATTTCGATTTTTTAATCACTGCACATCCATCAAACAGACCACTAGGCATGGCCGTGGTGATGCGTGTCGCGCATCTTCGCAAGTCCTTGGCATTAATTCGGACGGACGGTCTTCACTCTACATTTCCATCTCGGCAGCAGATGAAGATTGATGGTGCCGCTGGGATTAAACAGCAAACCCCGGAAAACAGAAAATTGGAACTGAGGCTGAGAACTAGTTTACAGGGGTGGGTCGATGCAATTTCCAGCAGGACCGACCGACAAAACAAGCAAAGCACCAAAAACCGGAATCAAACAAGCCACTCGCACATACACACATCTCTCGTGTCTTCGGACGGTGTGTCAAACCGGGTGTTCGGTGTCCGGCAGCAAAATTGAACCGTATCGTCAACGGTGCGTGAGATGGTGATGGCGATTTTGCTTTCCGTCCGAGCAGCGACGGGTGCATACATTTCGGAGCTTTCCAAGATGAAACAACAAGACGCGCGCATTACGAAAGCGGTCCGGCTTGATGGTGGTCGATTATGACATCGAGTCAGTGAAGGTTTAGTTATTCCATTGCTTCCTTCTTCCGTCCATCCGTAATAGGGACGCTCGGTGTGGAATTTGTTTCCTCACTGGCTTACTGGCATACAGGGGACGGGCCCTTTTGCGAGGGCCCTATCTTGTTACATGGTAAAAGAGTAAGCGTAAGTAGCGAGCGAGAGAGCGTGAGATTCGGTGGCCCATTGACATATTCGATGACAAGTAATAGGAAACACATTTTTTTCTGCCACAACTTTGGAGCTCAGTTCAGGAATCTGGAATTATGTCACAAGCATCTAAAATATTTTTTTGTTTAATTTTGAATCCCCATTCATGGTCATGGAGCTTCGACTTTTGTTGAAACATTAATCTGTACTGACCATCAATGATCACCTTTTTTGCAGCTCTCAAAATATCGTTTTGTATTATGACTCCAACATATCAAATGTCGCAAGGCAAACAATTGGACTCTTTTAACAACAAAAACACAACGGAGCCTGTCTCTTACAAATGAAGATCATTATCTCACATTATTGAAGCCCACAAAAGGCTATAAGCCCGATCGTGAGCTTCATCAAGCCATTTCAACAACAATGACAAAAAACCGTTGCATAATGTCGGAAAAATCGCCACCACATCTTAGATCGGAACTAAAAACCTTTCCGAATCAAAAATTAACCACTTCTCATTCGGGCCAGACGCGTCACAGTTTGTCTTCTTTTCTCTTTCCAATTCAATCGGCCATAAAGCTGCCATAAAAATAAAAACCCCGTAACAAAACTCGACCCTCGACCATCGTGCCAAACGGACTGGAAACTGTGAAACGATGTATCAATCGGATTGCTTCCGAGCAAGCATCCCTACCGGTTTGGCTTTGGTAAGGGAAAATGTAAGTGGAAATGGGGAAAAAACAAAGGTGGCTAGGACGACATAACAGTGGCTTTATTAACGAGCCCTCAATAACCACTTTATGGGCCATACAGCTAAGTACTAGGGAAACGCAAACGAGATACATACTTTGCGGCGGAAGTATGCTACTAGCGGCAAAATAAATTGCTCCAGTAATACATTCGATGAGAGAGGGAGAGAGGGAGCGTGAAAAATCGAGAGTAAAGCGTACCAAACAAGCTAAGTCAAATATCTGCTGAGCGAGCTGCTTAAAGATCGTAAACTTCACTGTAACTCACTTTCAACCACCAAGCACTTGAGCACCAGGAGCCACAATCACACCATCGGATAAATTTATGACAAATCTCCTTCTCCCGTTCATCATCCCCTTGTCGAGATGGCGCAAATTGATAAGCCCGTTGTGCCACGGTGTGGGCCAAATATGGATTTCCCAAGGCGTAAGTGAATGTAATCGACCCGACACCGCTGGCTGAGCGACTTATCGATTCGGTGCTGTTTCCGGGGAGGCGCACTCATAAATGTTGCATGCTGGGTGGTGGTGCCGGTTCGATCACACTTTGAGGTCCAATTTGGGGTGACCTACTGGGGTGTGTGTAAGTGATATGCTACTGACAGGTAGTACCCGCTGAGACGCTGCTCCAAAACTGGACGCTTGTTGGTAGGTCGAGTGATTATTACTTATTGTTTTGCTTTGCTGTGTTGCGGATGCTGCAGAAACGAGTAAGATTTAATCTTTAGACAAGGCGATTATTGTTCAGATTTGATGAAATTGAAATTTATTCCTGTTTTGCTTTCTACGAAACAATTTTAATCGCATGTAAGTGCTCTTTGACTATGATTACTGACCAAAAATTTTTTAGATCTTTCATTGATTGTGTTAAATAATTATTTAAAATTCAGAATAAACCTGGGCGATGGTGGTTTAGGAAAAGCCAGGATTTAAAGAATGGATCGTTATAGAGAACGGAATACAGAAGGTGTTAGATTCAAATATGACAAATGAGACAAGGAATTAAACGAATATAAAATAAGCAGCAAAGGATAATTATGACCACCTGAGGTACAATTTTTAGGTATGATTATGGGAGGACAAATATCCACATAAATACGATCGAACAGAGAATATTGAATTGAATAATCGTTTGGGCTTAAAATCCATGTTAAAAATTCAAATCTTATTGCCGGCTAGTTGCTCTTTCTTATACTTATTCGTTACGATCTTTCCTATGGGAAAGATCAAATAACATTTGCGCATCCCATTGCTTCCATAACCATAATAGCGTTACTGGTGAATCGATAGGTTGCTGGACAAGGATGTATAAAAACTGAGACTTAATACATTGCTTGTCTTGGGAATTACCGGAATATAGGCTCCATTTCCACAACGTTTATCCAGAAGCTGGCATATCTTCTATCTAAATGTTGGAAACTTAAGACAATCATCGTAAACTTCTTGCTGCACGGTTAGGTTTTGCACAGACTGTAACTACAATCGAGCTCCTTCAGCCTGTTGAAGTATAGTGGTACAGGCTATAGAAGCCATCGTTTGTAACCATTACCTAAACTTCCCATCCCTCTTGTTTTAAACTACCCTCCCCTCCTCTTTTCAACTTCCCATCCCTCTTCTTTTCTGTTTTAAGCCACATAACATTAGTAAGAAGATTCCCATCTTACATTTGTTTCCAAACTACATCATCAACACTGTTGCAAACAACAATGCTGTTGTGAATGAGCATATCCGTACATGTTCTTTGCTAAATATTACGTCGTCTCCACCTAGCCTGTAATTTAAATAAGCTCACCCTTAAAAAAACAAGAGCATCGCTAGCAAGCCGATATCTCAAGACACCTTAACATTCTCACTTAAGAACTCAAGAACTTGTCTGCATGTAATCTTCTAATGAATTTGAATCGTTACGTTTACCTTTTCTCTAAAACAAATTACAATTTACGATCTCTTTGTTTTATAATCTCATACAAAACTAGGATAAAATTATGTTAAGTACATGAATAATTTAATATGTCATGCTTGCTGATGTTTTGCATTTTAAAACCTCTTTTCACAGCACAGAAAAAAGCAAACCATCCTTGCCGATTAACAACGACTATGGAAATGAACCTCAAAACCCTCCCCACAGAATGGGTGATTAAACTCATTTGCGTCGAAAAGTTTTGGTGTGCGTATAATTTATTTGTTTGCCATTCATTAGAAATACTTTATTGTTTTAACATTTCAACCATGTGGCGCTCCTTGCTAGTGAGCTCAGCTTTTCGTAAGGAGCAGCTTATACATTAAATAATCAGATCATTTAGCTACCCAGAAAAAAACCAAAACATTGTGAGCGCAATCGATTCCAAAACAACGTCGGCAGGATCGTCAACCTGCCAACCAACCTTCGACCGCAACAGCGATGGCTAAGAAAAAAATCAAAAAAATGTGCCTGTATATGTATGTTGAATCTTCTGTCGGTAATAAATCTTATCGTAGTAAAATGTTCCTTCGTACGGTGCTTCTTCAACCATATCCAATCCAATGCGTCGCAATGAATATTGTCAGTGGTGGAAGAACAACACAAAGCCATCCAAAGCCTTCCCATCTGGGACGAAACCTCGAAATCTGCATTCATATTTTTACTCTCATCCCCATTTTAATTTTTTTGCGTGGTCTGGTGCGGACAAGATGGCACAGAAAAGGGGCGGCCGGGGATATAAGCCGATGCCGCAGAACTTCCGTATGCATTAGTTTTATTTCTCAACTCTGGTGTTTTTTTTTTATTTATTTTACTATTCTTCAGTTTCTTCTCCTATCGCGAATCGATCGATACGCGCACGATAAGCTAAACGGTGGGTCAGTCCCGCGCAAGGTCATTGCGGCCATAAAACAAATATGTTTGGACACATACGGCTCGGCACCCGGGGTGCGCGTCATCAATCGAACTGTGAGGGCTTGCGGCTGGTGATTCATACGACAGATTTTTTTAACTTTTCCCATACGAAAATCGATCAACCGCAAAGTAGCAGTTATTTGCATAAAAGACATCCAAAACGTTTCGTACAAGGAACGCAGAGTTCATATTTGACGCATCACAATCAGTGCCCGAACCAAAAAAAGGGCTAGGCTGGACGAATGTGACGGTTTGTAATCAAAACATGTTATTTATTCCTTCCTTTCCGTTGCGGCACGGTTTGGCATTGTTCTACGCTACAGTGCTAACCCCTTTTCATAAGGGAATTCAAACCAAAGCATTAAATCTTCCTCGTGCTAGCACACATCGGGCAACAGCTCGAGACACAAAACAATGCGATCTTAAGCGTTGGATTACCATTTTTCTTTACCTCCGAGCTTCTTGTAGGACAGCTTTAATCAACACCTAGCCACCCCATACAACTCTTGCCCTAGGGCTAAGGGTATGATTACCGAATAGGCTGAAAATAGCGACACGAGGAATTCTAAGCAACTGCCATCATTCACTGCCCTTGTCTGCGACCTTCCAGTACAACAAGCGCAGATAGTAGATAAATTGGAGCGTACAGCCTAGATCTGGCCACCCGTCTTTAGCGATCGTTTTGCTCAGAGCCATGAAATGCCTGCCTGCCTATTCTTCAACACTATCCATCACACCTGGCACAAACATCGACAGCACACGGGGACATGAGCCTTAAGCTACGATTAGGATCTCCAATCATGTCAGCTGCCCAGCGAACTCTCCAAGATCTTAGCTCGCGCGTTGGTCGTTTAGGTCTTAAGACGTAAGACATGGACCTCCCGTAAAATTCTACATCTATCGAGTGCATACAGGTGTTGAAAATTGAGCTTTTGCTCGAAAGGAATTAACAGATCCCGAAGTATGTCACCTTCGTAACGCGTGTACCTATTAGGGCTCGATAATTTACACACAAAAAACATATTTCGCTGGCGATGAGAATTCCAAACCGTGACGGCCATTAGTACCACAGGGGTTAAAGGATTTCTTGTACTTGCTCTGCATGATCCTATCAATAAGTGATCCTTCGGCCAGCCAATTGCTCCTACTTAATTAAGCGTAGTGTACACGGGAGGTTAAGAACTATCATTACTACCAGGGCCATTAAACAACGGACCAGTTTTACAGTGGGGGGAAGCTGCAAGTAAAAACGCTCTGCGACCGATATCCACACGTACTTTGCAAGCAATCGCACACATTCCAAAGACCATCTGAAGGTACTGGTAAATGGAAGGTAACTTCATTTCTGTCCGTTGGCTCTATTTCCCAGAAGACTGATGTGCCAACATTGGATTCACAATTTAGCGCACGTTCGGCGGAGCGTCGGTCGCGAGAGAGGTGAATTGAATTATTTAAATTATAAATTAAATCAAACCACCTTGCGGCGGCTGGGACCAGCGACAGCTAACTGTCAAAGTAACGCGACTTCTAGCGTACAGGTTGAGGTTATGTTTTGCATCGTGTGAAACGATCGTTCCGGTCGACAAACGGGTCGATATTTAGAGCAATGTCGCAAAGTGGAGCAGTGAGCGAGTTGACGAGCTGCCCCCGTTGGTGACCTTCAGTCTAATTACATACACCGGACGGTTTACGTATCTGCACGGTGTTTTGATCGAGCGAATAACGTACATTTGAGAAGCAAATGTGCAATCGATCTTCGGGTTCGGGTAGCTTGCCGTTGTTGACCGGTCGGATAGATAGCTGTACACCTTTTGTACGCGCAATTCAAACTCCGACTGCTGGCAGGTGTTTGTTGATACTGTCGAAATGCATCTAATTAGTATGCAACAGTAGCTAGACGATTGAACAAATTGTGGGAATTCTGGTAGGCGTTTGGGGAGAACAATTCACCCATATCTTGGGGCACGGTAACAATTCACGGCCGGAAATCGTATGCAAGAGCTGCTGGTCACGGTTTTGCGAAGTGTTTTTATCCAACAATGGAAGGAGATAGTTGCATATTGTGCAAGTAAAGTTCAAGACACCAAACCAAGAAGATTACAGTACTGCTTACCTCATCGTGAATCTCCTCGTAAACCAGTCCCTGCGTCGAGTTGGGATCCGACCGGACGTTCCACATCCGCAGCGAATGTGCCCCACCTCGCAGCAATCCTTCTGTTTTCCGAAGCGTGAGGTTCACATTCTCTCCGAAAGCGTCGAACGACACCCGGTGCTCATTAATGTCCGCTATACTGACACCATCCTCCATCGGTTCCAGCGTGGTCGAATCATCAACCGGCTGCTGCTGCTGCTGATCGCTGCTCACCATAGGACCCGCCTCTAGTGGGATGTCTTGCCGATCGTCAACGACTTTCGGGACGACTTTCTTCTGCTGGCTGGCCGGTTTTCCTCCCAGCTCGCTCACTTTCTCGGTGAACCGTACCTTACTGAGGTCCTTCTTGACATGATGGTTGGGACTGTTAGTACCGGCCGTACCGCCAAACAATCCGTTCGATTTGGTAACCGGCCCATCGATGCTTCGTTTTCGCCGGGAGCTTGCGAGGACTGGCTTGTTTGTGTGGTGTGTTAGTTTGACGAGCTCATAGTGAGGTACCAGATCGACGTGATCCACGTGGAACACTTCCTGTAGCTGGGCGGAGGACATGTGATGATGGATCTGTGAACGAGAGGACGAAAGAAAGGACGATTAGTAGGACGTTACTTGGTGTTAAGTTTGGATGCAATCATTCAAACTTAAAATTAGTGTCTAGTGTGTAGCTATCTGATCTAGATCAAATACGACAACTCGAACCCGACTGACGTAAGCCTTGAGGGGCAATATAGATTTAAATTCTATCCGTACGTAGCGGAATAGTTATTTGTTGTCACTGTCACCTCCTTCTTCTTTCTGGACCGTTGTCAGTCGCGATTGAATAAGCATGCAGCCTGCATAAATTATGCCCACAAACCTGATCCAGATCGAGACTTCTAACGGGAGGCTTAAGCCAGCCTGATCGACTTCAGTGGGTGTACACAAAAGTGATTTAGTAGAAGAAGAAAAAAATCTTTACATCGTTATGCGATTTTGCTCCCTTAACGCTTAAGCGATAAAGCGAGTGTTAATGGACCATTTGTTACCCATTCTGACGATTTCATCTGACGGTGACCTGCCTTACCTCAAACCACCTTCAGCAATCTACTCCAATGTGTGTGTCTGTGTAAGTGTGATTGATTCGGTAACTTAGTACAATTGTTTTGCCGATTGCCCGAGGGACAGGTTGAGTTGGTTTTTTTCTTCCCTCTCTCGTATGCACCAAGTCTATTTCTATTCGACCTTGCCGACTACACTATCGCAACCTCGTGGCACCTGACCACCAGACCCTTGCCTACAGACGCATGTTTGCACGCAAAGCGATAGACATGCGGTCGAAAGACAAAGCACCGCAATGCGAATGTTGTTTAGAAAACATGGCCACCAAAGCAATTCCGTTTTTGATTCTCTCTGCCACGTGTTGGATTAAGACACCAAGTTCTTTTATGTTTCTTAGCATTTGTTTCCATGAGTGGTTTGAAAACTTGACTTCCTATGGCTAAAATTGAACTACGGTTAATGAAATAGACAACATTATTATTCTCCTTTTACTTAAACTGGATGCCTATCGCTATTACTAACGCTTCTATTCATTCAAAATCCCGGAAGGCACAAATGGCGGATGCTATATTTTGCTTTTTCGAACCAACAAAAACACACACACACGTATACAGCCCAGCACAGCATTCCCAGGCCACTCAGGGAGCAACTGTTGAGCGGCTATTTGTCTTTATCAGCGTTGCGTGCACGTAACCTTCGGAATCCCATTACATCTTACTAGCTTTGTGTGTGAGCTTTGGCCGCAACACCAGGCGCGGTGTGGCAAAGCTGCACCGTGCTATAAACGGCTGCTCCGGAATTCAGTCGTGGGGCAGGGTGTTATCGATGCAAATTTTGCACATTGCACATTGCGCGCGGTGCGGAACAAAACTTTTGCGCGCGCGCGCGCTTGCTCGCAAGCGAAAATGCTGCGAAACAAAAACATCTCCAACGACGTTTGGTGGTGGGGAGGTTGTGAGCCATCGAGGTCAATTAGCGATCGAGCTGGCCGGATTATGTAAACACGAGAAATGCGCGATTCACTGTTACGGTGAGAGGAAATGAGTTCACGAGTACTATGCACCTATTGGAAACATGGGAAGTGTTGAAGGGGGTGAAGAGGAGGAAGGAGAATGACGCAGAAGGAGGAGGATGGATTCTGCTTCTGATTTGTTGATTTACGCATTGAACCGCGTAAGGTGGCACAGATTGATTCGGGTTATTACGGGAAACAAAACGAAAGACTTCAACCATTCCTTCAAGCGACGAACCCCAGTAAAGTGGCTTGAGGTAGGAATTTATAGTAAAATCACACTTTTTAGAGTTTAGAAGTTGGTGAAATTTTAAAGCAACATATTTTCAAATATTTTAAAAACATTGCACTTATCAAAGAAGAATTTATATCACTAATTTTATTTTAAATAAACATGTAATTAGTAGAAGCCTTAATTATAGCTGGACTTACAAGCCATTACAAAATATGTATCACCTCCTTTAATCCTGCTACAATTTTACACATTTGCTTATAAAACGTGGCATTATAAACGCAACAGTCAGGTGAACTGATAAAGTGGCCCAGGTTCGACGTGCATCGTGACATAACATCCAGCCAGTCACCCTGTCGTGCTTACGGTTCGCACATGAATACACAGCATAAGCTTGCCAGCTGTTGTAAAACAATCTGACCGACCCTTTACAATTTGGTTCACATTCACAACTCCGGTTGCTTATTTTAAGGATAAAAGTAATCTTCTTCTAGTGTTGCAACGGTTCCGCTTGTGTCGGTTCATGCGAATCCAATAACAAGCTGTGAATGGCATATCACTGCCAAGCGCTTGTCGCACAATAAGGAGCTCATTAAATAGTGCCACTAAGGCAAGAGCAAGCGTGTAGTATTCCGACCGGTATGCAGCTCGTTAGATTACGTGACGGTGGTATTTGGGGTGATTTATCATTCGATATGGAGCATTAAAAAAATAAAAACAAATTAATTGGAGCAATCTGCAGTCTTACATATTTAAAAGGTAAACTTGTTATTTAAACATTACTGGCAAGGTTAAGAACTCGTTTTCTTGTATTGCAAATTATCCCCGAAATTAAAAACAAACGTCCAATAGCTTTAAAAAACTACGTCAATAATGCTTCTCCCGGCCGCTTCGATTTCGAGCATCGTCAAGCCTTCGAACCTCTCCGTCTCGATTTGTGGAGTAGTAACCTAGACCCAGACCTAGCCAAGCCTCGACTGGGCGCAACGCAAGCCTACCGCAACCGACGTACCGGTTTCTGGATGTCCTTCTCAGCAGCTCAAGCTTGTTGCTATCCTTCAATTGGAGCTAAATTTGGGTACAATCTCCTCGCAAGTACGCGCAAAGTACGCATCGTGTGCGCTCACAAATAAGTTCTGCAGTGCTATAAATAAGACATCACGGTTTTTGTTTTTCACACTTGCCATTTGCGAGACATGTTGCAATATCCATATCCAGTGATATAGTTTTATTCAAACACTGCATCCTCCTCAGCATAATCCAATTTCACCGGAACGTTCTCGATAGCAACACAAATCAGACTTTGTGTCTTCAAAAAAAAAAATCTTTCAGCTAGCCGCTAATCCGACTGGAAATGTTTCCATTTTGTCACCAAACAGTAAACCGAACGTTGAACCATCTTCACCGGTGTCGTGACTAGCGCATCATCGTTCGATGGCTTCCTGACGTAAGACTTCCGCCGCTTGTCGTTTTGGGAGAAGGCAAGAGAGGTAGCAATCAATTACAGCCTAGCTTGCTGTGTGGACATAATCCGCCTGACGACCGAATGAATGAAGGTGTCTGTGTCAGGTGTGTTTGTTGCTGCGCTCTAGGTTGATAACAAACCAAAACCCACCACCATGTGACAAATCTGGTGAGAAATTGTGTGACATCTTAATCCATCGCAGGGCCTCTACTGACAGATAACATCTAGCGCTAGTGCACAAGATTGGAACAACGAATCTGTAGCTTGTAACATGAACCCTAGCGCACTGCCGTGGAAAAGAGAAAAAAAACCCATTCCAACTGCAATGGGCGTATAATTGTGGGAAAAAACGGAAAACCAATCAACCCGACTCGATTCTCCTTTGGAGCCTGAACCAAACGATTGGATTACTCAATCAAACAGAAGGAACGGAATTGATGGGCGCGAGCAAAACCAATGCTACTGGGTGGAGAGAGTCAAAATGCGGAGCACAGTTGTCACGGTACGGTATTTATCGTCGAAACAGAATCATTAATTGGTCACCGTTACGCGATGATTACGCGAAGTTTTGGTTTGGTACGGTTTGGTACGGTACATTCGAAAAAGGGTGAACATCGCATAAATATGTCACCGGAACAGCGACGTGAAAGAGTGTCACTAAAGATGAGCTTTACAGAAAACATACTCCTTTTATTTTCATGAGAATAAAAAATATTTAGCAAAAGTTTGCATTTAAACACGTAAACAAACAATACAAAAAGCTTAAAAAAACTGTCTCCCTTCGATCATGTAACACTGTCAATTGAATGAACAGCACTTTTTGGTTGTTGCGTGTATTTATATTTCTCCATGCCGGTTGTCGCTTTTTCTTGACATTAAATTATGTCTGACTGCGATAGGAAAGTAACAAATGGAGCCTGAATAATCGAGAAAAAGTCAGTTCCTTACAAGGTTGTGCAAAAACACACCCGAAAGTAATTCGTTTTCTTGTTCCACTTTCCTGCACGCTGCTTTCATCTAGAGAGAATTCAATTTCCTTTTTTCAATTATGGTCCTGTTCGCTTTACTCTTTCTACCACCACTAGGTCAAGCTTGGGCGACCGTAACAGCGGGGAGAAGGGAGCAAAAACTCATTCCCAATTTTTGCAAACAAATTATGCAAGACTCAGTTTTTGTTTTATTCTTCTTTCTCGCCTCTCTGCCTCTCATGATGCGCCGTTTGTGGTTAGTTGGTGTTTTTACTTAACTCTTGCTGGTTTTATGCATGATTATGTGGTACGTTTTGAATGGAACCGTTGGAATTAAATCTTTGCAAATTGTTTGTTTGTACTATGTTTCCTTCTTTTTGTAAGAGCAGACATATTTGTTTACATAAGCTGTTTCTGATGTTTGATGCAAGAAGCACTAAAAAGAGGACAATACGACGTAGAGTCGTCATACTAAAATATAAACATAAAAGCACTAAAAAGAGTTCTTTTGAATTCATTTTTAACAAAAACAGTTAAGAGGTTATACACAATCGTATGGAGCTACAAAAATTTAACATTTGACCGTTTGTATTTTTCAAACAGTCTACTAATTAACGAACCAATTTTGGTTTCTTAAAATCGGCTATTCGTTATTTTTTGCAAGTTGCCTGTTCTAGCATATCGACCTTTTTTAATGCAAAAAAAAAACTTTTGGAGCTTTTAAAATCATTGGCTTGCGCCTTGTGGTTCAAAATATTAATAGTTTATTTAAAGAGGGCATAGATTGATTCGAGTGGCATAGATTACGGATAACAAAACGAATTACACTAAGCAACGAACCCCAAAAAATGTGGATTGTGATGAGAGTCAAAAGAAAATTTAAATTTTTACCAGTTTAGAAGTTCGTTTACCAGTTAAGAAAGGGCGACCAGTGGTTTGGTGACAGCGGCACCGATCTTCAAATGGCCGGACCGGGTTTCAAATCCAATCCGAACCGTCCCCCCATAGCATCAAATTTCTAAATACTCAATACATGCGGCATTGACCATACGGCATAGAGCCGTCATCTTGGAGTTAAATAAATAAAATATTTTTTAACATTTGAAACTTCTATTGCAGAACCTTATCCAACCATTTGGTAACTAATATGTGATACAAACTATCATCCTGAACTATTTTTGACCATCCAAATATCGAGTTGTTTGTTTGAGGCATCATATTTTTGTTGAAAAATTCTTAAACTAATAAAAACTTCAATCACAATGAGTCACCTCAAAGCAATTCATAGGAGCAGTCCAACCACACTGATAGCGAGCTGCGGCAGGCTTCTTCCATCAATCAAATTACCATTTACGTAGCTGCGCGTTAAAATTGTCTCCCAGAAAGACATAAAACGCTAATCATCATAGTGCCCGAAAACAAAAGACTTCATGTTGTTTGAAGCTCCCTTCGGTACTACTTCCCCCTTTGCAACACTCTACCTTAGAATATCGGATCCAATTTCAACCATTTAAGAAAACTCGTTCCACCGCCAGTGAGCCATCTTCCCGACCCGAAATCAAAGGAAAAGCAACAAAAAAAAAAACAAGCTTCAACAACCTGTCTCGTGTGGATGCGCATCGATCGATGATTTTCCTTACCCAACCGGTATTATGTGCGATCGGTGATAAAAAATTCATCGATGACATTTGATCTTTTCGCACTACACAGTACCAAAAAAGCGTTCTTTCGTTCTGCGACTCGTGCTGGCAGACGGCCGGTGTAAGATAATACGTTACCGATGATGACAATTATCATAAAGTTTAGCATTAGTAATATTGATCAGCTAAATGGCTTCCATGTTGGGATGTGCTGTCAAACCGCTGACAGCTGTCAGATGGAGCAATTCATGTTCTTGTGAGTGTCGGTTGATGGTTTGAAATGTATTTGAAACATTTCGAAACGAATCAATACACTTGTATTGATAGTTTTTACACAATTCCAAGCTGCGTTCCGGAGCTCTCTTTATCCTCACAATAAGTGGTAGGTTTAGCAGTCGAGCATGGTAGTGAAAAGCCCTGCAATCGGAAGGTAGCATGTAGCTATGTCTATAGTTTCCGCTAGAGCGGATGTGAAAGGAAACGTTACGATCGTAACTCCCTTCCAATGTTCACTTCCACTGCCCGATGCGTTGTAGGAAGTATAGCATCACGAATAACCCGGCAAACAATGGCAACGGCAACGAAGCACAAGTGTTGCCGTAGTCCTCACCCAGTGTGACGTAGAAGTGTGCACGAGCAGCCGTTGAATGAGTTGAAACAAAATCACACCTTAGCTGTGCTTTCGGTTGCTGCTGTTTTTTTTTTTTTCTTCCTACCATAACCTTCAATGTTGCTGACGGAAAGCAAAAAAACAAAAAATCAGACTTCTGCTGCTGGTAACACTATTGCCAATTTCTCGGTATGCAGCGAAACGTGGTAACTTTACACAACCGGCCACAGAACTGTGTCACAACGATTCGCATAAGAACGTCTACAATTTCCTGCTTCACATTGGTTCTCTAGCCCTACCACCGAAAAAACAACACGTACACGTTTGTTCGATCGTGACTAATGCTGCATAAGATTGCAGAAAGCTGCACTTCCGACTCGTCGGCACGGTGTGCGAGTGTATACTTACGTCTGGCATTGCGGCACTGTAGGTACATAGTAACGTCCATGACGCTGCAAGGTAGAGTCCAAGCCGCATCATTTTGTGACCTGGAACGGCGGTTCTGGAAAATAGAGAGAAAAAACACTCAACGTTAGGATACAGAGTAACAGCGGTATTATGCAAAAAAGAATGGTATAACTGTTGCATCTAAAAAAAAGTCCTCAATTTCGTCTCCTCCAATGTTGGCCCATTTTATCTCGCATTCACATGCCTTAACCGGCAAGAAATGTTAATGAATGAAAATGGACATGGCAGCACATTTAGCCGCGGAACAGTTCTATATTTAACATTCAGATCAACAGATCAACCCATTATGATAAGAGAGCGGTGAAATATAGGCGATTTGCTATCGTTAGGCGGTTTCGAAGATAGATACTTTTTTGTTGTTGATCGAAGACAAGAATTTGAGCGATATTGGAAGATTTTGTTTATCGTTTTTATCGCACCAGATGCTCTAAAGTATCAAGATATAAATGATCATTTTGTTATTTCAACTGATATACTGTAAGGGCACGACTGGATAACAACACAGCAAGTCCCTTCACGCTCCAGTAGATGACTCATCCTAATAGGCTGGAGAATCGCCCAAAACAGGCTCAAACATCATCGATGGTTGTAGCATAACCGGTTACTTTGACCGGTCACCGCGACAGCCGAGAACATCCCGTGTTCCAGCTCGCCCAAGTGAAATGGATGTCTCGATCTGATCATCCCAAACACGCGTGAATCGTCGGTGCGGGGTTTTTTGCTGTGAAGAGATCGCCATCAACTCATTAGAGCGTTTTGGTCGCTGGATGTGCTCACCCTCACCGTAACAGCAACCCATCAGCGAAAACATCGATCCCGAAAATAAACCAGCACACACATGCGCACAGCGGTGGAACCATAAAGGAACCATAAAATTTTGCATATTCTTTCTATCCTCTCTCGCTCGCAGCAAGTTGATCGACCGATCCGGTGCTATTGATCCGCTTTTTGCATACATGCGATCGTGATCCTCACCACCAGCCTGGAGAGTGGAGACTGTGCTACACCTGCTCAGCAAGCTTCCTCCTTAGTTCTGTAGGATGTCGATGTATACAGCAGCACAGAATCCCCGCAAAAATCTGCAACGATTATGTGCCAGCTGTGAAGTTGTGGCGAAGATGTCTCCACAGCAAGCCTGCTGGAGATCACCTTAAAACTCGTTTTAATTTATCCCCTTTTTGTAGAATTTTGTATGCAAACTGTCGTCCTCGGCACGGTGGTGGTCAGCTCGCCCTCCACCGCGAGCATTTTGTCGTTTCCGTTCGTCTTGCTTGAACATACCAGCAACACTGCCAGCGACACACCGCTATCGGCGTTTGGTTAATTTCATTCATTCCATCTTCTGGGCGCGATCGGGACCGGGAACAAGTTTTTGTTCGGGTATGGTCCGTTTGAAACACTGATTCCGATTATGAGCAACCTGTCCCTAACAACACCCCCTGGGGAAGGGTGTTTGTGTGCGTGTGGCTGTGTGGCAGCTGTTTTCGGTAACACAAACAGAGCGCGGGTCAGAAGTTATGATATTTCAAGTGCCAATTGACACTCGTGAAACATTTTTAGGATCCCCTCATGTCTTGTTGGATGATGTGTCGTTGTTTGGGAGGCATCAGGACCAATTAAAAGGGAACCCGATGGAGGAAAGACACCTGTTCCCGAGAACGGAATCATTTCCAACAGCACAAGCAGACGAAGAATAAAGTATTCCAATTTATTAGCTTTGTATCAGTTGATGCACGATGTTCTCACGGGAATGACCTTCTCAAATGACACTGGATATAGTGCATTTGTTCATCCGGTCTGTGTCACAAGTTTAACTCTACAGAAAATAGTAGCAACCCTATCCAATCTGACAGTGTACTAGCATGCTGTCAATGCTGTCAGTTTTTATATCGTAACATTCTACCGTTTACCACCCAATAATACAACTCACACACCATTTATCGCTCCGGTATCAATCAACCCCCGAAATTATCATTCACCAAATAGCTGGAGGACACGCAGCAACACCAAAGCAGGTCATTTTGTGCCAGTCTTTCATTTTCTACGTCCTCGACCGGTCAGGCGAAAAAAAAAGCTGACAGATGCTGAAACCCATTAATTATCTGTTTTCAGTACGAATTAAACGATGTTACAAAGAGTCTCATCACCACCAATTATGTTCATCACTATGAAGCCTTACCAAGCAGCAAAAAAACACATGACGAGTCGGCACAAAAACACAAGACCTTCCCGCCGGCCGCCATCACAAAGCGCAAAAACTTACATAGTGAAAACCCGTCGAACCATGCCCGTACGTGCTACCCTAAAATATGATGTGCCACTTTGTTGGACAGGTGGAGAGTGAGCACGGAACATGTTAACTACACGCTACTTGTGGCTGTGGCTCTACTAGGAGACAAAAGCGGTAAGCAAACGGCCCAATTATGGACGAGTTTGGGTTGATTTGCATTTAGCTTGCGGGGGTAGGACATAAATTTGACAACGACATTTAATTAAGCCCCCGGAGGCAGACTTTGCCGTATTCTCTCTAAATCGATTCCCGATTAAAGCCGAATCAGATCGCACCATACCGAAGCCAAAGCCAAGACGGGCTACCAGCCGGACAATATCTTTGCCGACGAAGTTAATTAATATTGAGTGATTTTACGACACACCTTTATATTTTTGAACTGGGCATCGGTTGTTTCGGCAAGTATCCGTCACATTTATCGTGATTTATGGTCGTTTTGGTGTGCTGAGAGGGGTCGGCAAAACAAAAGTAGAGACTACCTCACGTCTGGTGTGGATGTTAGGTGGAGAAAAAAAAACATTCTTGACGCTTAGAAGTGAACCTCGTCCTAAAGTGCTTCAGCTCTGTTTCAATGCTCTGCCGGTGTTGAACTGGCAACGCCAACGACATCGTCCCGATGTCTGACTTTCCCTTTCGGAATAACTGTAGATCTCGTTCGGAGATCTACACTCGAACGAGGACCGAGCTCCACACCCATTTCGATCTTCTAGACCAGGCTCTCGTCACGTCAGAAAGTGAAGTTGCTCTAGTTTATTGACTCTCGTTTCTACTTTGTATCACTCTTCTGTGTTCTATCTTCCACTGCCAGCCCGGTACAGCAATGAGGCCACCAAGCAACGGTCACGTTGAGGCTCGTTACTTCGTTTTCCTTCTATTCCGGCTTTACACGGGCATGTTCGGAGGCACGCGGCCATCACACCTTGAAATTGGCCGCTTAATGTGCTGCTCCCCAGCCCGCAGAAGGCAGAAAGGGAAACATAATGCAGAGAGAAAGAAGCAAAAAACTGCTTGGAAAGGAAGAACCTTGACGTCTGCCGGTCTGACGTTGGGAATTTGAGTCGCTCGAGACACGATCACGGAAGGGAAAAGCAACGCGTGCGCGCGCGAGCATGTGTCGGCGTGTGTTACGTCAAGCAATCAGCATTGGTGAGTAATTGCTGTAAAATTCCTGTTTACATGGCAAGCCCTCTTCGTATGTTGGGTGACCGTTCCATGCGCAACCTAGAAAATGACAGTACCGTTTATGACTCCTCGGAAAGCGTTCTACAGCTTCGAAGAACTTCATGGCGGCTATGGCGGTGGTGGAGTCCACGAAAAAAAAACCCCACTAATCCCATACCGGTGTTTGAACTTGAGCGATGGTAAAACAACCACAAGAAACAAACATTCTCACAGCAATCTTCGTCGCTGGGTACTGTCGCTGGTAGATGATAAAGACTAATGTACCTCCTAAGCGGATTAGCGTTCTTTTATGGCCATTTCGGGGAAACTGCTACACATCACGGCGCGTTGAACGGTCAACTTTTCGGAGACCACCAGCCATAGTCCACGAAGCGAGTAGAATCAGAAGAAGCTGAGCTAAATTTACGTACAGGTAGAGGTGAATTATGGTTTATAACTTTTTTACGGCACATCAGCGGATTGTTTTTTGTCTTTTATTTGCTACACTTTATTGAGTTTATGGCGTTTAAAATACACGTCGCGCTCACAGGGTAGGATACGCCCCAATATTAAGATGGACATTAAACGATTCTCGATACAAGTTGCAGACAGTTTAATGTGCCCTGTAGAAGGCTTGGTGATCTAGGTGTGGTGCTATCATATCGCGTTAAAAGTATTCGCAAAGATGTAGAGCACCTGCTACAGAAGACCGCGGCGATCTTCAACGGGAATAGGGCGAGAACAGTGATCTCATAAAAATACGGCGCCGTTGCCGGTGGATCCGATTTACTACCGGATCTGAGCCACATACTTTTGTAGGCTGGCTCGTAAAGCTGTTCTAGATTTTTATTACACCACTTGGTTTTACATACCGTTCTGCCGATACTTCGATAACCCATCCATATTAGGGTGTACTATAATTCTGTTCCCCTTCAGACGACCGATCGCTTCAGATGATTTATGAAACGTATTTAAAAAACACACACACACATATTTGAATGTAAGTATACAAGTGTCAGGCGCTAGCAGAGTTTAGCCTCCAATATTCATGGGATAATAAATTTCAATGCATGAAGTTGCATTTTTTCTCTCGATTCACCCTGCTTCAAAAGCAATCCATTGCGCCATGTTGTGATCAAGTTGTCGTAGTAAACTCCTCCTTACTGGTGGCTTATTTCAAACACCCGGTTCGGGCTAGTCGCAACACCTTTTTCAATTCTGGTTATCTATTGCGGCCGAATCCTGGCTCGTATGAATGAACGGAATCGTACCAGTCCGAGAACCGATGGCTCTAATTTCCCTATCACCGTGTTACCGCCAAATCGAATCCAATTGCCAATATTTCCTCCTCCCTAGTTTTTTCGATTGCGTGCCAGATCTGGTTGGTCCTCTCCTGCTGGGCGTCGTGCGATTGGGTGCACCGAAAAATTAGGTTAGGCAAAATTTATGGTCCTATCATTTCAGCAACAGCGCACAGTAGCGATAGTGGCGCAATAGAAAGGCGAATCGTACGCAAGTGTCAACGAGCCGGTCGCGGATGCAGGTCGCGCTGAGGACCACTTTTTTTGAGGACTTACGCAACATCGTGCGATCTCGTTTGGCTATGGTGATATCGCGCGCGGTGAAGGTATTTGGGGTGGTTGAAACGCAAAAGTAATATCGATTGATTGAGAGATTTTTTTCCGTTAAGAAGGGTGGCAAAAATGCTTGTAAGGGTTGAGAAATCAATAAGTCCTAAGTTTTCAGCTTCTAGGAAATTTTAAACTATTGAGAAATAATTTCAATATTAAGGCAGTAAATTAAGAGGAAGATACTGTATCCGGAACAACACTTGCAATTTTAATTAAGGATGAGCCTCCATATCTTAATCACACAAGGAACTGCTAAATTTGATTGATCTACATGACACCAGCAGCAGCAAAAGTTCCTCTCTCTGCAAAACATTATCATCATTATCGCACAATTGCACACTTCTTTAATATGGCGCTAGTAAGCAAAAAAAAAACTGCAAAACAAATTCATACCACCGATGTGCAGACGCGTACGAACGATCACGGAAAGCGAGAGTGATTTCACCTTCGAGCGGTGACCACGAGCCACAACCGCGATGCACGCGGCAAACCGTAAAAACCGGCTTGGAAAGATGGGAACCTGCGCAACGGTGACGTTCGCTTGATCTGCCATCGGCCGGATGCGTTGTTACAACAGCAGCTAGCGATGGTACCCGATCGACCTGTCCAGTGTTTGATTACATTTTTCTGTTGATGTATGAGAGCTTCGGCTGGTAATGGCAGGTTCGTCACAATTCGTCACGTCGTCTTTGACGAGAGTTTAATCACTTTCTTTTCGCCTAAAGATGCTATCTGATGTGTTTGGTGAGCGCAAAATGAAATGGAGTATTGATTTGTTGGCACAGAAAACAACTATAAATCAAAGCAAATATTTAATGCTACTGCTGTCTCATGAAATGCTAGGTTCACTTGAGCTCTCGAAATTAACAATTGCTTGGCATTTCTTCGTACAATTCTTTATCCAAACTATTTAAAATGGAGCTCAGGAGAGACCTCACAATAGTTTACCATGATTAGAAAGGACTTGCGGAGCTCTCCCAAGTGAGCAACTTGACTCACATGAGCTTTCCGTACAATTACTTTGGAGTTCAATATCAAGTTGGTCGTAATAATGGAAGTAGAGCTCTTGATTTAACACACTGATATCTCCTATAAGCTGGTAGTTTTCGCGAATTTAAACCCTGTTGGTGAAGAAAAATTCCATGACACAAATCAAGTTTGCGCTGCGTCTAGACCGGGTTCAAGGGATCACTACAGCTGTTAATATTAATGTGCTTCCCTTACTCCATTGAACTTGCTGGACCACACACATACAACAGATCATAGCTGGATCTTTAAATCCCGCATTGCAAAACGCTTCAAACACGCTCTTGATAAACAAAAACAACGTCAGCTTCGCTTCAGCGCATTGAACTGAATTTTTCACACAAAACTATTCATAGCCAACAGGAGACCCCCGCGATAACTCGTTTGCTTTAATCGCTTCCAAGGCAAATATGGTGCTGGGAATTAGAATGAATAAATCAAAAGCCTACCACAATTAGACCCTCATTCTTCATCACCCTCATGGTCTTTTTCCAACTGCCCTCGAAAGCACAACGAATCGAGTGCACCGTCACTAGCTTACCGACTAGCACCGATTAGTTTGAAGATCATTCTTATCAAATTGGTAAGCTTTTTTCGTACGGTACGGAGCAGCAAGTAACAAAAAATCAGCACAAACTTCCTATCACAACCGCTAAGACGATCACAACAAATAGGTGTTCTCACACATCGCGCCCCGTTCGGTCATCAATCCATGGATGCTCGGATTTTTAATGACAAATCGAACCGGCTAATGAGTATGGAAACTGTTTTGTGAAATTGATTTCCGTTTAGTTTCCGCTTATCGCCGATTCCGAACTGAATAGAGGAAGGTAAATTTAGACTTTCGGTGTTCATCAATTATTGAAGCCCGTAATTGGCTCGCCAGTCGGCTATTCTTTGGAAATTAGACGACTTACCACAAATCACGATTCTAAACTCCTCAGCTTTTAGAAAAGGGATTTTCGTTTCAGAACATATTGTTTTTAATTACTCCTATATTCAGGGATTCTTTTATTTTTAGAACAGTATTATCATCTCCATGCTGGAGAGAAACAAAACCTGAATCGCAAACAATCTGCAAGAAAATAGGTCTTTTCACTTTCCTAAGGCACACACGATCATCTGATCTTCCACACAACCACCTAGGCGTCTAAGCACCAGACGAACCCCAAATCGCCTAGCGACACAGCCAGACACGTTTGCCAAATGGCTTGGGTCGGACCCGTTCCCAACACCCGTCCCTCACACCACGACCGCACACATCACCGAAATCAATAAGTTGAAAACTTTATTCGATTTTTATTCATATTTATTCTATCGGTTTCTTCTCACATTTAAATATTTGTCCCGTGCGACTGGTTTTCCCTGCCCACCCTGTCAGTGGGTCTTGCCAAACGCGCCGAGCAGTGTTATTTTTTTTTGTCTTCTTTCTGCAAATCGACCACCACAAGTGTGTGGAACGTCCGAAGCGCAAGAAACCTAAACTTCCCTGTATGCCTGCCCTGACGGACGTTTGTGGTGTCCGATTCCAGAGTTCTTCCTTTAGATTTTTTTTTGTCGTCGTCTGTAACTTCGAACACTTTAGCTCATCGAGAGAGCAAGAAAGAGTGAGCGAGTAAGCGATCTCTAGGTTCGCGTTTTATGACACCGTCGACATTCTTCAATTTTGTCACACGCCTGCCCGCAAGTCTGAGAGAGCTCCAGGAAGGCAAGCTTCCTTGGGTCATCCCAAAATGGGTCCGACCAAAGCGGCAACCGCTATGGCACCAGGAAAGAGGTATGGCAGCACTCGAAACGTATCTTCACCAAGCGGCACCGACACCGCGGGACGCATATTGTGCCTGGCCCCAAACCAACCTGTTTCGAGCCTCAAAACTGGAGGATCTTGTTTGTTGTCCATTCGTATGCCTCGAATCGAGCCTCTCTCAAGCACAGCACAGTTTAATCATTTACTTAAATATTCAAACATATGGTTCTTTATTCTCGGTGCGCTCCACCTCCAGAGTAGGGCGACATCGCCGAACAACATTCAACGAATGCGGAGCTTCTTCATGTCGCTTTGATAGAGATGATTTGTGAATTTAATTTTATTTGATTTGTTGGATGTGTTTTTCTCTTTCTCGTTTATTGTAGCTTCCCTATCCGGCCCGATTGCTCCCTCGCTTCGCACAAAGAGCAAGGAAGCAGCTCGGGATACAGCTCAGAAAGCAGCACAATCAGTTTCCCTGCGTCCCAGAAGAATGGACTTCCCCGAGAAAGGTTGGCTTACTGCAAATATCAGTACAGCGATTCGGCTATAAGCTATTAAGTTTGGCATAATTTGTTCACGAGGGTTTTTTTCTGCACATCTCATTCGGTGTGCGAGCGAAGAATTGATTCTGCAACATAAGTTATCATTCTTTATCACCGTGATCGTGTGAATGTATGTGTGTGCATGTTTGACGATCAACGCTGGTGGTTCAGTTAATTGATGTGGAAGCAGAGAAAAAATGGATACCCGACACAAGATCAAAACAGGTGTTGTTTTTCAATTCATTGATAGCTGTCGTATGACACAAAACAAATATGCTTTCAAGATTCTTAAAATAAATCGTGATAAGCTGCCGCAGTGTTACAGTATATATTTTAGAAAATTCAGGTTTTCCGCTAACCATTTTCTGATGAGTCAAATTGATTGTCAATTTGCCATAGAAAATATTGAAAAATACATCATTTACATACTTATAGCGTGTGTAAACATACGTTACATACGTTACAATTAATCGAAAGTCAACTGCTATTTTAGCTCTAAAGTAGCAGAAATCAGAAGCTGAGCTTATGGTTTCTGCTCACTGTAGCGATCTGTCAAATCATCTGTCAGTTCGTCGAGCATGACAGCTGTCAAAGTTTTTGTTGTGACTACACTAGTATCATTGCACAATAAGAAATACCAGATGGTGTACTAATTCAGAATGATATATTAGGATATTATTTCTGTAACAATTGTCACGTCTTTTGTTAACCTGTCCAAGAAAAAAAAAGTAAATTTAGACACTAGCCAGCGATAAAGCGATGGCAATAGCTGCGTCAACATCATATTCTAAATTTAGACGAATTCTAATCAAACAAATATTCTTTAAACAGCCTATCATCAACCAAGAAGCTGTTAAATTTCCCCAACACTTCCCAAACGATACTTCCCGTAAAACCTGTCCATTGAAGCACTTTCGCACGGACATCTACACCGCGCGAGCCTCGGGTCACAGTAAATATTCGTTTATAAATATTCAATGAATTGCAAATTTCTCACACTCACCAACTTCCACAAGCACTTTGACGGCACGTAGCAAACTGTTCCTTGCTGGCCTTGCTTGCATTTTAAACTGCCTGTCAGCATTAAACGCTCGAAATACGTGTCTGGTGCGGTGGACAAAAGAAGACGAGGCTCGAACGCTCGGGCTCACACCTATGAAGCGTGTCCGCTGATTTCCAGTGACAGTCCGTGGCGGTTGACAAATGAACAGCGCGCCTTTAATCGATCAGTCAGCGGCGAACAAAACCAATCCAATCATGGCTATTCAAGCGCAAAAACCAACACGGACATCAATTTTCCCAAACATTCCAGTGAGCTGGTAAGGGGGATCACAAAGAAGCTCATCTCAGCTCGAAGCTCCCGACCGATTTTGTGTGCGTGGTTCAGAAGCAAAAATGCTTTTCATTACGCTTGTTTAAATCCTTTACATCGGATACGATGTACGTGCGAACGGTCAATCATCATGGGCATTTTTCTCGCCCGGATCTATCCAACAGGGAGGATCTATTAATTTTCCCCCGTCAGGTCCCCTCGCTTTGGGCACCGAGCAGACAATTGGCGCCCTTTTTCGATAGCTGTCAAAACGTACCCATTTCATCAGATGTCCATCACCTTCTGTTTGGCGGTTGCCCGTTCCTCCTACTAGCTTGTGGGCCTGATCCAATGTCTTTGAATCCGAAGAGAGTGAGAGGGCCTAAAGCTAACCAACGAGATTGCGAGACACACCCCTGCGATGCAAGTTGCTGGGAACAATGAGTTTCGCCAGCATGAAGACGAATCTATTCAGGTGCTGGCTGAGTGTGAGCGAGTGTGTTTAGTATTGTTAGAGTTGTATTTGCTGTAAGCTGTTTATGTACGGCAAACAACATCTAGCCGATGGGCCAACCAAAACGGGCTGGTCCCGCTCCATTGAGATTGCCTGCCGCTGCACCGTTGCTTGGTTCAATAAATCAAGACGTTTGCTGCTAAAACCTTCCCTGGCACAAAGCTCAATTATCCAAGAACTTCAGGCACATGTACACACGATCGTATCACGCCACTTGGTGTGGTGATCGTGAAGAAATTCGAATCGCAAAAAAAACGGTCGTACATCCAAACTTTGCATACAAAATGTAGTTGAAGCTAGCAAGAAAAAAGTCAAGGACTAGACTTCGTTTTTTTCCAAAACACACACACAAATTCGAAGCACAAAAACATGCGCTGGTGGGTGGATTATTGCGATTGCTATAATTTTTATTAATGGACGGATTATTGCCCCATATCATGTTGGGTAGCCGATTTGCACAAGCGACCGGTTGGAAACACACGCGCCACGAAATTGATTTGCTTCACCCGCTACACGATCAGGCATGGTGCAGACACATGCACAAAGACGTTCGAAAAGCAAAACAAACAAAAAGATTGATTCCATCCTCCAGCTCCGAAGACGTATGGTGCTCGTACGCTGGCTTTACATTTTGATTATTTCGTCAGACGTCGTCTTTGAGACCGATTAAATTCACCCGAGGCTCACTTTTCGGATCAACACTCGAAGCCGGACTGTTAATCTTAATCCAGCATCTTAGCTCCGAAGTCAGAAGCATGACGGCCCGTATCCACCAATTCCCGCACTGATTGAGTTGTTAGAACATGATATTTTAAGGATGATCGTTTCGTGCTTGGTATTTTTGTTGTGCTTGCCACATAAATTTTTACACCTTCTTTCGCGAACCCGAAATATCGAAACCTCCTACCCAGCCAAACGCTATTTGTTGTATAATGTGTCGTCCCCTAACGGGATGCTGTGAGGATCTTCGCGAAAGACAAAAAATCCCGACCCCGCCAGCACGCTGTTTAGGGCCAGCCAAGGTGCGATAAATTTGTTATCTTACTTTACGATCGTAATCCGCTTTTGCTTCGAAGGTTTCACGGTTCCGATTTTTTTTCTTTTGTTTCAGCGTATTATAGTTTCGCCCGTGCAGCTTATTGCTAGCGTGAATGTTCTCCTAATTGCCCCCATCTTAGCGGTATCGATCTAGCTGTGCATACGCGAGCGCATGAATCATTCTTTTCGCGATTAAGAAATAGAATCGCGAAAATAGAAAGAAACAACAGCAGCGAAACAGTTTATTGGCACGCGAGTGACCTGCACGGGAAAAGGGAATGCACGCGTGGCAGCTTTGTGCCGGTGGCCTCTGGTCAGTAATCAGCTAAACTTAGTCTCTTGCGAGTGGGAGACTTAACGGAGTGCAAAGAAAGCCATTTTATGGTTCAGACCGGGCTACACAACTCATCGGCTTTGGTATGGTGGAAAGGAACTGGTGGAAAGTTTTACTGCCGTGCGGATCATGCTGCATAAAATTGACCATATCTTGGATGAAGTTGTGAAGCAGTAATTAAGAGAACATTCTTTCATTTATGTCTGAGTTTTTGCTCTGGTTTAATTTTCAGACTCATGGCTCGCTGGTTGGTTGTAAATCTTTTGCGACATCTTTATCTTTCACCTGGACAATGTTAAGTACCAATTAAGGACAAGAATTAAACTTAGAATCTATTTCCAACTGTCTGGATCATAAAACGCTATCTGCATTTAAAACGTCCTAAATTTTGCATTGAATATGCATTCAACCAGACATTCTATGCTCCATAATGAAAGTTATCTCTTTTCATTTGTTTTACAGGGTATTTACCGGTTTTATTGACAGATTCAGCGCGATATAGAATCGTTCGAGCATACTATTGACTCGTTCGGCGCGCTATTGACGTCTTCGGATGATTGTATTGATTTGATCGGTAGTGCTATTGACAACCCTTGATTGGCACATTTTTCTCCTGCTGTACATAGGATTCAGTAACGAGTTGCCACTTGCAAAATGACAATTTACCGGCGCTCCAATCGCTAACTTTTTTTGGCGTTGTCATTATTGTCTGCAAGTTCTCTGTTATGATTATTAGTTTTATTTTTTTTCTGCTGTTAAATAATATTTAATTACTATCTGATTATGGGCCATAACATTCGCACAAGGTGAATAATATAAAGATCATCAAAAAATACCTGAGAGTTTTTAATTATAATGCTATCTGTTTCTATCATGGTGTAATAATGCTATAATTGCTTATAAAAATCAAATCTGAACGCTGTCTGTGATGTCAATGCTTAGTGGTTCATCGCTTAGTCACTTAAATGATTACTAAACGTGACTGTTAATTGAATGTATCTAGCTAGTGCTGACGACTTTGTCAACAGCCCATCGCTACAGTTTCCACATCTGAAAGCCGTTCCATAAATACTGCAGTAAGTTTTAGAGTGGAGGAATTTGTCAAAACCCGAAACTCGAGTAAAAACGTACAGCAATTTGCATGCTTACTCTACTTGTGCGTAAAAATGCTGTGAATTTTGTAAGGTAACATATCAAAAAACTGTCAGCACTTAGACAGAAAATTTAGCTTCCGCGAGAAGGAGTGCTCCATTTAAATTTCCTTTAAGTGATCCTTTTTTGTTAGGAAATTGTGTACCGTCCTGGCAGTCATTATTATCTGCATGCAATCATAGCAGACAGCTTCCTATTGAAAGTGTATATAATCCTGCAAAATGTATGTATGTTCATGCTGTCTGTTTTCCATCGTAACAGTTGTAATTCATCCCTAAATTGCCATTCAAATTGACAGCAAAGAGATCGTTTATCTCTTTCAATTAACCCACAAGCCATCAACCCACTAAACGTCATATAAACTGTCAAACTAAGCACTCGTTAGTACGATGCGCAATGTAGGCCAAACTACAGTATTGTTTTTCCTTTGCCAAAAACAAAAAAAAATAACAAAAGATTTCGTTTGCAAATAAAAAAAACCCAAACATTGAAACAAATGACAATATGTTGCAAAAAGAAAGACAAAAAAAGCAACAAATCCCATACTTAAATCTAACCCACTCCGCTTTATGTACACCTACACGAAGCATGACAAACGTGGAAGCTGTAATTCGAACTAGAGCGAAAGAAATGTAGACAGCAAACAGCTCAGCATAAACCACCAACCCTTACAACTCCCATTATATGGACCCATTCAGAAATTTAAAACCCCCTCAATGCTTATGGGTGTATTTTTCTGTTTGGCATTCGCTTGTCACTGGTACCACCGAGAGGCTCGCCACGAAAACTGCCCTCAAACTGCCAGCCCGAACCAACGAACACGCTTCCAAATGTGCGCGAAAAATGTCTAGCGCAACAGCATTGGTTGCGCATTCGTTTTGATGCTGACGAAAGCAGAATTTGGCGTTGCATCTCGCTCTCGTAACCAACCCCCCAAAAACCTTCTCACTCACAAATACCCACAAAAGTATCAGCTTTTTTTCGGTTGTTCTTTAAACTATGCGCTGTACCACCGCTGTACAGCGCAACACCCCGGGTTTGGGACGCAATGAATGCAATTGTCTTCATGTAAATACAACCATACCATATTCCAACCGTGTGGCTGCGACCATGGAGGTGCATTATTGTTTTGCTGTAAAGGTTCTTTGCGTGAAAATGTACCAACGTTTGCCGGCCCGAAAGCACCACAACAACACCGACTCGTCACGACCAAACAAACGTTTCGTTTCGCAGCAAACGATCCGCACTACCCCGGTTTCTGTTGCCTAAATTATAATTGTAATGTTTTATTTGCAAAATACGAGCAGTTCGTTTGTGGTTTGTTGGCTTTGACTGCAGCCACACGTACAAGCGAATTTGTAACTCCAAGACATCAGGAGAGCAAAGGAAGGTAGAGTGCGAATGATTGCGATTTGTCGAAAAACCAACTGGCTCAATGCGGCATATGTTGATGGTTTCAAAGAAACGTATTGCCGAATCGAAGCAGAATTAAGGTGAAGGTGCGTAAATTATTCGCAACCCTAACGTTGATGACGTTTTAATGCATCTTTTTTGTGGAGTGTATGAGGAATTGTTTTAGAGAGAATGAATCAAAATGACATGTTACTTGAGTTGGACAATTAATAACCCAAACGTTCATTTTGAGATCATTACGATGGGTTAATTCTGCGATAAAGCTACCACGTAAGCTTTTGTGGTAGCTGTAGTTCAGTTTTTAGCTATAATAATGGGGATATCCGTTCTAATTCATAAGAAGAATAAAATGTAATGCATTCTTCTTGCATTAATCTACTCAAATGCCGTTCGAAGTTAAACACAAAATAGCTGGTAATTAATATTAATCATACGTTTCACCATACAACTTGTTGCAAGCACGTAACACGCTGTAAAACACGTTTTCCGCCGATCGTTCAATCATGCTAAATTGCATTAAAAACGCATCCACCAGCGTCCATCTGTTCCGAACACGCGTCGCATTATGTCCGTTCGTTCTCAACCCGATTACGTCTCAATACACGTTCGGCCCCATCTTATCGTCCGTTTCCCGACCTATCGGGCCACCTGTTCGCCCATCAGCCAGTAAATGTCACGCCGAATGACTTCTGGGTGAATATTATTAAGTCGCTTGTTTCGCGCACCGGTGAACATTATCGTTCGCAGACGCGAAGAAGAAGAACGCACCGCACACGCCGTACGCTCGTCTCGGCGATGGGTAAACATTTATCCAGTCTCGCACTTGACCTATGCGGTAGGACTTCGTTTGCGCAAAAACTTCAAAAGAACACTTGCGAAGGATGAGCTTGCAGTATGGGCTGATGTACTGGTCAATGGTGGCTTTCCTTCAGCTACCTTTGCAGAATACGGATAGATTTTGTAGACAGAAAATCGAATTTATCGAGAGGCGAGAATTTTGGGGTTCACACGAAACGTATCAACAACCCGGTGGTTGTACTGAATGATTTGTGGCACTTGTTAGCGTGTCCATAAATAGAATTTCCTCATCATTAGGTTGCAAACACATCAAACAATCATAAAGATTCTTACTTGTGGCGTGCGGTGATGTCCAGGAAATGATTCTTACCGGCATACAGATCCGATCACCGATTCTACATGCCATCTTCTCAACAGGTATTTTTCGACAAAGCCAAAGCCACGATACGAAGCAGAAGCGTTTTCAAATTCGCATGCGCGAAAAATCGATACCCACTGGCGCAAAAGGTTACAAAAGTTCACCCCAAACACAACCAACACAGACACTTCTTGATGGCTATGTGTACGCAGCAATAGCACAAGTAAAAATCGCACAGAACTCAACAGAGAACCTAGTGATCAGAGAGTACTACATAAACGTCCAAACTACTGAAAGCAGCACCTTCCCTCCAAAAGCGGCGCACCATCCTACTCCCCAAAGAAGGATCACAATTTATTTGCCCGAACCCAACCACAGCCAATGGTTGGAGATCGGTTTGATGTCATGCAGAAAAAAAGACCTTCCCTCAGTTCCCCGATGCTTCCTCCTTTCTTGCTGTCGAGAAGTCGTCGAAATGCCACCAAAACGAGAGTCGACACGAGAGAACGACTTACCCATATACCACACCTTTAATTTTAAAATCTCGTTAACTTTAGCTCTTTGCCCGGTTGGCGCAGTGGGAAGCGATGTTTGGAGTTCCTTTTTTGTGGAGTTCGTTTGCGGCAAAGAATGAAGCAAAGTCAATTTTCAGGCTATGCAAATACCCGCACACACTACGGGGGTACGAGGGTGGGCCTTCGGTGGGAATACGTTGTCGCGCGATATGTTTACTTTTTAATCAAGCTAAACGAGTCAGATCGATGTCTTGTACAACAGGATCTAACAGATGGGTGATTACCTATTTTTCAAATTAAAATTAGTTTCCATCCTACGCTCGCTTGAAGGAGTTAAAGGAGATAATTTCGATCGTAGCTTCAATAGTAAACCTCGCCCAAAAGGAAAGAAAATAAATACACCACTCCAATAAATACACTATTTACCCACCGTCTGCCACCAATAAAACAATTGCCTTTTTATATCCACTTTAACAAAATAACATACTGCGTCGAGGTACTGCCTAATTGTTGGGCTGCTCGAATCAGCTGGGTTTTGTTTGATTCTTCTTTGTTTTGTCCGCCCCTCCGCCCGTCCCTTGTTTGTAGTAAATCAATTTACCCATTGGATGGGTTTTGATTGAGCAAAAAGCTCCATCTACTACACACGATGCACTTAGCTGCATGCAATTGCAGTACGAGAAAAGGGGAAAGGAATTGCAAACGGCACAATACTACTATCACGAACAGAGTTGCACAAATTGTACGCTGCTGCTGCTGCTGCTGGAAGGGCGTTGGTAATGCATCGGGGACGATCGGGGCATTGGTTGGTTGGGTTGGTGGGAAAGCACACGAAAGGTACACAAGCAGCTAGCAGTATAGACGAAAATTGCTGCAGCTTTACTGAACGAGAAGGTGGTGACTGGGAAGTTACCTAGTCACGCTAGGGATCGTTGGTTGGAATGGCTTTGTTGCGAGCAGCGTTTGGGAATATTCAAGCACTGCGGTAGTGTGCCAAGACGTAAGGGTGTTATCGATTAATATCCTTCCGAAAATTGGAGCTTTTTAAAAAAATATAAAAAATGGAAAAATGTTTTATCTACAAAACACAAAATTGCATTAAAGAAGATAAAAAATGGCTGACTAACGATATCCAAAAAGAAACTATAACTGATAAGTCTAACGGACACTTTAAAATAGGCTTTAAGAAGCATCGGTGCATCAACACATGTAATAATTGTTATCTGAGAGTTTGTTTTAAAACTTAATTGATTGTTATTTCATTAAGGACAGTCTGGCCTTATTGCTTTGTTGAAAATATAACTGAATAATAGTTGAAGAAAAATATTCCAGAAAGTCATTATTGGCAAGTTCTATCATCAATTCTAGGTTGTAATATCTGAAAAGAACGATAATGTAGCAGCATATTACGTATAAGTACGCTATAAAGTATCCTATGACATCGATGAAATCACAGTAGAAAACACCCTCGAAGCACACGTTCGATCGATCCACACAAACACATCCGATCACGAAAACGATCACCTTATACATTGCGTTTTTGTTTTGGCGAAGCGAATTTCAATTTCATTCACGCTCGAACAGATCGGAACGGTACCGTCCTTCATTTCCACGCCGTTTTTCCACTTACACGATCATCCGGCCAAAAGCCAACCGCCAGCACGACGCCAACGACAAACGGGAGTGGCGTCCGGCGTCCCTTGCGCTGGTCAGCTGGGCCAAAGGTAGAAAGTGTAATTGGTTGGCCAGGAACACGGCAGGCGCTAACGGCACGGCATGGTTTCATCGAAGCCAGCTAGCAAGCCAGCAAGCCTGCCTAAACCCGTTGATTGCGTTTGGTGTGTGTTGTGTGTCTAGCGAGGGTCTTTGCGTTTTCTTCACCTATTCACTCACACTACTCATTGCTCTTTTGCGTTCCACCACGAAGATGTGCTCTCCGTGGAGGTTTTTTTCCAACCATCTCTGGACTAATTGGAAATGAATTACTTCCACCCATCTCTCAAGTCAGCCTCCCACTAACTCACTTACCCACCAAGGCGAATTGTAAAACGAAGGCCAATCTCCACAGCTCAGCATCAGCAGCTGTTGCTGCTGCAGGAAATCCATGAAATCGAAAAGCGATACCACCACGTTCGGCGCCACCACCATTCAAACGGTGGAAGGCTGGGCGAGCACAATAAAAAAAAATCGTGATCGCCGTCGCCGTGATGTCGATGTGACGTCACGATCGAAACCGTTACACACCAGCCCCACTACCACCGCACCACATCCGACAGGCCGACTTCGACAGTACTTTCGTTTTCACTTCACAACGCGCGATGCAACGCCCCGCGTACCCACCCGGCGTGTATTGGCTTTTCGTTTTCCTTTTCGTACGAACAAAAATAAAAGTGAAACACATGTAGCATTTGGAGGTTTGCCCGCACACTAGTATGTGTGGCAGGGCGAAGCAAGTGATCTGGGTGGATGCTGTGCCGTTCCGATGTTACCGCATTGATTCGGTCACACTTACACAGCTAGCCCCTTTAGCTCACAAGCCCCAAGACCAGTCGCGACAAACAGGCGGCCAACCCGTCCCCTTCTGACATTTCCAAAGCTGCGCAAAGTTTTGTCCCTCACGCAGGGAGGTTCGTTGTTTTGCTACGATTGTAGTCTCCAGTGCAAAAACCGTCGAAGCAAAATCGTCTAGGAGGGGTGCCCTAGCTTATCCTCACTTTCACGGTCGAGTTCCGGTTACTTAGCTCGTTTGACAGCTGTCAGTTTTGCGGCAATCGATACAAAACGCTGAAGTAGCAACACATCCAACAGGAAAGTAAAGAACGTTCGGGTTTTTTTTGTTTTTTTGTTTTGCTGCAAATCTAGCGACAAAAACCGATAGTCAGATTCCGGTTCTTCTGAATCTTCGCACCCATTCCGTTTGCATAACATTAGCACGTCGAGCGAGCGCACATTGCGAGAGCGCACCGTGAAAAGGAAAATAAAGCACCGTCTTGTTGTTTCTTCACCATGGTTTGCGTGACTTTTTGGTTTGCTTCTTCTTTTGCTATATTTTAGCGCGCTTGCCATTTCAGTCCCCAGCTCGACGAACCGGTCAGAATCCGGACCAAAATCGTGCCAAATCAGTGGCAGGGACGTGGCTGAGAGGTTTCGGGTGGCTGGAAAACGACAACACTGAATCCCACGGTTATCGGATGAAGGAAATTTACCGCCGATCTGCAAGAAGTGACCAGAAGTGACTGGACTTCACGAACGGGCTCGGGCTTGAATACGGCTACAGTTTTGATTCGATCTTCTTTGCTGGTGAAGAGGTTTGCTTTTGCCATGTTCACTGTTCACACCACCTGTTTCGGTATTTTAAACCATTTTCAACCGTCCGGCTATTGTGGGTGAAGCTTTTGTAGTTGACAGTTTTGAAGTTGTTCTTTCTATGCTTTAAAATAGCTCAAAAGAATGTCCCATACACTGAGCAGATAGTGATCGCTGAATCAATTTAAATGCAAACAGTAAATCATGTGGATAATCTTAATTGTTTTTTCCCTTGATCACACGTATCAAAACATTGCTGATTGTTCCGTTTGTTACAACACTTTCAGTTTCTTCTATCCGTGATTCAAAGAAAAGTTAACCCTTTCGACACTAAACATCATGTACAGGTTTATGTGCCCTTTTTTCTGGAAAATGTCTAGTCACAACCGCTGCTCTCATAATGATAATGCCATGATTAACGTTGTACCAAGATTCACTTGGTCGCGGCTTTATCGAGACACGCATTTCCCGTTTCGTGTTTTCTCCACACTCTCCACTAGATCGAGATCGAATGATTTATGGTTTCGGTCGGTTGTATTTTTAGTCACGGCATGGCACGTCGTCTTGGGACAGAACACCCATTAATGGGTGTTAATCCGGAAAGAAAGATGGATTGTACGCAAAGGTCTGTAGCCTCTGAAACGGAGCTGAAGCCGAAAGGAGTGGTTTAAACGTAACGATTATCACTCCAGAGATTGATCTATCATGGAAAGACGTGGGGGAGTGCACATTCCAGCACAGCGTTTTACGTAAAAATGTTCTCACCTTAAAGTAAGATGGGAGAAGGGAACAAACTTGCTCACTAGAAAGATGATTTTTTATAAGGTTGTTAAATAATTAGAACCAAACAATACCTCATTTGCTTCCTTCTCAATAATAAACAAGGCCTTCTCGTTTATCAGTTTTCCATTCTATTGGAAAACGCTCCAGACTATTAAGTAAAAATCATAATTTCTACTTGTGTAAGACATGCTAGTATGTAGCACATTAGATGAACTTGGAGTTTAGATAACTAAGGATATGAATTTTGAATCAATTTATTAAAAGTGTCAATTTATTCCTCAAAATTTAGGGTTTATCCTCAGACATGAAGGAGCAAGAGCAAGCCGCAGCATGATAGTTGATACTAAAGATGAAAATTGAATTGTGTCTTAGAGACTACGTCTCTTACTACATCTTAACCAAATTCAAGAAAGCGATAAAAAAACATAAACTGTTATCAAAATGATTTTTACGTTATCTAGAATCTTTGATTGATTGACAATACGGCGCAAACCGTCATACTTAAAATAAATAAAACATAATCTTTGATTGTGTTAAATCAATAATAGCCAAAGCAAAAAATTTAAATGGATCACTATTTTTGATTTGTGCTAGAATAAGCTTTGCTGGTGAGATTTTCCACAGAAAATCAGAAAAAAATCAAAATTTATTTTCTCAACGTTGAACATGAAGTGGGAGTAAGTTTGGGTAGAAATTTTCACCTTTTATCGTACGAATTGTTGCCTTTTTATTTATCCACAATGATTCAGTAAGCTTCCACAGTTTTTAAGCTTTAACAGATTCTACAAAAATAGTTCAATTCGTAAACAAGCGACGAACCGAACGAGGAATCATCTTCATCACTAAAAAGCCTTTATGAAGAAAATGTATGTGTTTCTTCGAATTTCACTCCAAAGTGCTCCCAATTCTTTTCATCTGATGCATCTAAAATTGATTATTATCCATATGTTACTCCACGCACGTAACATGCATCATGCTCAAGGAACTGCACCCAATCGTTTTATTTTTTCAATCATAATTGAAAATAAAAAAACGATTTAAAAAAAAAACAACAACACACACTGCTCAATGTTGCCTGAGCTGGCTCATCAAGCTTCGCTGCATCTTTCACCTACCCCTTTTAGGTAACAGCAGCCTGGACCGAGCAGCACGTTACTCAACCGATCGGCATGGAGCAGTCAAAAACGACGACATCCGTTTAGTGCGCCCAAAATTCAAGTTTACGAACTTTCACCTTGTTACTTAAGCGCTCATCAACCGTGCACCGGTCACCAAGTCGAGCAGCTGGAGTGCGCAAAGTTTCATAATACTTCTCGACATAATTAAATCATAAATTCAGCAGGAAAAAAAAAATGACCGCACAATGATAAATGTGAAATCAAACACAAACGAAACGCTTGTCACCGGGATGGCACGCCCGGGTTGTAACTCCGTGCTTGGACACGTTTATAGTTGGACTTATTTGTTTTTGTCGGGTAACCAGTAACGCACCAGAAGATGCTACTCCCGACTGTAAAACGATTCATCACCGGGTTTTTTTTCTCTCTCCACAAAAGCATATCTTCACACTCCACTTGTACCAACAACTTCCATGCGAGACCATGCGAGGCAGAAAAATACAAAAATAACAATCATCATGGCGCGCATATTGAATACAACTTTCACTCTCATCCAAACCGCAACAACATTCGACTGCTCTTTGGAGGGTGACCCCGTCTCGGTGGTGCTCCAAGAGCAGCCAACTAACCGCCACACAAGGTTCCTTCTGTTTTTGGGATGTTTTTCTTCCCCCGTATTGCCAGATTTTTGCCTCGTCATCAAACAGTACGCTCCATTCTTTGCCGATATCTTAAGAGCGTCCGATCTCGAACGATGAAGCGTAAGAAGAAGAAGGCTCCTGCACGCGCGCGGTCATTGCCTTCGCAAACTATACTTCCACAACATTAAAAACTGTATAATCCCATAAACATAAACTTACATTTATCTCCTGTTAATTGCTCAATAAACTACACATCGGCCAAATGTGCACAGCAGCCACCGAGCATGAAGAGTCGCGGGCCCACCAAAAGAACAATCAAACACAGCTCGCCGTTTTGAAGAAAAAAAAACGGCCCCCTTTTCTCCGGGTCTCCTTCCTGCGGGTTGGCTCGCTTTCCACAGCGTGCACGAACGCTCACACGACACCAAACAACCCGGGTGCTCCTTTCACGCCGGCACCGAAAATTTCCAAAGCGTTAAAACTCCGCACCGCACTATCACCGGGACACACACAACAGATTCACACGCGCACACATTGGTAAAATCGGGAGCAGGAAACGGGGGGGAAAAAGGAAAAACGAAATCACACAAAACTGCAACCACGCAACCACACCAGAATGCTTGTTTTATCAGAATTCACTTTCGGGCGGGGGCACTTTTTTTTCTTGCTGGCTTATACCCTGTATTGCACTGAACGTTTGCGCCCCAGCAGCAACAGCAATTGGACCGGGCCAAAAGCCAAACGACGCGCCGCCGAACACGTTGTGACACTTTTCTTTTCAAATTCTTTCTTCCGATGCCGTTTGAATACGCTGTCGTTTCACACTACACTTTAATTTTTGTTTCATTTTTTGTTAAGTGCACATGAAGGTTTTGGGAAGAAAAAGAGATATATGGGGGATGACAAGAAAGATCATTAAAGAAAAGTTTAAAGAATGAGTGCGATTGATCTTGACTATCACAATCCTATGCCAAGAAGAAAAAAAAGGTTCGTCGCTTTTTTTGTGAATTGAACTCTTTTATAGTGCTCAAAGGAATTTTTGTGTGCGATCGTGTGATGATTATTTTAAGTGTATCTGTCCACTTTTGGGGAGATGATGGTGTTCTTGATCGGTGCTGTCAAGTGGTTTCGTTTGCCCACTCGTCAGGGCGATTTTGCGGGCGACCCCGTTTAAGAATTATACTTTATCTTTAGAAGGCACTTAAGGACCACTTGCGAGTGCTGATACTGATGTGCCGTTGGAGCACAAGTTCTTGAGAGTGCGGTACGCAATTACAAAAAAATGTTCAATCGTCTGTCGAACAATTTCTGCTCGCACAATTACGTTACGTGATATTTAATTTAGAGGAAGTAAAAAAAAAGCTAACAACGGTAATTGTAAGGGTGAGAGTGCAATTACAATTTACAATGTTAATGGAGTGTGTGACGCACGCATGGTGAGCAGATTTGGTTGCCGTTTTTTTGCTATTTTTATTATCTATTTTGAACATTTAGCATGTCCTTTCATTCTGTCCAACTCACTATAACCTTTTTTGTTCGTTTCCGCATCGAAAGAGGGCCACTTTTCTTATGGTGAATAAATTCACTGCTTTATTTTCCTCCTATTCAGTCAACTTGCACTTTTATTTTACTGTATTTTTTATCTTTGATTTGTATTTTCCCTCTTATTTCTTTTCCCTCTCATCAAACGCTTCTTTTATATGCATTTTTTAGCTCTTCACTGAGCGTTTTTTTCCTTCTTCTCAAAAATCCTACCACCAATCATTGCCCCGATGGCACGAATCAGTATTCAGTTTTTTTTTTTTCTCTCTTCTCCACTTTTCTTCTGCACACTGCAGCGCATCTTCACGTTGGTCATCACATGCACCAGGCGTTGCTGGCGCTACCAACCGGCCAAACGAAAGTAAACTTTACGATTTACCCAACCGGACCACCGGATGGTTCGTGGCGGTCTTAAGCGTGGGTGAAATTTTTGCCCACAAGATTTTACAGCCTGATTGCTGTTGTTGCTTCTTTTCTCGGGGGGTATTCGACTGTTGGAAGGTTTGCTGATACAGCACGGTTTGGTAATAGTGTTTGTTTTTACTTTCATTCGCAAACAAACGATCATAAGGATGATGATCAGCTGCAGCTTACTAGTGTTTTTCGGGGTCTGTTTTCCAAAGTTATCTGCTGCTTTTCACCTTCATTAAAATTAGCAAATACACCCTTCTGCAGATACGGATACTACTGCTACTGCAGGCAAAAAGGGAATTTTTGCTCACATCAAACCCATTTTTCCCACCTGGTATGGGGTGGATAGATTCGTGCTATTTTTCTGCACAATTTGGCACGCTTGTTACCACACCCTCCGGTTAGCCGGGGTAGTGCAGATCCGAATACAGGTCTACTTTTGCAAACGGGCCAGGAAAAACCGTCACGAAAACAACATAAAACCATCCAAACCAGTGAGAGTGGGGGGGGCCAACAAAACATCGCCACAATTTCCAAGGAAAAGAAACGCTAACGAACACCAAGCCTAGTGGTTTTCACCACACAGACACTAAAACACACACCACCAGCAAATGGAAAACCAACACAAAAAAAAACAACCTTTTCGCGGCAAACGGAAAAGCAAAAACGACAAAAATTTACACACGCACGGTGAACTACAAGGTGGAGTGCATGCCACCTTTTTTTTTTTTTTTGCTAAAGGAACTTTGAAACGTTTGTCGCTGTTTTGCGCTGTTTGGTGGGTTGCCGAGGTGGTGGTGTAGGGTTTTGCACTAGCCAGCACATTCGTGCATGGTTGTTGTTTGGGTTCGATATTCATTTTACTGCACGTACACGAAAACTGACGAATGACTTAAATTGTGGCCACGAAGCGAACTTTAAAACTGTTACGTTGGTTCAAGTTGTAAATTTGAAAGTTTTTAAAAATAATTTCAGTTCTTTAAGCACACGAAGAACACTTAGAATAGAAATGTCACCAAAAGCACTACGTAATCTATCCTATCATTGCCATAGCTGGCATGAAAAGTTCTTATTCATGAGAATGTGTGTCTGCGTGCAGCAAGTCCTTCTTTTGTTAGAAAAACTGTCAAACACTCACACGGCTCTACTCAAGAACGAAACACAGCCTAACAGTACGGAACGCTTTAGAACGAAACGAGGTTCGCGGCGAGCCAAACGACACGACGGCTAAACAAAAACTGATCTGCGAAGATCTTGCTGCCAGCACAACGAACGGGGGCACGCTCCGAGAACTGTGTCTGACCAAGCAAAGTGCTTCGGTCTGCTTAACCAGGGAAAAAAAGTAAGTAAGAGAGAGAGAGTGCAAAAGAGCGAGCGAGATAGAGAGGGAGGGAGAAAGATCACTAAGACGTGAACGAGCAGGCAACCAGCGAGAGCGAGAGAAGGGATGACAAGATCGTGAGTAAGATCATGGTGAGGTTGAGAGAGTATTGCATGATGCTGTGTGGATGGTTCTCTTTTTTTTACACTCATGCAACTCTTCGTCTACTAAGCCATTCGAGCAGTTCTTCTAAGGCACAAAACTGCTCGAAAAGAGAGACAGAACCACGATCGACAGTGTTTTTATGTTGCTTTTCGCACTTAATCAATCCAAACCACTTGTCTGTTATATTCGAACGGAGCTCATTTCACGCATACTAAAAACACTGCCATTTACTGCACAGCACGTACAACGCACACACACGTATATATTTGCAAGGAGTGGACGTTTCCCGTTTTTGTTGATCACACATTATTAGGCTCTTAAGATACGTTCGATCACTGGTGAAACACTTTTCGATTTGTGATATTAATTTTATGCCACCGCTTGATCGTTGTATATTGTAGAAACCGTTTTCTTTGCACCTTTGAAACATAAAACTATACACTGCAAAAAAACACCCAATGCCCCTTCTTACACGCACGACTTCACGACGAATGCGGCAGCGACGGATGGCGAGTGGCCGGTTGCGCCTGGAGCGTGTCTACTCGGAGACTAACAGCCCTCACACGGTCGGGTTTTGCAACACCACCTTACCACGATGGTCGCGATCGCCGCCGCCCCGTTTCAACCCCCTCTTTTGTACCTCTTTCTCCCTCGAATACAACTTTTGTGTGAGAGAGAGAGAGAGAGAGAGAGAGAGAAAAACGAAAAGATGAAAAAATAATCAAAGCTCACCAAAACTTTACCAAGCACTACAGCATTCCCGTACAAACGAAAGGAAAAGGGTGGCCACTTAATAGGGTGAACGCAAGTGGGTGGGTAGAAAAACCAGCCCATCGGTATGATAGGACGAGAGAGAGAGAGAGAGAGAGAGAGAGAGAGAGACAGCGAGAGAGAAAAAAAAACGAGGCTGAGAAAGAGCGTAACGTACGATAGCCAAAAACACGATCGCCGAGCAACAAGGGACACACGCGTGGATCGAAGATCGCAAGAAAGAAAGAGAGTGAGAGTGAGTGATAATGCCCGGAGAGAAAGATAGTCCGCGGATAGCTACCCCTAGCAAGAAGGGTGAATCAAAAAAAAAATCTTCAAGCTCACCCCCAAACACTCACCACGCAACCAGACTTTTCGGTGATGGTGGCGATGGTGGTGGCGCACACCAACGCACTCGATCGGTGCGGTATTACGACAGCGATGTTCGTGCAGATTTTTTTCTTTCGATTTATTTTCATATGTATGTGTGTGTGTGTGTGTGTGTGTTTTTTTTTTTTGCAACTGTTTTCTTTTCATCCCGGGTTGTCTCCCGTTTTGCTTAATGTTTCTGTTTTTATGGCTTTTGTTTTGTTTTCTTTTGCGACATGAGCTACCGTAGGAGCTTCATTTCTATCTTCCTAGAGGGAAAATACGCTCTATTTATGTTAAATCCTAAACAGAATCTTTAGAACCTTTAAACAAGAAAAAATCAAAGGAAATAATATAAAAGATGACCTGAAAAAAGAAAATTTAAAGCAAAAAAGAACATACAAAATGTTACTAATAAAGAAAACCAAATAACATCAAGTAAGAGTAAAAAACTGGTTGTATCAACGAAAGTCAAATCAATATATTCATTTTTATTCATTTGGGACGGTCATACCACATTGCAGTGGTAAAAATAGAAAAAAGTACTAAAAATTATCGAACTTTAACACAACATAACAACAATAAATAAACTAATATTTGTCCATTTTCTAAAACTCTTCTTTTTTCAACTTACATTCATAACATCCTTGCAAAACATTCTTCCAAACGATCGATAACCTCCACTTGCACTTGCACTGAAAAATTTGGACCGTTCCGGCGCGCGCTAGAGAAAGTAAAAGCAAAAACCTCGCACGCCTAAGAAAACGTAACGAAACGGAATAGCATAACGGATAGCCTAGTAGCACATTTCAGTGCACACATGGCGCTCCCGTTAGTGCCCCCCTCCCCTAAAACGTCTCATTCCACCCGTCCCGCCCCTCTCTATCGTTAGCCCTATGCAGCGTACGAAATTGCAAGTGGTCCTGTGCATGCGAGGTGCAGCAGCTAGGCATCCATGGCACACGCTCTAGTCGCTGTAGATGAGAGCGAAAGGGTTTTTGGTTTTTTTTTTCTCTATTTTCATTCGCGCTGTGTGTCGGCTTCTTCCACCGTCAAGGGCTTCGTGGCAGGAAAACTCACCACACGGGGAGAGTAACGTTTTAAGGAGAGGTTGATACACTGCATACTCACCACTTTTTGAGAGACTTTAACTGCGAGAGATAGAGCTGTGTATGTGGTACGTATGTGGCAGGAAAGAAAAATTACACGATCGTTTCGAGGGGTCCATCAAAGGTTTTATGAGTTAAACGTAATGAATGAATGAATGAAAGAATATTTTTTAAAAAATTGGATTTAACAAAAGTAGAAAACAATTTCTTTTTCTTAACAGCAAGGCCTTACAGTTATTAAAACAAAATTATCCTAAAAACATGCTTCTCTCTACGGAAAAATAAAAAAAATGTGTAAATCTGTAACAATTATTAAAGAAAGACATCATTTGAATAATTAAGAACATTCCTGGGATATTTACTGTGGTGTTTTGGCGAGGTGTTAATCCAACCGAAACGGGAGGCCAATAAAATTGAATTGAAGATTAATGCGAAGAAGGCAAAATACATGCTTGCCGAAGGCTCTGACCGTGATAGAACCCGACTAGGAAGCAGAATAGCAGAATAGCTCAGTTGACAGCAACGATCTCGAGGTGGTACAGGAGTTCTGCTACCTTGGTAAGATCGTAACTTCGGACAACAACGTAAGCAGCGAAATCCGAAGGCACACTGTTCAGGGGAATCGTACCTACTACGGACTTCACAAACTCCTGCGATCCAGTTGACTCCAACAACATAGGAAATGTCGAGGACTATCGCATTCTTGATACGTCCGTAAGTCCTCTACGGGTACGAGTCCTAGACTATGCTGACGGTAGTCAAAGCCGATAGGATACGTTGGCTGGGGCACGTGATGAGGATGCCGAACTCATGCCCCACCAAGAAGGTGCTCGTCAGCGACCCGTTCGACACGAGGCGTAGAAGAGCACAGCGAGCTCTTTGGTTGCATCAAGTGGAGTCAAACCTGTCGGAGATTGGATGCAGCCGTAGATGGAGGACTGCAGCCCTAGACCGAGTTTCCTGGAAACGGATTGGCGACCTGGTCATATCTACGCGGCGTACTCAACCCTACGCAGGCCAAGAAGAAGAACCACTTTCCAGTCTGTTCATCGCTATGCGAGTATGAATTCTTCAGGATTCATCATTCAGAAAGCTCTGTCAGGAAAATTTATCAACAAAGTTGTATTGCCATTATCAATGTATCCCTTGATGCTACATGTAACAAGTATGCAACAGCATGCTTGTCGATCTGACCATAAATAATAATTATATACCCATTTTCTGTCAGTCACTGCATGTAAATGCTATACTTTTGTGAAGTCTTCAGTCTTGTAAGACTATTTAAATAAAAATTAATATCTATAGATGCTTCAGACAACATTCAGCCCTACGTAAAATAGCTAGGAATCAAGGATCAAGCTCATGAAACAGAAATTTTGATTGAACTAAATTTAGCGTACCAATCCTTTCACCCCAGATATGCATTGTTGAAGAATATTTACACACAGCTCACCACAACAGCATCCAACAGTCAATTATCGTATGGCATTTGCAACTCTTCAATGCTCTGTGCAACTATTTGTTTAAACTAAACACCTTGCCGTACAACTCAACTTCATCACAATTATAAACGCCAATCATATTGAGATCGTTTGTGCCTGCCATTACAACCCAACGCCATTACCCGATGAGAGATACTTCCTGCTTTTCTTCAAATGTCTTCGCACGATGAATAAATGAATAGGATGCCATTACAAATTCTCTTCTCCTCCGGTGTCTGGGTAACCTTTTCCTTATTGAATTCACGTTTCTTCATTTACTAATCCCCTCTCTTCCGCTGGTGAAAAGCCATCTCGTCCATCTTGGAGATGCAATAGCCGGCAATTATTGCATTGCAAACCAATGATGAATGCAACAACTGTCGACAGATTCACCATTCACGCAAAGTCGACGAAACAACAACAAAAAAAAAAATAAAACCACACTCCCAACGAAACAAAAACGGCAATTACTTCACAACTTCATTCTTGACCTCTTCTTGAAGCTGTTTGCGAAAGTCATCGTGGCGTCACCCACCCCTTAACCCCCTATTCTCCATTTTCTCCCCTTCCACCCGGTTGTTTCAGAAGCTTAGACAACTTACCGATCAATGTCGAACGATTTATCACCTTTCCGAATGGGGCGCTTCTTCATGAATCGGCTTTGTGACTGCGCCCAGGTCATGACCGTTCGATTCGCGCTGATGGGGTCGTGTGCTGGTTGCATGCGAACCAATCGTCATAATTAAATGGCATCCGTACCGTTCGGACCGACCGTTTGCGATGCATTTCCGTGGGTGCAAAATAGAGATGTTTTTTTTTTTTTGCATGTGACCTCGAGCGCACGACTCGCGATAAACTGATAGCGATGAGGTGTGCAATCACCACTGAACGCCGACACTCGTGTCTGATCGTTTGATCTCCAACTTGCAACAGGAGAGGAAGGGGGGTTTGAGCACCATCCTTCCGGACACGAACGAGTGGAGCTTTGTTTTATCGCTAAAAAAACCATTCGCATCATTCGCGATCGGATTGATTGATGCGACTTTGATGGGTGGTTTCGGGTTCAGCCGTCGATCGATCGTACCGTGGGCTAAACGGATTGACATTAGCGTAATGTTTTATCCCCATGTTGACATTCTCCTTAGCGAATTATTCCTGTCAATGTTTCCTGGTTCGGAGGTTCGGGATCCGGCGTGTGTTTTATTGTCCATCAAGCGCTTGTCGGCAGCAATAACCAAGAAACAGCACTTTTTATGTGCGTTTAATTCTTAGAAATTTCACACTCATATTACTTTTATGGTTCACATCTTCCGTCAGGTGTGCTAGGAAGGTAGCAGTTTAAGGTATGATTTATTACAATAAGCATGATTTATCGTGCATTGTTGGTGCCTAGCAAGGGTATGAGTTGCATCCAGTTGAGACAAAGAACTATTTGAATTAATGTTTGACGCTAAATCAGTATTACACGTGGATGTGTTAAGAGAATATGCGTAAAAACTACTGTTGAAGTTTTATATTCAAAGATGTTCTGCCATATTGCCTTTTCTGTATTACCAACATTTTAAAATTTTACTTTTGCTTAAAAAATCAACAATAAAAACGACTAAACCAGGAAGAATAATATATGCTTTTAATTTTTTAAAAATAAAAATACGACAGTTGGGAATCCGTTTGATCAGTAACTGCACTTTATTTTATTAATGTTTCTCTTAATTTATAAACCGGTATTGGATGTTGTTAATTTCGAAGAAATTTTTTCAGTAGCGATCGAAATTAAGCATTTAAAACATTCTGCACATTAAAGTTTGACGGGCTAATTGTTCTGATACACCTCTACTTCTAAATTAAGACAAATGCGATCTTAATCATTACGTAAAACGCATCGCGCATCAATCAACAACACAACCGAGACATCCACCGCAAACCGACCCACGAAAGGAAATGAAATTTATGTTTCACGCATTCAATTTACCACACGACCCGCTGACATAGTGACCTTTACCGATCTCTTGAAAGTAATAACGTAGAGAAGCGAGAAGAAAAAAACATTTTAAAAAATCCCCGAAATAGTCATCACCGGGACATTCGCCATCCAAACAGCCCGTATCCGAGTTGCATCATTTCAATCGATGCAAAATAAAACCCAAAAAATCTTTTGTTTTCCTACACAAACGCTTTTGAGCGTTCTTTCGAGTGTGCGCTACGGTGGATGGTAATGTTGGCGGTAATTACATTGATTGGATGTTTCAGACGGGAATGGGATGAAATGGAATGGGATGACCTTTGCTACTGAAGAATCTTTCCAGGGCAGATGGAAGTAATCGTTGGTACGATAAATGTCAACCTTAAAAAATTGTAAGAAGCTGTCAGACGAGAGGAATAAGATCTTTGCTGGGTTATTTTCTTCATTTATATGTGCAGTCTACCCCTAGCGTTTACTTATTTGTATAGACATCGTTAAAGAATCCCATTTTATTACAATAGTCTCTTTTATTTATTTTTGTAGTCATATTTCATCATTAATGAAATAGTGCTCAGATGCCATCAATGAAATAACAATCATGTTTGGCTTCTCCAGGATCAGTTGAATGTGCAATTTTTCTTTCAGAATATGAATGAATTTTAAGCGTAGCCAAGAGTTAATTTCTTTTGACCTTTTTCAACAACTCTTCTCGATGTGCTAATTCTTGCCAATTCGCTATACAATCGCAAATTGATATCTCATGAAATTCGCATAAACAAATAGAGAATTTTAGAATACAGCTTCTAAGTAGAAGCATCGCAATCGTCACAAAGTCTAGCACGTTTCATTATACAGCTTGGCAAGTTCTTGCCGAAATTTAAAAGCACAAAATAAAATAAAACAAAAGTCCTACACACAGAGACTGAACCCAATATGGTTACATAAACGATCGCCATCAACCAACGGATACCGGAATTGGCTGGCAAAAGAACATAGGAACCACACCGTGGTAGACCTGGTGGCTGTTGAGAGATTTATAGCATCACACCACACAAAGAGAACGTCTTTCGCTGACCGAGCCAGTCAAAGCTTTTGAGCCGTGAAGTGCCAAACATGTTAATTTTTATGGAGTTCTTTGCAAGTGGAGATTTATGGAGAAGCTTTCACGCGTACACCTGCCCGATTGGTTTCGTTTCGGCAAGCGAACGATTCATCCATCATCTCAACAAAAACTGCTTCCCAATCGTTCCATAAATCACTCCTCTGAAAAGATGTGTGTTCTGGTTCAGTGGCTCACCAAGATGGGAGGCATCCCGACCGACTCCACGCGGATCGAAACCAAAAGGGAAGCGCACTGGCTAAAAGCAACTCGTTCGTCCATCATTCGGCGGATGTATTTTTCATTCAATCAAAAGACTTCAATGCTCCGGTCAGCAGCGATGAACCGGCCAATAAGGTAAGCGACGAACCCGCGCTAGCTCATCATTATCTGCCAACGGTGTCTACTCCTCCCTAACCCGGGGCCCCGGGTCCCTGCTGGCCAAAAGCGTGACCACAGCACATCATATCACTCTCTCACAGTCGATCATCGTATTGATGGCACGCGCTAATTGGCAGCTTCCTATCACACCTTTACGGTGTGCTGAGATAGGAAGGAGGTGGAGTTTTTTTTTCTGTTTTTCGTTCGATTCTTATCCAGTTTACCGTGTCATCATCACTGCACTTCCATTCTTCCTTTCCCGTAGCGACCGTACTTAGATGCGAATGATTAGCGATTATTATCGCACAGCGCTCATAAGTTGAATGATTTATGAACGCTTCATGTCACCGGCCAAGGCTACCCGAAATCGATCACATCCCGTTTTTTTTTTTTTTTTACTACTCGCTACCCGTTCCGATGATGATAATTGCGATATTTAACGCTCATCATCTGTCCACGTAAGAGTGAGAATTTCGTTTCTAATTCTATAAATCGAGAGAAAAGAAGCTATGTGAAGAAAATTGAATAGCTTTTTATTTTATGAATCATATTATTTAAATTATTTCTTTCGCTTCCGGTACTTTCTGACGAAACACATTTACAACTCTCTTTTGCTAAGTTATATTTATCAAACAAATCTGTCATTCATTCATGACACATTTCATCAAACTTTTGATGGAAAATCCCACTACAACGTATCATCCCGGCAAGCTGTTTTGTGTGAAATGTTCCAAGAATTCTAACCGCTTTTTACAAGCGCACCTCTAGATCAGTAGCATGGTCATAATATTTATTTTCCACCCCAAGATCCCAAGAATCCTCTCGACGGGACAGTAAATCACACAACAATCGAACTCACTTTAAGAAGCGACGTGAAATTTCTTAAGAAATGTTTTTGTTTTGAATGAACCACGTCAGATTTACGTCACACAATGCGATACGTTGTCTTTTGTTGGTGGCCAACAAACGATATGCACGATACACATTTTCGGTCATTCCGAAATCCCAAAGCAGCATATATTCATCCCAGCTTGCTTACACTTCAAATGTGCGTCACCGTTTGTTGGTAAACGAAGCGGCACATGGTCGATTCAAGTTCAATTGCGGTTCACCGTGCGGTTGCGCATCGCATACAATCGAAATGCGCAGTGGATAACAACAAACAGCCCATCCTTTTGACCTGTGCTGTCTACCGAACCATCGAAGGTACTTCCGCCCGAACCGGTGGTTTCGGGCTGCGGCCGACCGATCGATGATTGAGAGCTCCGCGCGATGGGAAGGTAGGAGGCGTTAGGCGAAGGTTTGCGTAAAAGCGTATTTTATTGACAAATGTGGATAATATACATCTGTTTGTTATTTTCTGTCAGGTGAGTTTGCGACGTATCGATGAGTTCGATGCGACGCTGGCGCGTGATGAATGGCCGGCGGGATGCTGCGCTGACACGTTACGGGCGTGGATGAGCGAGTAAGTTGTGGGAGTTTTGTGGGCAGCATCAATGTCTTTTCGTTTTAGAGGTTTCGATGGGTGATGTCTTTACAAACATGTGTAGCCATAAGACTGATAAGATAGTTTATTAAAACAGTTATATTAGCAACACGGCCATGACATGTTAGTTGAATTTAGTAAAGAAATATGAAGATTCGAGGGGATTTTGCTTAAACTTTATTTATTATAAAATAACTACTTGGTTCTTGGCTGCTTTATTGATTATTGAGTATGACGGCACGTCACCGTATTGTATTAACTTTAACGAAGTAAAATTCACAAACTAATTCAAAAACGTCCTCTCTCTTTGTTATCTCTTTAAAAATCCTCCTCTCTGTTGAAAATTAAATAATATTTTTTTTCATGTTTAATTACTTCATGTGAAGTTTAATTGACACGATCCGCTACGCCTCTACTTTTCTAATTGCTTCTTAATGCTAGTAGAAATATGTCTCTCCGGCATAATAACTATAACAATAAACATTTATGAAATCCATAGCATGTCAAATAAAATTAATTTCCTTGATCAAAGGCGTTAATATAATTATACGGCAGTATTTCTCAGCTCTCTGAGAGAAAAACACCCGTGGGACACCAGACCTGTGAAGTGCGAATACGAACAGTCGAAGGACAAACTACCAGCTTCTACAGACTGCATCAAAAAGCCCACGACAGCGGAAGTATTCTCCAAAGCAGCATTCGACTGGGACAAGTGTCATTACGTTCGAGTGAATTATGACCCACCTGCAGGGAAGATTAAGTCCGATCCGGCTGGGATAAACACCGGACAGTGGAGACGCTTTGCAACTCGATGACAAATTGAAAACAACGACATGAAAATTGTTTGTAATTGTTAATTCAACCTAGAGGAAGATCGTGGCGTAAGCAAGCAAGCGTAAACAATGACCAGATCGGAAGTTGGTTTGATGCAATGATTTGTTTGGAGAGCTCTAAACCACCCATAACCGGTAACTGTGCTGAGAGCAGTAAGTCAGTGTGTTCCTTGTACGAGAAAGAGAATTATCATTGAAATTTTCTTACTCAATCAACTTCTTGGTCTATCGCCCGTCGAGGTGCACAAAGTTTGCTCATCGTTAAGGCGAAACATTTGACACCTCGACTGGCGGCGAATCCAAATCCACGAAAACGTTCACCTATTTCTGTGCCACAATAGCATCAAACAAACGTTCCAAGCTTTCAAGATTTTCTAATAAACAAACAATTCTCTCCTTGTCACCCCGAGGTACAAGGGTGAGAATCATTGCTTCGACATTTTGTTAAAATACAGCTTTCATCGTTTTATTCGCTTTGGCAGTGGTGGTTCAATGAAGACCAAGAAAGAAAAAAAGCTCGTCGTTGACCATCAAATACATCGCGAAATGCAATAAACCGCAATCTCATCATTCGCATAATTGACCTCATAAAAGAAGCGCTCATTCACTTATAGCTCAGAGATTGTATGTAAAAAAAATTAAGGAAAAAGTTGTCCTTGTAGCCAGCAAGTGATAGTAAGCTTTAGCAGGAGACAGAACGCAAAAAAAGTACTTGGCTCGATAAACTATTAGCCTGCATGTATGCAAACCGACAGTTGAATAGGATCATTACCTTCTACGGACCTATTTTGCGACAATCATCACCATAATCACCATACTGTACGCCTGGTCTGAATTCACCTTAATCAACCCATTTCTAATAGGCGAAGTAAAGTGATTTCAACAAAAAACCCGAACCATTCATTCCTTCACAATACTTTTTGCACGCTTCGGCACGCGGTTCTTAATGGTTCGAATTAACGGAAAATTCATCCATTCATTCTAGCCAGCCAGAGCCTCACAAACCATTCATTTAAAACGTTTGCTCGACATTGAAGCAGCAGATCAAATTTCGGACGTTGGGCTAAAGCCGGCATGACGATCTCATGTTTTGTCCGATATGCTTTGATTTCACACTGTGCACAAGCGGTGCTGCGCTTGCATGTTGCCGGTGAACGAGGTGGAGCCAAATGCTAAGGTCGCACCGGACATTATCGTTAATCGTTGGCGATTAGATGTGGATAAACGATAGCGAGATGATCGGTTTAGGAAAAAGAACTTAGACAACAAAAAAAACGGGGATACGCAAACCTAACGTGTGCCCGTTACGCACCCGTTTATGCTTCATTGCTGGGTGACAACACCGTTAGCGGAACTGTTAAACCAAAGTGACAAATGCAGAAAGGTTGGCAGAAATGTCACGTCAAAAATTGTTCTTCCTAGTATGAGGACGGCTTAGAACGCGCGTTCGGAGTGTTCTTCATGGTATAAATTGATACTTTATTTCAGCAGAGCTTAAATGCGGATGTAGCTCAGATTACTCGCAAACAATCGAAATCCATTAACTACTGAAAAAATTGTTACAGAACTACTATAAAGCATTAACATGAGAAACTTATCGGTTCGAATGCTGGTTTCAACTATCAAACTACAAAAAGACAAACTTTTTTTTTTGTTCGAATCTCAATCATACAGGATTTTAAATATTTTTCAGTCTTTCACTAAAACGAAATGCTTAGAATTAATTTATTTATGCTCAATTCTATTCATTATCCTGCTAAAATTTACTGCTGGATCAAGTCATAAATAATTGTAGGAAAAGTCTATACAATTCTGCATACTAAACTATAGAAAGATTTTTTTGTGCCATGCTGTTGGATTGCTGATCCCTTAACGATCTGTTGGGTCTTGCTGACCAACGAATGGTTTACAAGACTTTGTTATATCAAAGCCATAGACTAAGGTGCCAACTAATTGTCGAAAGCATACTACACTCCACATGTAGTAACAACCTTCAGAGGTCATGCCGGCCATCTAATGGCTCACTAGACTCACTGAAACCATTGGATAGTCAGTCCTCACCACAGATGAACTGCCCTAATGGGATTTGAACTCCGTTCCTGCCGTGCGAAGACCGACGACGTTGTCGCCTCACCACCGGGCCGCCCCTAATGTACATGTTAAAAGAGAGCAAATATACATATGGGAGACACTCTCTACAGGAGAGAGTGTCATGCAATTGTTGGTGGCATGGTACCGAAAGGAGTTATGCCAAAGGGCCACATGTACAAAAAACAAAATAAAATTCTCCAAAAAGTTCACCCAAGTTCAAACCCCCGGCCCGTCGTACAAACGGTCATCGACCCACTCACTTGCGGGCTCACCGGCTTTATCCATGTGACGAGCATTCATAAATTTGCAAATCCAGCAAGGCAGTACCTGCCTCAAGACGTGACACAAAGAGCGCACACGTTGCCGTTGTCCCACCTCAACCGCATCACACGCAGGACCACCTTCCCACCACATTCGAAACTCGTTCACCGATCTTCCACTTTAGATACCCAGAGTAAGCATAAGAACGATACTCAACCCTTCACAGCACAAATCCCATGTTTGCCTGCCAAGAATTTCAAATTATGCTTCAAACAAACGGTACCGGCACCAGTAAATCAATTACAACGATCCCGTCGTATTCAGCAAGCCACACGATCGTGATACGATGGTGGATCACGCCGGAAAGCAACAGCATCCCTTATCAATACGTGCGTGAAAAACACAAACGGTTCAACATTCGCAAAACATTGCTCGCTTGCTCTGGTTCTCGTTTTATTTATTTTGTTTTCTTCTCTTTCCTCTGAGCTCAAGTCGAGCATACGGCGCACGAGACAGCGGATACATAAATTACTCGGAGGGCGAGAGTAAATGAGTAAAACCCCTTTCATCCCTTTCGGAATCAACGGGAAGCGTGGGGTTGGGTTTGCTTTTTTGGGACAGGATTTATGAATTAAAGTCACGTAAAGGAACGTGTTCGTTCTGGTCGATGGTTCCACCGTAGTGCGATTCTGGAGCACAAAATAGGCCGCCGAATCGTTCTTATCCTTATGTTTGCCTATTGGCTTGTTCTTTAACTTATTTATCGTTCCCCGTGCCGCTAATTTTTACTTGTTATTTTAATAACAAACGATGTTGTCATTATAAAATAATTAGCAAACAAATTTATAACGCTATAAAGCGTTACTCATAGAATTTATTCTATAAAAATTAATTATATCAAAAACCCATAACCATGCCGTGGATGGACAACAACATGGACACAGGAACTAGTCGGCGAGTCTTTTAATTAAATGGCTTCACATTTTAATAGTCTCGATATGAATCATGTTTTAATAATTTCTACCCTTTATTCGATGTCATCACCAGTTCGTGCCAAAAATTCTCATCGCCTCTGATTCCAATTTCTGTGCCGATGCGATGCGTCCCAACGGGTAAAAAGACACGCAAAAATTATTTATCTATTTTCTCTCCCAAGCCTTATTTATGCTCCACTCACCATCCCATTACCATAAATTGGGCTGTATTATTATTTAAATTAAAATGTCAAACCCGAAACAGTATGCTGAACGTCACCCCTGCTAATCTGCGACGAAAACGTCGAAGCGAATCTCCCAAAGCTTTAACAGTGACTCATCGATCGGTTTGTTAAAGCTGCTTTCCGTAAGCCTGGCCTGAGTTGTTCCTGTTGCTGTTGTCTGATGCTGCCATTGTTTTTTTCCCAGTCCCATGTAAAACACCAAAGGGCGCACGCGACCTGCCGGCTGTTTCGTTTGACCCGGAAACGATAATAGTGCAACGCGTGCGAGGCGCAAGTTCAAGGCGACGTTCTGGGGTGACCTCGCGCTGACTACCAACAATTTCCAAAGGGCCATAAGCATAATGCGTCTTATTGCTCGAAAGCACATCAAACTTTTTTTGTTTTAAACTGAACTCTCGCATCAGTTTAAAGCCTATCGATGACCGATCGTTCGATACCGGATCGACCGTCATGCGGTCCACTGCCAGCGGTGAACTCTGAGGTACCCCACCGAATGGCCATGACCGAATCTCTTACGCCTTGTGTTCTGTCTGCGTCTAAAAGGCTTCTAAAAGGGCAGGGGCGGTCATTTCCGGTTGTCTCTTCTGCCTCAGCGCGCACGCTCGGTGAATCTGTTTGACCATCAGCTGTCCGCCCGGACAGCAGTCGGCTGCAAAGATTCCAAGAAGATAAATCGATTAACTATCGTAGCAAGTGCCCCCGAGGAGGTGACGATTTGACTCTGACCGGTGGCCTTTCGGCGCTGGCGGGCGGGTAATTTGAAGAGGACAGCAATGGAAGTGGAATGTAAGCTTGAGGGCCCGTATCATCGAATCGAAGTAGATGACCGAAAGGCATTGCAAGCGTAATTGATCGTGATCGATGCAAATTGTTTTACCCAATCAATTCCTCTATTGAGACTGGTACGTTTAGAAAAAGGCGTCGTAGACCTTCGTGTTCATAAATGGCAACAGATAACAATAAATTTGAAACCAATACACAAGACTATAACTATCAGAAGAAGGAGAAGAGAACTACAAGGAACTATAAGAAAGAAGGATTCCCTTCTTTCTTCTCAACATAAATTGTTACTGCCACTGTACTAAGATTTTGATTTGACAGCAGCTATCTGTCAAACCATGTTCTCCATAATCGATTACTTGCCGCTACTGCCCGACAGATGGCGTTCTTTAGAACGATGACAGCCGCAAATAGTATCTCAATTTAAAACATCTATGAAGCTGTTTCCGTCTTTAATAAAAACCGCCATCTAAAATGATCACGACTTTAGCGCTTCGATTGATTTATTTCAGTGCCAACCTTCATTCGCTCGCACATAAACTATACCCAGCGAAACAGTTGGCCGGAAGCGGTGAAGCTGTGCGATTTACTAAAATAAAGCCATCATAACCGTGCTGCCATCCCGCCAGGTACTGTCATGTAAAGGACGCAGCAGGTTACCACAAGGGGTCAAGTGTAAGATAGATCATCGATCGGTTGGATGCAACGATCCGCAGACATGATCAGGAATATCACGATGATACAATCTGACACCAGCTTCACCAGCATCGCCCGCACTACCGCACACAAAGGGCACACGCTTCTATCGCCCTGTTACCTTCAACATACTTTTGCAAAACCGCTCATTAGCATCGGGCAGAGAACTGGGCAAACTTTGGCCGGTTTGTCAATCGTTTTATTATGACTCGTCGGTGTCGATTTTATGCCGGTGTCTCTTCGCACTCCCGCAGTCGCGCATCATCAGCATGATCGTCAAGCTCGAACGATTGGTGTTAAATTTCCTGAACCGGCCCCTTTGCAGTCTCGTATCAATAGCGATAGATTTTGTCCGAAAAAAGTTATTTTTATCATTCTCACTCTCTTGCTGGATTGTCGCACAAATGGTTGCTACAAACCAGCATGACTCATCAAGTACAGCACGCCAAGCAGGCGTACATTTGGGCGACAAAAAAAACGAACTCAACGATCGTGCCGCTTAATTGGTGATCGCTGCTAAGTGTAAAAAGTGTGACTCTCCTTGGTCACAGAGAGCACGTCCAGAATAAATGTTGAGATGAAACTGTGCTAGAGGGTCTCCACGACAAAAAATTCTTTTGTAACTTTAGGTCTCAAACTTTAGGATTTGTTAGAACTTGCCCTTAGACCTGGTAGATTGTTGACTCATAATAGAACGCAAAGTCTGAAACACTCAACCAAGAATGAAGATAGACACATCGTTCGAGACTTAGCTTGAAAAATGGAGCTTAATAATAAATACTCTGTGAACGATGTCCTTTAGTCGAGGAGACTTAGTAGTGCGTAGTACTATTTTGGCACGTTATAATTTTATTCCGCCTCCAACGCCCAATGTGCTGTGGGACCATCTTTATAGCAACCAGCAACATACCAGATTCTGCGACACACATCACCCATCCCGCGATCTTTATGAGCCGTGTTCGCCGTCTTCTACCATGCCGAACATCGCATCAAATGTTGATGATGATGATGATGATGGAACCCGACTAGCTGTCTTCCGAGAGTGTCTCGCCTCGTTTTCAAAGCATGGAGACCTCAAGTCTCGAACGTTCTATCGAAGGGTGTGTGTGAATCATCCCGCTAGCTTGTTGTTTTTCTGTTTTCTTTTAGGGTGCAAAAACAGCTGGACAAGCGGCTTCTTCTTAAATGTCTTAAACGATCGATTCGTTGATCAGTTCTTGTTTTTTTTTTTTCGAGCAAGAATTTATGAACCATCCAAAGGCATTAAAATACGGTATAAGAAGCAGAAATGGTGATCTAACAACCTACTCCTTTTTTGGAGTTTAAAAACAAAGCGAAAACTTTAACTGTGCCTGTCAAAAACAGAATCAATGGCAAGAAATAAGTTTCATAAGTTTATGCTTGTCTCAAGGAAGCAATCAACGGGAATCCTGCACTGCCATACATCTGGCCAACGAAAACAAGCTAAATTAAACCACATCCGATTAGAACGCATTGAGTTGATTTTGATTATTTTTAATCTAAAAGGATGCTGTCTGCACAATTAAAAGTTTGTTAACGAGACGCTCTGCCTCGTTTAACCTGATGTCCAGAAAGACGAAACTTATGGTAATTTAATCTGATTTTATTCAACCTCTTCTATTTATTTGCTGCACAAACAACGCACCAGCTAAGCCGATCGTCGAACATTCTCAACGTCTTTCGTCACCTTTTCCTAAACCTCTAGCTGCCATTCAACGCTTCGCTGATCAAATTCACTTTCACTGGTACGAAATCTATTTGCCATTATCTTTCACTCACTGCACTGCTACAACGAATGACCCCGAAAAGGCCATCTACTCAATCTATTTCGGCCAGCAGTACGGTCAGTCAGGGACAGGATACGGCAAACACGCAAGCACCCGCAACTGGCCCGCATAAATATGCTCGCCTCGAGTGCGCTGGCTCGTTTCCGCATTGCAATGAAAACTGAACACCCCACCGTGCAAACAGGACAGGGAAAATCTCGCGACCCATTCGTGACAAAGGAAATTTAGGTTCAATCTCGTCCGCCTGCACAACACATTTAGATTACCACCACCTCGTTTTTTTGTCAGCCACATTCTTCCTGATTCGGCTTTCGTGCTTTCGCTTCCTGCAAGTTCTTAGGTCCGGTTGGTAGTGCACCTTACCCGAATGTATCCCACCACGGCGAGCAGGCTCGAGTCCCGGAACAGGAAGCGAAAAGAAGGCTCTAACATTGGCAAGAAATCTCAACCGCTAGCCCAGGGGCCCGGTACCGGTCTTTATGCTCTATTTAGCCGCGCATAAACCTACCAAATGGTTGATGTTACCGGTCCGCTCGGCTAATGCAAAGTAAGCTGATGACTAGCCAAATGGCGTTTTGTGTATTTTTTTTAGTTGTGGTATAAGTTGCTGACTGAGGGAATGTGGTTGAAAGGGTAATTTGCAAAAAAGCTGAGAGTACAACGAGATTTCTAACCTCGAGGGAGTTTGCGATATTGCAAGGTAATGATAAAAAAGCTCGGATCATAAAGTCAGGGTAATAAAATCATATAAAAGAAAGGAATTAAGTGAGCAATAAAAAATGTCCAGGAAAACCCGCTTTAAGATAAGGTAAAAATAATATATTGCATAAAAGTAAATAGTTGATTAAATAATGAAATCAACGTTTAAAGTGTCATTAACATAAATAAAATAAATAAATAATAAAACACTTACCTAAACAAAATCAAAATAGAAAAAACTATTTCAACACGAAAAGAAAGCAAAAAGTAAGATGAATAAAATAAAAAACGACGAATTTAGAATTATGAATAGTATAATCATTTAATTACAAATCAATAACAAAATTGCTAGATAAATCGATTGATCCATATAAATAAAGAGCAAATCAACTACAAATAAGCAATGAAATCAATGAGCAAATACTTTGGAAACATTATAGAATCAATGACAATAGCAAAAAATAACAAAAACCATCACTTAAATAGCATAAGTGTAAAATATAATATTTTAAGAAATAGTAAAGAAGTTGTGTAAAACATACTAAGAAGAAAATATATTCATACAAAATATGTATTATTTATTATTAAAATAAAAAAACTAAAGATTTAAAAATTAAGAATTTCAAAGTAATATTTATTAACCCAACAAAAGAGAAATACAATTAAAAACACCACGAAACATTTCGTAAAGGGTTTAAAATAAAAAACCAAAAATTATATCCCGAAGACACTACCGGCAGAATACAAAATTGATTCGATTCATTAGGCAAAAAGGAATTATGCTCTTTCATCCCTCTGCTACTATCTCAACGCTCGCCCCACATAAATTACGTCACCTCCGTGGAAACTGGGTTCATGAGTTAAAAATCATGGATTAAATATCGTACACCCACCACAATCTGGTCATGTTCTCTCCGTTCCGGACTTTTCCCTTTCTACCAATAAAAACAACGCAAACCTACCAGCAGGGAGCATGCTTTCTGCTCGATTGCATCTGTGAACCGCCGATTGCTCTCTGGAGGGTTGAAAGAAACTGTGCACCCAAAAAGTGCATTCAAACGGAACAAAGTGAGCGCCATATACTTGTAAATTTACCATAACGTTCCGTTTTTTTTTTTCCACTGCCGGGTGTTGTACCGAACAACGAAGAAGCGAACCGAAGGTGACAGATTTTTAGAAAGAGGAAACACACCTAATGGATAATCAAATCAATGGCGCTGGATGAAATTAATTTTCAGCCAGTCAATCAAGCCAAAAGGTGCTACAGTGTCCATCACTCAACCGAGTACGCTTCAGTGATCTTGATAGAATGTACCACAGTAGAACAAAAAACCTTGCCGTTTTAACTTTCGAAACTATCCTTGATCTTCGCTGCATGCTCCTAGCGACTGGTGTGTGAGGAATGCCTTTAGAAAGATAGTTTCAAGCTAAAGGAAATCTATTACAACCTCCTTAACTACATTCTGACTGATAATATCTTATTAATAAGTTCCTTCAAGCAAAAGGAAATGGAATAGTGGCGCGCTAATCGAATTACACGGAAGTTCACTCACAATCTGCCACTTTCGATCGTACCAGCCGGTGCAACAAACCCCAAGCCGAGCATCGAGCGCGCCCCAATTAACTCGATTAAAACGAACCCACATCTCGCGATCTCTGGATTAAGATGCTAGGGGGAAGGTGCTTATTTAACACGCTTCCTGGGCTTCTGAGCGCAACTACTAACTCCTACGCCGCGAACCAAAATGCGGCAATTGCATCCATGGTTTATCACAAGCGAACGAAGGTGAAATGGTGATGTAACGAAAGTGGGTTCTTTATGAAAAGTGTGGCGAAAGAGAGCGAAAATATTACCTTCCAACAAGGAGATTAATTCGCCGATTCCGAAAATGGCACCCTGAAATGTATCGTGAGCTAATTAGTAATCTGTACAGTTTAACTAACCCCTATTAAAAGCACAATCCGGCGTCTTAAGATGCTGTCATGCGATCGTCTATAATTTACCATACAAATTTCATCAGCTAAACACACACACACACACTTTGGCATGCAAAAATTTGCGAGACCAACGGTAATGCCTTTACCCCGAAATGTTTAATGCACACTCCACACCCGAACCGAAACTATTATTAATGTCTCGTCGATGTCATGTGTGTCATGTTCTGCACGCGGAACTCGTACCAGCCTGACCGAAACCACAACAATCACGACCTCGCAAAAAGGATTATCGTCGGTTTGCGGTCGATGGTGCTTCATGTGGAAATCAGAGTGTGAAAATAATCGCCATTTCATTGTGCTATTAATGCCGTTGACACTTACCCTTATTTTATGGTGCGGCGCGAAATCGTGGTGATGGAGGAGCCGTTGACATTACCAATTTCTGAAGCCAAGGAGCTGCGACATGATGTAACAAGCTGGGGCATAGATTTGATACCAGCTTATAAGCAGCTTAACCATGGGGAAGAGATCAGCTGTTGTCTAGACGATAGATAGTTTGTAGCACTATTTCACTTTACCGATTCAACTCTACATTGATTTCCAATTCACGTTTATCGGTAGTAGATTTGTAGCCGGACGCTTATCCTGGTCATGGCACCAAAAACCACACGAAGAGCTTTGCTACACTTCGTCCCACGAATCACCGCTCAAAGGATTAACTGTGTAGTAACGGTTTAAGCATTTGAAAATGGTTTGGGAACTACGGCAAATAAGTAAACGATTTGTCATCATAATTTTCCTTCAATTCGTTTTATGTTTGCTTATTTATGCTGGATTTTCTTTTTAGCTAATAAAATAGCGCTCGTTACAAACATCTAGTGACTGTCACCTTTTACACAGCGTGAACTCCAACAATGCCCGCACCAAACGTATGTGTCGTTCGTGTACAAACATTGCCACGTTTTTACACGTCTCACACGTAGGAGAAAATCTAATCACAGTCTCATTACTGGTTCAATTTATGAGGTGACAGTTTAATGTACTTTTATGCCTAGCTTTACCCCAACCAGTGCCAACCAGACAACCGAATGAAGCGAATATTTATGACCTACCTCAGCCCCAACCAACGAGAGACTTACTCCCTTTTGGGAGCAATTTTATTGTTACCCTTCCCTTTGCTCGAACACAAATCGCTGATCGACTCCGGGGCTGATCTTTTAGATAGGCATCGTTCAACTATCTGGTACGGGTCCAAAGATCTCTTCCGGATCCGTAAATTATCCGCCTGCTCATTCTTGTGACTGTCTGTAGAGCACTGTTAAGTAAAGTATCTGCAAACTAGTGCCATCAAGCACGAAAGCACGTTGATGGAAGGGATTTTGATCGCCCGTAGCGACAAACGATGATCAAACGATTTCAATGCGTGTAGTGAAAGGAACCTCCGCGGTGGGTGGTTATATAGTGGGTGGCAATTTTTAACACCATATGCTTGATTTCCTTATTTTCTTTTTGCTGTGTTTTCGTTGGAACATTAAAACATTAACCTACTTTTTTGTGTCCTCACTGCCCCTGTACTTAATCTTTCAAAAAGCAAACAAACCACAAGAAGCTATTTTAATTAATCTTCCATTTCCCACCCAGGGGACGGTTGCAATTTCGAGCGCTCAATTACTACACTGCACATCACATAAACGACACACGGTATTGAAACGATTTCATTCCGAAACCATATCTCACTGCGATGCAATTTACCGATCTCCACCATCGTTCCGAAAGAATCGCCAGTTTTCGGTTAGGAAATCCCACCCACAAAACACCTGCTCCGCGCGCTCGCCTATACGGATGCTGCCATTATTGATTTTTGCCTAATCAAATGAACGAAATGCACGCTCACGCACGCACGCAAATAAGCGAAGCTACCGGTTTCCTAACATTTGGACCACAACGAAATTTTCCAATACCAACAAATCCTCTCTGTTTGTTTTTCACAAACGCTAATTGTGCAGCACCGAAAAGCAAACAATAAAATAATGCACTTGCTGCAATGCTGCAACCGTACGCGTGATGGAAACGTCTGCCATTAAGAGTGTGTGTTTGGCAAAGCTCACACGGGCCAATGGAATCACGGTTTGGTGAATGAAGGCTTCCTTCTTCTTGTGCTGAATTCTGGGATGGGAATTCGGTGCTTTCGGTGCATCCGTTGCAATTCAGGAACAGTGCGCGAAACCGACGAAATACATTAGACCTCTTTCGTCAGCTACGAAGCCCACACACGTTCACAAGGTGGATAGTATGTGGTTGTGCGAGAGAATTAGACCTGGCACGCGATGCTCATTGTGGTGTGATTTTATGTTCACCCAAACAAATGTTTGCAGCATTGTTGTTTTAATTATGCTGATGTTTCAAGAGCTGATGAAAGGTGTGGCTTCTGCTACGATCATGTGGAGTAGATCGTGGTAGATTTGTAACTATTTTTATCTTATTTACCACTTAGTAATCGCAAACTAGATTCAAAATTCACAGGAACTAAGAAGAATGCTTCCGTACAGTGATTTACGTGAGATGTGTTGCAATATGACCAATCCAAGTGTATGTTGCTTTGCAAATTGCGAAGAATTTAGCTGCTGTATTTTAGTATTAATATAATATTTAATATTTCGTTTTGGTAAAACTTTTTTAGCAATAAAAGAGATCATAATTCACCACCACTCAAATGAATATCATTGGGCTTTAAACCAAATATGACAAACTAAAAATCCTACATGATTTTTAAATCGATCTTTAATACCTAATTTCGCCTAAAAGTATACAATTTGGTATCATTATTTCATTACATTCATTAAAATATTCGATCACGCATTTACTTATCTTCAAATTGTAACCCTCGTACTGAAAGGTTTAATCTCAAAATCGAATCAAAAACGTTAAAAAGATCTTTTACCACTATCTATCTTCATTCCGATTACATTTACTTCCATTACGGAACAATTATCTAATACAACCGCACGCCGTCCACTTACGTAACTCATTATGCACTTAGCGCAATTCGGTTCCAAACCATCCCACACCGACAAAATCAACCCTCACGACTTTACAATTAATTTCGAATTTCCCAAATTCTCGCCCCTTTCTCTCTCTCTCAAGGATATCGCATCGCACATATATGTGCATACGGCACCACACACACTGGGGCACACATATCGCACACGCGGGATCTCAAAAAAACATGCATAAATACATCTTAAAGTACACCACCTACAAAACACCACTGCACCCTTCCACGGAACCACACAGACCGATGGGACGGTATTCTCGCATGCCCATAAGCCCTTTGCTTTTTTACTCCACATGCATCGAAGAAATTTGATCACCTACGGTTCGGCGCGCGTACTAAAACAGCTCCGATTGCATATTGTTTTGCGAGCGATTGACAGCCGCACGAACTGGGCGGTAAAGCAATGAAATCTTGTCTTTAGTCTTGCCGGACCAACTTGTCAAGTGAGCTACAGCGGTACGGTGTGTGGCTGTGGCTACCTTTGTTCCATCGCGATGGCGGTTTGGAGAGAAAAGAGTTTTCCTCGATCGTGGTACGGTTTTGGTCCCGAAGCATACAGACGGAGCTTCAAAGTATTGAACTTATTGCATTATTTATGGTGTGAAATAAAAAAAGGGTAAAGTGGGTTAATATATTATACAATGTTGCACTTATTGGGACGGGGAAAATTATTCAGAAGAAACAAAACAACCCGAAGTTGAGTCGTAGTTGCGAAGGCCTTTCAGGTCCTACAGTTACGACAAGGCATTGAATCCGACTCAGATTTTTCTTTAGCTCAAAGGATGGTTTTACACAGTTTTCTATCTGATAAAACTAAGCTTTTATAAGGTCACAATGGTCTAATAGATTATCAAACAAAAAAAAACATTCAAGAAACTTTCAAAAACTTAGCTTTTTCTATTTCAAGAAGGACGGGCTGACCGAATTGCTACAATAAAATTTTAATCACATGCAAGACCCTATAGAATTGCATTGCATTTGTTTGGTTTGAAAAAAGTCTTCACGTCACAATTTATTTCTTTAAACACTCATCACACTACCAGCGTTTTCCAAATCGCCATCGAAAGGCACCTTCTTTGTCACGTTACATAATATCGATATATTGAACCAAATAACGTTCAACACGTTCGACGCTCAGCATCATTTCCGAGGTGAAATAAATGAGACTACCTCCGGTCATGAAGTGTCACACAGTTGGCACATTTTCAACCCCTCTATTCGCTTTTCTTCAGCCCTCAAAAACAAAACCTTCATTTAAAAGCCTCGCTCGCATGTCACGGGTTCGAAAGTAAATAGCGAACCGTGTGTCTGATACGTTTGTCGAACGGCGACCGAGCATTACGCATCCCGATCGTTCCTGTGCTGTTTGCTGTGGAAGGTGAAAACTGGGAATTTCAGTGGCGCCACTCGGGAAAGAGTGATTTAACGGTAAGCACTCTTAAATGGACCATTAAAGTGATCACGAACTACGAGCGTTGTCGATGGACGGTTTAACTTACAGCAGAAATCAATCAATGCCTGGTTACATTGGAGAAAATGCCACAGCAAACATCATCGATCTTGTTGCTTGTGACACTGTCTCTTGGCAATGGTTTAACATTATTTTTTGACGAACACACTTTACCACAAACATCATATCATTTTAAGTGATTTAAATTTTACCAATGTAAAAAAATGCTTCTTACACTGTACGCAATCGGCATGAACTACCGTCAATGGCAAATTATAGGTTTTATCTCTTTCAGACGCAGAATTTGACCCCCTTTTGCAAAATTGCGCACCCAAGCACACCAGCACGTCACTATAAGTTCTTGCTATCGAAAATTACACACTTATCGTACTCGCTACACGATTTCAGCCGTCGTCGCTGCCTAAATTCTTGCCATTAGCGCTTTTCGTCGCCACGGATTCTTGCACCCAAATTACTGCCTCTTTGACGCACTTCCAGCGTTTGGCTTGGATGACGCACTTTCCAACAGACCGCGAAACGGGAGAACATGTCAATTGAATTGGACGCACTATTAATTACGACAAATCATTCGCCAACGGGGTGTAACGAATAAAGAATAAAGAACAAAAAATCAGCGTTCCATTCCATATCGACAGTTTGGAGTAAATATCGACAAGATAAGTGAGATGGCCGCCCTCAAGAGAGATACCAATCAAGTGTTGTGCAAGACAACCCCTACGAGCCGGATAGTGGCATAACTTGTCAACTCGGGATCATGAACTGGTTCACCCTTAGACACGCATATTAAAGTGGAATGTTTTTTTTTTAGCTTTGCTCAGGATCTACGCCCAGTTTCAGTGCATACCGAACGCACCGGGTGGCCTTCTACCCTATATTGTGTCCCTTTAAGGGATTCGGTTGCAATAGGTAGGCAAATTATTAAAAGAAACCTTAAATCTATTACCATCTATGCGACACGGTGTGTTCGTGTCTTGTGCTCTCGTTTGAGTCGTTTGTCTCCGTTTCTTACAGTGCGGCTTACGGTAAAAACCGATCGAACGCGCCATAAACCGTGCCATGATAAATGATTGATCATGCTAGAAAGTAATTTCAACAAGCGATGCTCTAATGGCATTATTGCGCCCGAAAGCATGCATGCAAGTCCCTTGGAAAACGGCACCCGTTCAGCTTTTTCTTTCTTCGCCCTTTGTGAACACTCGGTCACCTTGCGTGCGTACCTTCGAGGTGCGGGTTGGCTTTGGTTGACATACACCGTAAAGATAAAACCTAAACTGCGGATCAATGAAGGCGAACTTTTCGCCATTGCATAAGCGCTGGGAGACAAAAGGCACGACCGATAAATCATTGTAAATGAGGCGGCAATTTTCCTTATTTTCCAGCGATAAGCTCATTAGTTTCACTCGTGTTAGGAGTATGAAGGAGATATAAATTGTAAGCTAAGCTAGATATTATTTTGGTGTTTTCACCGTTTCAATTATTAAACATATTAACTGGGCTGTTGACAATAAGGTGGAGAGCCGTCATAATTAAGTATAATTTAGTACATAAATATAAATTGGGCCAGATGCTTTATTACTTAGGATTACAGTATTTAGGATTATAATAGAGCACTTTGCTAAGTTTTTATTTATTTATCACTCAAGTCAGTCAAGGTGCGGTAGAACCTTCCTTTGTGCCCGCAAACTCCGGGATGCATGGAATGCATGCATGCTCCGAATTCCGAAAACCTAAAATCTTTTTATTCCATTGACAGCCGTATGTATTCATATTGCGAATAACTTAAGATAGCAATGCTCAACATTCTCCCTGACTACAATACATTTTCTTCTACGAAATGGCCTTGAAGTATGGCACCTTTGCCCGGTTGTACAGGTGTAATAGGTGCTAATATAACTTGTCGGCTGTCATGGGTCTTCAAATCATTAATTCGTCTTGGCGAATTGGAAAAAATCGCACAAACGAACGATGTATAAATTCGTCATTAAGTGAATTGTGCAAATTATCCGGTAATAGAAAAAGAAATGAAAATATGAGAAGCGTCTCGATGAGCAATTCCGGCTATTGCTTCTCTTATCGTTGCCAATAATCATACTTGTACTAATCTTAACTCAAATTGGTAAATAATCTGGAACGTGCCAACACGTAGTTGTGAAGGCCCGGTAATATCTGCCCAGTAGGTTTTCAAAAAAGGGACTCCATTCGTTCTTCTTCATGTGTTTGTGCTAAAATTTTAGAATCTGTTGTTTGATAATAATCAAAGAAATTCATATCACATTTCCTCCTTAATGTCCCTTGGAGCGGTAATTGATTCGCTCCGAAATTTATTTATAATTAATTATGACGGTCCAGTGCCGTATTGTTATTCGCTCTGAAATGTGAGATCTTTTTTTGCTGAATATTAAGCAAGTTTGTTTGCGGCTTCTGCAGTTACTTCGGGGTCTCAAGCAACTGGTCCTTCTCCTTGGTAGTTCAATACCTTTGACTGTCATTGCATCCCTCTGAGCAGACCGATTTTTCACACGGTGCTACGCAATCTTAAGCTCTTTTTATCGCCTAGGCCTATTCCCTCATCTATCCCAGAGCCGGATCTTCCTATAAGCGGACTGATCGGCGGATATCAAGTTCTTGAAGTCTCTGTGCGTTTCCCTGGTCAGCTCATTGTTGGATCAGTAATTTGGCCTCCCTCTAGCGTGCGAGCTACAGCAATGGTGGTGCGGATTCAGAGGACTTTCACTCGCTGTGTCGTGCGCAATGTATTTGGCACTTCTGGCTCAGCGGTGCCGTCGTATCCCGTACGCTGTCACTTGCTAGGCCTGGAGCCATTAGAATCTTGTCGCACACTTGGTAAAACATACGGTTCGGTTCGGTTCGGGGTTCACAATCAGACACAATCACAATCAAAATTATGACAAAATTTTGATTAAGTTATATGAACGATAAATTAATTCACTGCGGGAACGTTTTCCCTCACTACAGCGGAACGGGGTTTCTGATTTATTCGCAAATGGTAAATTATAGTAGCATTTTTAATAAAATTAAATTGCTTTAATATTTTATCTACAGGACTTGTTGTTGGAGTTTCGCATACGACTTGAATAATAATCGGATAATGATTATATAAACGTGGTACGTATATCTACTAAAATATTAACCAACACTGAGTTTCACTATAACCATTTTTATAGCATTTCTATAAAAACAATAATGAAATCTACAAGCAAAACCCTTTTTCTAGTTTTCTAAGCAACAACCACCTAACAAAACCGTTTTCATTTTCACCCTGTGCACCATCTTATCTACTCCCTCGGCCGATAGAGATGTGTTCCTGCTATCGGATCGATTTATCTTGCCACCAACTAGCAGCCAGTACGTAGCTTTCAACCCAGCATCAACCCACATTACACTCTACCCTCCTCTCTTGTGGTCTCCAGAGAGTAACGCGGGTGCAAACAAGATAGATTTGTTTCACAAAACCCAGGAAGCGGCAAGCAGCCGACTGCTTACAAAAACATGCCAGGACAAGTAGGCGACCCGGGGTCCCGGGGTCTAAGGGTACAGCCAACAGTGTGAGGCATTTGCACATCATTACGCAAATCTCTTACACTCCACCAAGTGAGCAGTGTAGCATAGCACTTGATCTAAAGCTCTCTATAAGCAGTGCATCGTGCCCCAGGGCGAGATGTTGCTCGATTGGATGCTGTCGATAGAACGCTATCTTATCTTTGCCCCTCATTTACCCCCACCTTCAACCCTTTCTTTCGTTTTCTCTCTTTCTTTCTTTTTCCCGCTTACGGAGAACAAACTTTTCAAGAACATGATGTACCTCACAGTTCCCATTCTCACATTTGTCCTCCCCGCATTTGTCCGCTATTCGCCACTAATGGACCCACTGGTTAGGAGCAGGAAAAAAGTTATGATTAATTTGCTCTTATCAAAGCGAAACAGATTTATCAGCATTTTATTAATGAAGGCCGTTTCGCGGGCGGGTTCGAAAAACAAAAGCCCCACGTTTGCGTGCGTACAAATGTAAGACCACCATAGGCGTTCTCGACACTCGACATTCAACCCGCCGGGGTAATGCCAACGGAAGTGCCCCCCTGGGGTGTTGCTTCCTAAACACAGACCACAAACAACGGCGCACTATCCATGAACTGCCGGATGAACCATAAGTCAATAATCGGCATCGGTTGTGCGAATATTTCGAGCAGTGTTTTTTTTTTTCGAGCGACCGCTAGCCGTTTGTCGGCAAACAATACTCCAAAGGCCTGGCGCCTAATACCAACACCGGCAACGGACATACCACCGACGACGACGTTTATCGGCCCATTAGCGAAAAGCGCTGATCGATGAGAATTAGCAGAAAATATATCATATATGCGCATAAACGCTGTCCCTCAGTCGAAAACGCGGTTCGCCTAGGGGGGAACGGTTCGTCGCTTGCTGTATTACCATACCGCGCGTGATGGTTCTGCGGAGAAGGTTGATCTATGATGCGCAGCAGCATACTTAATCGCCCCCAGCGTGGGCAAACGATGCGTCTTGTGGGAAGAATGCTGCCAGTTGACAAATGTGGCAGGATGGATAAAAACCGCAACGCCGAATGATGTGACGCGTCAGCAATTAATCAGCATTAGGGCGCACGAACGGGAGGAGAAAAGCAACAGCAACCAACGGCAGACGACACAGCTGAGAAAATAAACACATCATATGAGGTAAGCTGGTTAAAAATATCGGAATTACTGTACAATTCAATAGTGCGACGCATCCGACTCGTAGCAGAAGTACTAAGTTGCCTGTCGAAGTATGATGGATGATAAGGATACGATAGAGATGATTGATTCGCGAAAGATAGCGTCAACATTGTGGACTAGGCTAATATATTTACGAGGCTAGAGTAGTAGTTGAGTGAGTATGAGTAAAAGTTTAGCTTGTTAGTGCTCAAAAATTAAAAATTGAGTCAAATTGGTTTCGTTTGTTAGATACATCCAAGTTCCATCACAAGTGATCCAATATTTTAATTGTTACTCACTCCAACGATCAATCTTCTTTGTACATGTGACCTGCCTACAGATAGAGATTTTGTCCGCTACCCAATTGCCCCATTGAGATTATTCATAAAGATTTCTACCACTGGAAAACATATTAAAAAATGTCTACAAAGAAAATGTTCGAAATTTTTCAAGTAAAAGACTAAGACTAAGATTATTGAAGTCTGTCAATAATATGGGACCTAAATTCTTCTTTTCATGATTTTCCTCTTGATCGCAAGCTAGAGTAACTATATGAAGAGTCCACGTCTCTGAAGGAATTGTAAGCAGTAATTAATATTTTTGATTAAACGACTCCAAACAAGTGAAGTTCTGGACGACTTCAACGTTAAGATCACCTGCCTAGAAAATCCCTACCAGACATTTTCTTCGCCATCTCCAATCCAGCTACTCCTATTAAGTAAGACCTTCAACCGATATCTATGTCATCAAAAATATTCATATTGATTTATAACAGCATTGCATTAAAGTTTTCTTTTTCAATTCTCTGATAATCATTTATAGCTCTTCTGTCCTGATACTTAGTTGGAGTATCTACTTAAAGCTATTTCGGCACCCTTGAGGGTCAATAGCTGAAAAATACAAGAATTTTACTGATCAGTCATGCCTGTAAAAATCATGATAATATTCACATTATATTGTTAATCTCTTCAGGATCCATCCGTCCGACGATTAACTAAATTCAAGTGATCGAGAATTCAACTTCACACGCTAAATGCGCTCAGTATCGTTTGACTGTCGATTGTCTCGCATCTGTTAAAGCTACACGCTCTAAGAACTTCATGCTGTCATGTAATTTCCAGTGCTAGAGCTTAAGATATTTTCCAAGCCAGCAAAGGTTTCTCCAAATCCTTTGCAAAAACAATCTCCATCTAATCTATTCCATCAAAATATTAGAAGCATATGCAAAAATCCTACGTCCCCTTCAAATGGGCCCCCATTTTGCATATCGCTACTGTAACATCGCATCGTTGATCATTATGTAAAAGCACTTCACCGCAGGCGCGTACGTACGCTTTGCGACACTGCACAAGTCATGCAAAATCACGCCGTCCCATCATTAACTGAATCAACCGGGCACGGTGAAATACTCGTCATGTTCAACGCGACACGGTAACATCACCTTTCACAAGAATTTCCCATTTATTCGTTTGTTTTTTTTTTCTGTATTCGGTTTTTTTTTACCGGTTTCTGGCGACATTAGACACGGCCAGAAGAAAGGAACGCGATCATACATTTACATAACGTGATCGTTATTTTACATCAAATTGCAAGTAGCGTCTCGTTATGTTTCTTTGGCGGGTTGTAGTCTTGCAGCGGTCACGATTTTCTCTCCCTAAAGTGCTGGTGTGAAATGTTTTGCCTAATTACTCTTTTTTTAGGGAAACCGAGCAGCTGTCTTTCTGAGCCGTGATGAACATTTTATAGTTCTATTAAACTCATGCAACCTTCAGAATAAAATAAATTCCGAAATTAATATCCGAGGATTACAATCCTCCACCATACGAATGTTGTCATTTTTATCGCAAATCATTTAAAGCTCGATTAAACGATACGGATGCATTTGGTTGCACACCAGCTTCCGGTCGCATTTAAATCATCTTCCAACCAGCGATCATAAAGTGCTGTCAAAAAGGTGAAGGTCACGATCGCGATACTGCAACACGCCCCGATTAGATGCTGGTCGGTCGCCTACTTTTACGATGCAGCTAGGAGTTCGTCAACCCGTGCAACACCGGTCAGCAGATAAGCGGCTACTTCCGCACACAAACACCGTACATTAGCTAACAAACAGCAGAAACCTTTTAAAGCTTAAGGAAAGCTTGCAAACCAACGGCCCCAGCTACCACTTTGCCGAGGCCACTAAGCTTCCGGGAATGGCACATAACGTAAGGATTATCCTGTCGGGCAGTTAGGGAACTGTTTGCTACCATCAGCATCACGTTTGGCTGTCTAATTGGTGAGAGTAGCTCAGTGAATATTTATCATAATTGCATACTTCAAGTGGTGGCTAACGATCCTAAGCTAGGGGGCTTCAAAACGATGAGCAACATCCCCCCTGCGCAGGTATCACACTTACTATCCTAATCCATACTAACTTGAACGATTTTAGTACATTTTTTTTCTGCTGGCTGTTGGTGTGCGTTCAGAACGTTCAATTCCGATGGATTTTAAGATGAGCACCACATACAATCGTCTCCGATCCGATTTCTAACATCAACCGGCTCGAATCTGTCTATCGTCTATGGTTCAAAAAGCGGGCCAATATTAATTCAAAACCGCACGGCAAGCGAGAAAGCCGCTCGCCGTGGAAAAGAAAAGGAGAGTTTTGGCCTGCTCGGGTGAGCTGAAATCGAAGTGAAAAAAAAACTACAACCTCCCAACACCAAGAGCAACACACACACAAACAGACAAACTCACACGGGGTGGTAAGAATTATGCAAATGAAGCTGATAAACATTTTATTGCTTTCGCATAAGCTTTCGCTCTGATCTGTGCCCGTCTTTGTTCCACACTGCTGCCATGATGTTTATCTTACACTCCCGCGAGTGTGTTTGTTGTGCTTTTTTGTTGTTGTTGTACTTCTCCTTCATTCTGGCATGACGGTCGGGGAACATAATAAAAAAACCCACCCGCCCCATCGCAAATAAAAATGCCAAATGAAGAAGTCTGAGCCCGGGGCCTGCAGAAAGCTGCCACAGGCACAGATTTGGTCGGTGGACCCCCAGCATGACATCATGCTGTGCCCGGTGCGGCAACCATACGGACATCAGCCTTCCCTTCGGTTCGGGACCTGCTGCTTCGGGGAGTTCTGCAGCAACCCATTTTGCTGAGGACGAACGCGTACATCGATCGTGTAAAATCAATTAAAGCAACATCCAACCGAACGTACAATCTGCAAACGGAAAATCTCCTTGCTTCCAAGAAAACCATCTACCATCTGCTGCTGGAGACGATTGATTGCTTGGTGGCATTTGACAACCGTTGTTATCATGGGTTCGATTGGATGGAGCACAAGGAATCCAACGAAAAAAAAAAAGAATAACCAAAGTCCCGTAGTTGAGCAGGAACGATCGGTTTGGAAATCGACAACGGGAGACAATTTGGCGACTGCCAGCGTCACATCGATGATGGTTTGACTGCTTTTTTTCGCTGTTTTGCTTCCCTTTCAATGCTCAACGGATGGGTTGCCTCATTTCGGAAAGGTAGATAAGGCACCACTTTTGATCGACTGTTGTTAACTCTTACTATATTTTTGAATCAAGATAGAACTTCCGGATGAGTCATACCTGTAAGGAGTGTTGCAATAAAGCATATCCTTAGCTTATATATTATTGCCGCAAAAATCCAAAACTGTTTCCATGTTTTTTATGTTCATCCAAATCATGATCAAATTTAATTGAAAACATTTTTCAATGTTCATCGGTTTTAGTGAGGGCTAACATTTGTTCCTGTGCCGGCCAGTGGTGAGAAACAGTATGAATGAAAGCTTCCCAATTTGCATTTGTAGAGCTTTCGAAGCTTATTTCACCTCCTCTAGTTACGTTATCCGGATGAGGTTGAACGAACAGTTCTATCAACCTACACCCCACCAGAGGATTGGCAGCGCGCTTTTAGGGGAACTATTAACTATTTATTGTGCATTCAAAATCTTTAATATTGATTATCATTTGATAGATTTTATGTGGTCTGGTGGTGGTGGCGACAGCAATGCCGATCTTTACAAAAGAGGGTCGGTGTTTAATGCAAAAGGTGCAAAAGAGGTTAAAATTATTTAGAAGGACCTACAATCGGCGACCTGCTATGTCACGCCGCCCTTCGACCACTAGACTTGTTGATCCACGTAATTGGATGGTCAAGCCTCATTACGAGAGGACGGCTGGGATTGCTTTGGAGTCCTGGTCCTCCCATGTGAATGCCGTCGCCACTGTCGCCTCTGGCCTCTGTCTTGGCCGCAGGCCAAGAGAGATTTCACAATCAAAATTTCAGCTTCTCATGAGTGTTTATGAAATTTTCTCGCTTTGAAATGTAATATGTAACATTAAAAAATGATTGAAAAATAATTATTAGAATCATTCAGCATTACGACAGATGTCTCACCCCTGACCCCAATAAAACTATGCTTTATACTGAGCATTAACTGGTTGGTTTGACTGACTTAGTAGGATTTTACGTTTTTCATCACATTATTTTATTATTTCTCTTCCATAAATATTATTCTCTTTCATAAATATTGCATTGTACTATCTTTCAATCATTACCCTTTTTTCCATACTGTGGAAACCCATTTATAGTATCCCATGTGGACCCGAAACACCGGTCCCGATATTCCCGCAAAATTTCGTCTCCAGCAACTACCTCGCAACAAAAATCAGGTGATAAGAAGCTGTCAAACTACCCCCTGAAACTGGCCGGAAGAAGCAAAGGAAGCTTTTTTTTCTGTGCATTGTCAACCATCCCAACCTGCTGCTTTTTGCTTCTGCTCATCGGGAGAGAAAAGTCTGTTTGCTAACGATTGTTTCTTTTATTTTTCCACCTTCCAATAAAATCCCCTCAAACGACCACAAGCAAACGGAGACACACGGAGCGATAGGAAGCAAAAGGTATCCAATTCTTGCTACGGCAAAGATGGGACCCTTCCTTCGTCCCGCTTGAGCGTCGAAGTTGTTGTGATGATGATTATTAGAATAAATTTGCATAAGATTCGCTTCAAAGCGAATCTTCAGGCTCTTTCTTATGAGCAGCGGAGCATCGCTTTTTTTTACGAGCTGTTTTGGGAAGGTAAAACGAGCAAACAACAACAGCAATACCAAACAGTACGAGCGATAATATCTGGCTCCAACCCTGCTGCCCACCATTGGAGGGCAACACTGGGAACTCTTAGGCCTGAACCTGATTCTTGGTGGTGTTGGTATGGAGTTTTTTTTTTCTTGTTCACCAACTCATTTGGTGACATATTTCCCAACCCAGCCGATAGGGCGGCAGATGTCTTCGATGTGTAAAATTTTGTCTGTCTTTTGTCTACGTCATTCAGTTGTCCCGAGAAATTACCTTACAGGCTGAAGTCTGGAGGAGCTGGATCACATTTGGGTCAACTCGTTTGATTTGCTGCTTACAATCAGATAAGGTTGGTGCTTTCTGCTTGCTTTCTCTCCAGCTGACCTTTTATCATTTCACGCACCAAAAGATAACCTCAAATAAATTGGATTAATTTCTTCACAAAATCAAACACAGACACACGCATATGAAGTACATTTATCTATTTTCATTTATCTACCAAATTTTTCATACCTCACGAAAATCGTACTCCAACAATAACGCCCCAATAAAGCACGATCGCGTTCGTTCGAACAATTCGAATCGTGTTGCATTGTTTTCATTATCGCAATTTCTTCTCGCAACAAACAGTCACTTGCAGAAAAGCAATCACTTACCAATTCCTGCAATGCCATTCTCGAAGGTGAAGGTACGGCTCGTATTCGCCCCCAAACACGCCCCAAAAATAACAAACTTATCCCAAAGCCGACCCTCGCAATGGTCGGTCGGAGGCTGCACAATAACAATTCTGCAGAAACTGGAGCACACGGCTGAAGCCCTCTGTAGCCCTGCCGAAAGAAAAACACCATGGAAAAGTGCACAACAGTGCTGTTGCAGCTAAGCGACAGTGCACGACGGCTCGATCGGTACTGAATACGTAACATCGAGGCACAAGCGAAAGCTGCAACTAGCAGACCCCAAGTACAAAGATACCAACTGCTGTGCAGAACGGAAAAAACAAAACAAGCAAACAAATATTAATCCCTGGACAGGGTGTGTTTCGGAAGGTTCATCCACTTGAGAAAATGCACTCAACGAGCCATCGGCCCATGCACATGCACCTTCACGGGGTGACTCCTTTTTGCGGATGACATAATCATCGTTTGGGTTTTGTTTTGCTAATTGGATGTCCGTTTGTTATACAATCGGACAATCAAACTTCGCCAAATTTCGACATCATATTTGATGACACAGCCTACACAAAAATGACATTTTTTTATATTTCGACAACTCACCCACAAAAAAAAAGCGCACCGCTGATCGCCTGATAGGCCAAACGATCTGGAATGGATCACATTATTTCAAAGCTCTACGCTAATTGCTTCGTTTGCCACAGAGGATCAACCAGTACCTGGGATGCGAAAACAAAACCAAAAACTTCGAATTGATTCATCACCATCGCCGATTCCCTTTTATTTCCCCACTCTGAGACATCATATCGTAGCGATCATCATCATAAACTTCGTCATCTTCATCATAATCTCATGGGAAGCACGGGTTGGGAGAGAAATATCAAGGAGTTGCGGGGGGGGGGGGGGGAAACAAATTAGCAAAAGCGGAATCGTTCCGAACCGGCGATCACTGATGCTAATTGGAATAGTAAAGACAACTTAGAGATGCCACCAACGTCGCTGGAAGGATGCAAAAGCTTCTCGTACTGAAGGGAGGCCTCAAGTCTGACAAGAAAGTCCACAGGAGGGAGTTTTTTTTCTTCCTTTGAATGGGAGGAACCACACTGATGTTGATCTTCATCAAGCAGGAAAGGAAAACCCGTACCGTTTCGATCGATGACCCCCGCCAATTTTAAGACTTTTTGATGGTATCAGTAACCAAGGGACCAGCTGTAGTCGAGAAGATTGCGTACGGATCGATTTGGGCGAATGAACTTGCTCGAAAAAAATAAACGCTAAAACCAGTACCATTTCTCTCGGAGTTTGTGGTGTTTGTGTCTTAAGTGATACTGCTCAAACGAATAAAATAGCCATCCAATTCCTTTGTACGCCTGCTGTGCCAGGTGTTGATCTTGTTTGATTAATTAATTGATGCCTGTTGGAATTTTACTACCCATCCGAGTGAGAGAGCGAGAGATAATAAAACTCACATCACAAAAACAACGCAATAGAAACAGGGAGTACCGAGCAAACTTTGGCATCATCAGAAACAAAAAAGATGTCTAGAAACCGACACGATCGATCACCCGGTACAACGCCTCGTCGGAGGTGCTAATGGCCGACGGAAACAGGTTGGCGTACTCGGCAAAGGAGGGCTCGGCTCGCAACAGTCCCTCGAGACAGCGTGCCTCGAGTGACTTATCCATCCGGCCGAACTGTTCGAAAATTTGTGCCGCCATACACAACTGCTCCATCAGCTGCAGCATCTGGACGTTATCTGCTTTGGCGTTTTCCTGCTGCAGGATAGCTGATGTTAGATAATAGTGCCCTCGGTTTAGCGAATGTTCTGAGGATTTCGTCATGCGATCCACCCGACGGAGCATTGAATCACATTTTACCAATTGACCAAGTCTAAGAAGAACTTTGATGAGAAATTCAATTCTAGATTTGTACACTAGCAACACTTACTTGTGATAGCAGACTGCCTGAGCTAAGGCGACCGAACAGGCAAGGTCCTGCATTTCGCCATTCAACTCAGCCTGTTGCAAACCGTCTCGGTACATCTGCAGGGCCTCCTCAAGAGATCCCTTTTTCGCAAGATAGTCTCCATAAGCTTGATAGGACTCTGCCATAATGGATGTTTTGAAGGCTGTCAAAATAAATAATGCTTTGAATTAGTCAACTTCAAACACTGACCATGCCGAAGTATGCTAACTTTTCAGAGCTGCCTTGTGAGCGTCTCTTATGTACTGTTCCGCCATCCACGCTGGAGAGGCTGCCGTCTCTTCCGCAAGCTTCCGATTACACACAAACAGTAAAGAGTTAATGGCGATCGATAGCGATTCGCCATCCTCCTCGAGCGTTTTGCAATTTTCTGCCTCATCTCCACCAGCCTCTAGCGAATCCAGATCTTCATCAGCTTGCTCCAGCATCTTCATTGGCACTAGATATCGCTGCTGATCGATTTGAAACTTTGCAAAATAATACCGCACCAGTGACTCAATCTTCACACGCGACCCTGTACCACAATCGACACATCGATCCAACGCAATTAGGAAGAATTGCCGCGCTAGCCATCGTTTCTCCTGATCCGGTTCCAAATGGCGGGCAATCGCTAGCAGCTCACTCACTTCCCGCTCGTACTCTTGTTCGCGTTTCCTACCTTCAGCGCTGGCCAGCGCACCACCCAAATAGTTCAGCAACTTTTCGTTGTTCCGTAGCCTTCTACCTTCCACCGACGCGTACGATGTGCGGCCAACGTTAGCATCTTCGTACTCGATCAGATGCAGCAGCAGGAAAGCCCCATTTACGAAGCCTTCCTCGTACAGTTCGCTGGCAATCGCTTCGTAGTACAGTATTCGTGCCCGCCGGACATCGTTCGCGGTGAGTTTGGGAACTTTCTTGCGCAGGCGCAACTTGATTTCTGGCAGGCTGCCGACGTAGGGCGTCGTCAAACCGGGACGAACTAAACTTTCGGTTGACATTTCGTAGCGGACTGCATGGTTCGAGTTGTTGGTCAATCGAGTAAAGGGCAATTTTTCGCACGCAAAGGGTACTGTGATGCATTGGATGGGGGAACCAATTGCTGCGAAGCCCTACTATGTTTTTATTCTGATAATATACAGTACAGAGAAATTGCCATAACTTTCTACGAAAATACCTATATAGCCAAGTAGAGAGAATATTTTTCCTTTTTTATTCTCTTTATAAGAAACAGAGATTTTGTTAAATTTATTTCCTCAATAATTCCACATAACTCGGACCATGTTGTTTACAAAAATCTCATCCAAAATTGAGTTGAAGAAACATTTTTTGCCGTTTCAATTTGCCGACTCAGCCTGAGTAAGTAACCGAGATTTGCCGAGTACCCTGAGTAAGACACAAGTGAAGGCAGGAGCGACTAGCTGGGCGGTGCTTCGCTGCTGAAACAACGATGCTTTGTTTCCCCTGTTTTCCCACAGGATGTTCCAGGAAATTGAGGCTCATTTGGTAGATCACAGCGGTCTAGCCTGATGTTCCTTCGACCTGATTGCTAGACTGCTAGAATAAGGAGCAGCAGCACACTAGCGTAGTTCTGGTCCGGGGGGAAACTCCGATCCAGCTTGGCGGGGCTTGGGAGAAGTAGACGTGGCAGGTACTTAATCGTTGTGTGATCGTATACGTCAGACACCTCTAACCAAGGTGTCTCAGCGTGGCGCTGTGTGGAGTATTTGGACATACACAGGAGGCTTGTCATTGAAGTTATACCTTTGTAGCGTCCAGTGAATCCAGTGACAGGTCTGAGGCACGAAGAAGTTATAGTCCGTGAGAATCGGACAGTCTTCAGGGCATGGTGCCCCGCCTTAAACGGATAACACTGAGATAGTACTGACCTCGAAGATGTAAAGCCAAAGGTAACAGAAGAAGAACAATCTGGAACCTGGTGATGTATCCTGGAATTGTTGCTGTTCTCTTTCTTCTTACTTTACACTACAACCTCGAGAGAACTTTGCCCTGCCTATTGGCCTGTTTTACTCGTAGCTGGATATTAAGTCTTGCGTATAGGCAGAATGTTCGGACAGGATTCGGTACGAGGTCTTGCGATGTAAAAAACAACTGCGCCACTACTTCCTTGATCACCGGGCCAGAACCTTAGGAACTTCAATCAGTTTAAGTTGAGCCTGTTTCCCCTACTTTTAAATAACGCCAATCGACTCCCAGGATCAGAGAAACGGTTTTCCAGATCACAAGGACGACCAAAAGAATGCTATTAAATATGTTCTTAAGGTCTGTAGTTCTTCAGCATAGCTCTCAATATTGAACAACCCATATGTTCAAGCATTCCTACAAATCACGACGCCTTACCTTGCGCTAACCTTGCGTCATAATTAAATTGTCGAATTGTCCACGGCTACTTCAAATATTATACTTGCCAAATTCTTGCACAAACAATCTGCGACATGCATAGGGTCACGCACGAACATGACCGTTTAGCGTCCCTATAAGGATGCATTTAGTCTAGAAGACCACAAACCTTCGCCAATTCACGCAGAAGAATGTAATCAAACGGGTCGCACACACGACGACTCCGTCTATATAGCCTCTGTCACTGTCAAGGGCACGTTTAAAGCACGCCACCCGAATCGGTCCGAACAAGTGCAAAAGGTGAAAATGACAAAACCTCTTCACCTTCTTCCACCAAATGGTACGCATATCGAATCGCATCGAAAGTGTCTGTCATCAAAACGGACCCGGTTTTGCGATCGCGCGGTGGTGACTCGTGCCTCCGGATACCACGACACGCTCGCAGCATGTATCCTATTAACACTCTCGGAACCCGATTCGGTTTCCCATTTCCGTGGTAAGTTGTTTGATGTCGAGTCGCAACGCCTCTCTCAGTACGATCGCCAGTCCAAAGCGACAGCTAATCATTTCCGCCAAGGTTTGTGGCTCGAAAAGAGTGTTCTGAAGTTCAAGTTTAAAGCTGTGGAGCAGCTCAATCGAGCATTACAAGCTCACGCTGGCCGTTTCCAAAAAGCGTCCCCCAGTTCAGCAGTACGACAAAAACCTTCCCCAATGCCAAAGTCAGCTCTACTCGCGTGCACACTCTCGCCAACAGTCCAAGGACTCGCGAGGATCGCGTACCGGTCCGGTAAAATCGCTCACCATGCGTCCGAATCATTAATCATAGATCAATACTGCGTCCACCCCGGCAGAAACACACACACCTTCCTTTTTGCGCTCGTAGGAGTAGTAGCACCGGGCAGGTCCAATCATTGCCGTGACATAATATGTTTTCAATTTAGAACAAATTAACCGAACCAATTTCCGACCGAACCGATGCCATATGTGAGCACGATTTTTGACGGTCATACAAGTGACGACCTTCGGTTCGCAAGGCGTACGTCGTTCGACGATCAATGGACAACACAGTAAGGTTCCGTTTGGCAGAAGGAGAGATTTTGCTCCGATCCTACCACACATTTGGGTTCCTTGTACATTCCCACGGTTAGGTCCATGTTCCGGCCAGTCCAAAAGAATCCCCACCCCCGTGCATAATTGATCGGTAAAATCATCGAATGACATAATCAGCACACCATTTTAAGTTAAATAGGCCACCACGCTAAGTGCCCGCCTTACATGTCTTGTTTGTCTAAGGCGAAAACCCTATCTGATACGGCTGTATGGCAAATTGTGCGTGTATAATTGATTGATCGTTTACATTGAAGAAATACGATACGATTCGCAGAGGACACAACGGGGGTGCTTGTTATACTAGGCCCAAGAAGATCTAGTGCAGCTGATAACATGTAACGCACCTGACAATAAATAATTGAAGTTGGCTAGCTATTAAAATCAAAATTAATAAAATTAGAAGAATTATTCTGACTCCTTTTTTTTATTACAACTCTCAACAGTTATGACATAATCATCGTCGTATTCAAGTGCAGATTGTGATAAATCAACACCAAGAAGCGGACAGTCCTACAACACAGAAAGAAGCTTGCAGCTTGTCCCAAACAGGAAGAACCACCTTGCGTGTGATGTGGCTGCGCTGCCGTGCAAGTAAATGCATCGAGGCCTCTTATGATTTATAGTCCCATGGTAAATGACGATACAATCTTTCTCTCGCTCATCGCTGATATTCTAGCAGACGAAGATCAGCTTCAGCTTACCCAAGGACATTGTGACCATTTCCGGAAACGCGCGCGAATTAATGGGAAAAGATTTATGCACTCTCATGGATTAGGTGCAGGGTGTAGAAATTGAGGAACGTGGAAGCATCTCGCGTTTAGCGTAATTTAATGCTAAGTTTTCATTTATCTTGACACCAACAGCTTTACGAAAACATTACCTTTGAAATTATGTTTTCAGTAATACATAAAGCTATTAAATTTATTCGTTACACTCAGACTAATAACTCTATTCAATATTAGGCGGGGCATCTTCTTACACGGAGACATATATTGAATGATATGTGTTTCTATTTGATATCGCTACCATGCAACAGATTCGATAAAGCAGACGCCTGCATAATAGTGTTTACCACTGGAGCATAGGACTGCTCCAAATCGGCATCCGTATGATCTAATTAAACTTTTTTTTGCTTCGCTTTTCTCTCTCTTTATCTCTCTGTCTCTCTCTCTCTCTCGTTCTCTCTCTCTCTCTTTGATGGGATCAAAGATCCGGCATCCGGGATCGCAGATCAAGGATGCTGCCATTTTACAAACAGAGAGCCATTTTACAAGAGAGGGCATGGGGGATAGGGTCCTGAATGAGTTGGAGGAGTGGTAATCTCAAGCCCTTTCTTTTAACGAGGCCTCTAATTTGGCCCCTGTTACCTCGGGATCCCTTTTTTGAAGAACCCTTTTACGAAGCATCTATCTGCTCCGCCCACCGTTAGATTCCGCTACTGGCCATTCAGCTCGGGGCCCTCGCAACCACTTAGTTTACTCGCCACTGAGTCCACCCCATCGCGGATTCTGATCAAGGATCAAAATTCCAAATTTCACATTCCAAGTCTCAGATCTAATATAGGATCCTTCATCCCGGATCTCGATTATTAGTTTTTTAGCATATTTTATGCAGAGACTCCAAGCGAAAATAGTGTTTAAGAAGCGATTAGGAAGCGATGAAGAGATGGCGCTAGATGCGTTACCTTTATTTCATATTTCATTTCTTTGATCAATTCGCCTTTGGCTAAACTGGCAACGACAAGCGACAAGGAACATACGGTGGGATATTGCTGAGATAAAGCGGGGGCAACGATGTAATCAAGGAGAAGTGCGGCAAGCAATGAGGATTGGGAGATGGAAATACCTAATGAAGGACCTCCTAGAGTTCTTCTTGACTTGCTGACTATGGAGTCAATGTGATGAGATGCCCAAGTCCTTAATCACTGAAACACTTGTAACCAAACATGGTCCAGAAAATAAGGATATACAGAAGTGCTACGGGAACGAGTAGACGTAATAACATTATATTTAATAGGACAAAGGGAGAGGCTGTTTTGATTGCACCACATATAAACGATCAAGGATCGATTGAAAAATGACACAGTTAGAAGGAGAGGATATAGAATAGAAGATTTTTGAGTGATCGGCAAAACAGAGGATATAATCAGATGGAAGGACAGTACAAACATCATTGATTAGGGGGTTTTGGCACAGGCTGCTTCCTCTGTTTCCTAGGCATACGAATTTTCTGAACGAAGTTGAACTTGGCGCTGATCGCTACCAGGTTACCAATACAAATCAAATCATTATTAGAAGTGAGTACAGAGGTACATACCAGAATCTCCTGCTCATTTTACCTCACTCGCTAACGCTTCTTTCCCAAAAAAAGCTACAACACACAACGTACAAGCAACACTTTGCTCACCACCTTCCAAACACGCCAAATCACCAATCAACAAATTGATCAACATTGTTCCGATGGCGCATTTCATGCCCGGCTGATTGATTATTTAACATTCTTTATTGCTTCTGCACTTTGCCGGGATAAATTAAAACCATGCTAAAAGAAAACCAACCCAGTCCACACGGATGACAATTTTCTGCTCCATTAGGGAAATTATCTAATATCTAATACCACCGACTCTATTCATGGCTCAATTACTTGCATACATTAAAAACGCGATCGCACACAGTACGCTGGCATTTCTTACAGTGCAAGTGCCTGCCGTCAAAACGGGGAGCCAGGAGATCGTTTATCGTGACACAGATACCGACCCGTGTTCGATAATAATCACTTTCTGGGCTGACTAGCTGCGCTCCCATTTTGCGTTATGTTCTGCTGCCGAATGCATTCTGCTGGTCGCGGTTTATGTCATACAAAAGTGCAAACATGCACAAAAGTGCAACAAAACAAACGCAAGCATAAGCCCTTAAAGCTCATATTTTGTTGGCGGTGGCTTAGCGTTGGGAGGGTGAAAGTGGGCGCCAAAGCAGAAACACACCTGCAAGCACGCACGCGTACGTTACGCCACACGGTACCACACCCGCGAGTGGTGGCCGAAGAAATGCACCCCCAGAAATGCGATTTGCCGTGCCGTGGCTTAGTGTGGCGTGTGTGGGTACGGTCAGCCGTTTACCCTCTGACGAGTCCTGTTTTGGTGAAGGTGAGAAATATATCACTTACCACCAAAACACGTCACCAAACTGAGTAACAGCAAAAAAAAACTTGCACTGTGAGTGCAGTAAGTGCATCGTTGCACACGAGTTCTGTCGAGTGCAACCTCATTTCTATTGTTTTTCAGCAGTTGGTGAACAAAACGAATTAGGTGCAATTTGTTTTATGATGAATCCTGCCACTTGGTAGATGAATTATAGCAAAAGAAGAAGAAAGAGAAGCACCACGATCAACGACTTAGGCACGGCTTATGTCACTTACGTCCATTGCTCGAAAAATCGATGGAGATGGATCATTTTTATTCATATTTTTATGCGTAAAAAGCGACACACAACATTAACCTCAACCTTACCATACGCAGATACAATCTACCATTCCGATCGATCCGTTGGAATCGATTCGCCATTAACGAGGGCCGGCTTCAATTGAATACAGCAAGATATTGTTGTCCCGGTCCGCATCGAGGTGAGATATATGTACCGTAAAAGGATAGCACGTGGGAGAAATGGAGGGCTTAGTACGGGATACAGTAATAGGGCGCCCCGGAGGGTGCCTTCACTTTTGTACGGTCACCACGGTGGGAAAGTGACACACGTTACATCACCGTAAGAATGTGTGAATCGAGTGTGGGAATCTACGCCACCGAATGTGCACCAGTTGCTTGAATCTATTTTAGAATTTAAAATTATTTGTTAATCTATATCGGGTGTGTAGCTGGAAGGCAAAAATATTCAACTCCCCGCTTTCAAAGGGCAGTGAAAATTGTAACTAAGAATTATTAGGAATGTTTTAAGTGAAACTATAGTTCTTAATGCAACGCCAAAGCTCTCTAACTAGCACACAGCGCTCGATGGGTCATTATAGGATGTTTTCTTTCCTATGATCTTGTCCTCTGATTTTCGCCGCTTTTTTACCAAAATTTACTCGATGCCTTCTCTATTTTATGCAATCCTAATGGACTGTTAACCTTATCCACAGAAAAAGATATGCAATTTCGTTTGGTCATGCTAACAATAAGATCCTTTGGAGATACTCCATAATGCCCCTTATTCTTTATGTTTGGAGCCGTTGCACTGTTGCAGGATACGATTGATCCTGCGATAGGCTTGCGTAGTTTGAACGCCAGCTTCGATAACGACGATAGCTAGGCTAGAGTGTGTCCATGTGCCCACGTGACATTGTATCTGATCCGTTTTACCCCTTATCGCTATCGGTTAGGGCATCGAATCTCTGTAAACCCATCATTCTCATATTCAAACCTTCTTTATTGCTGGACTTCTGTCCAAATCTGTTGATGATGCTTAATTCTGTTCTCTACTATCTCTTTACGCTCCTTCCCGTCATCTGCGCGATCTTCACTTCACTTGGCTGACGCGCAACGGCCAGAATGATCCTTTCTTAGGGCGCATTTAGCTTCCTCTTCCTTATTTTTCCTCCCTTAACGTTAGTCTTAAGTGTACCTTGTTAATCGTTTGAGGCAGACTTTGGTAATTAAATAACTAAATAATAATAAATAGCTTGGCGCATTTATCAAAACATAGCGTTTGTGACTCTTTTTTCTTCGTAGGATCGCCTGGATCATTTAAATGAAGAAAAATAAATTTTTGTACAACTTTTTGTGGGATTTAACGACCAGTTTTAGCTCCATATTGGCTAGTCCTACAATAGAAGTTTGTTCAAAATTCATATTGATGGCTTTTAAGGACAGTTGAAAGTCTCTTCGATTGACCATGTGCTCACCTAGGCTCTATCCGGGCCCTAGCTAAGGCTGTAGGAGGAGGTGCTGATTTGGCTATCACTGAAGAGGTTCTCTGACCGACGAGACTCCCCTGACTGGCGATAGGTTAATCCGCCACTTGTCAGCTAGCTAATTTTCACTGAATTTAATGCCTGTAACTTTTTAAACTCTAGCATGGACAACCTTGAGAGATCCTTATTTAGAATTTTTACACAGGTTGGGTACAATGTTCTGCCAACTGACTCCAAATTTCATAACGATAAAGCCACCGAGATGTGCTCAAGCACACCCGAGAAAAGGAGCCCTTTCATGGTTGGGCGAAAGAAATGTCTTCAAACCAATGTAAAATGGAACTGATCTGTAAATTAGTTTTAACAAATAAGATCATGCCATCTCTTCTAAAATTTGAACTCTACTTCACTACAAGTAATTGCGATATCAGCGAGCATCGCCATTTCAAATGCCCATAAAGGCAAATCTATCTCGTAACCAGGAATTGATTGGATAAGATATGGCTTTATTGCATTATTAAATTCAAATACTTATTCAAAACACTAAAAAAAACTTCTTCATACAGTTCCGTAATGAACGATAAAGAAAAGCATAATCCTCTGCACATACAAACACTATGTCTGCTCAATCTTCACCCTTTAGTTCCGGATCTACCCCTTGGAGCCCTTAATTGACCGTGGAAATAATTCAATCTCGTGCCGGTGCACCCTACTTACTAGACACTAATTAATGACTACACGCCCTCTATTGGCAGCTTTGATCGACCGTGTAACGAACGATCTCTATCCGAACCCTTATTCCGAAGCTGTTTCCCACCGCGCCAAGGTTCGGGTGTATTTTGAAAAGAAATTTCTTAATTACACCTTCCCAACCCTCCTTGCAACATAATCCTTCCGTTCAGTAGCGTGGACGCTTCGACAAAAGCAGGAGAAATAATACCGAACGAAAGTTTAAGCTGCGATCGTGATGCGTTCATTAGTCGAGCCAATAAATCTCAACAGAGCACACAAGTTGAGACTCTGTGGGGTTGAAAGTGAAAGAATGTCAGTGGGTACGATAAGAAAAGGGAAGGTTGGCGAGATAGATTATGTGTGTAGGTACGAGAAGATAGTTAAACTCGAAACGAATTCATTCCACGAACGACTATCGACAGCACCTAAAGGTTACAGGGAATCTAGGGAAAGTACCAGAGCAATTACAACACTGTAACGCTTCGAAGCGTTACATTAAGCCTTTGGAATAAAATAGTACAGAATTTGGGACAAATTTCCTTTAGAATCTGAAATTGATGATGGAATGTTTATTGTTGAACACATGCCCACGAGTCTGTCAAAATAACAATTTCAATTACCTTCATTGCAATACCTTCCCTTCGGGCTTGCAAGCGCAACCTTTGCTCTCCTTAACGTTCCTTTCGAAATCTCACCGTTGCAAGTCTGCAGTGTCCCATACTTTCACGGCTTGTTCGACATTGCGCACATTAGTCTACTGCGTGTGGTGCAAATTACATCATCACAATTTACCCGACCGTTCATTCAGCACCAGCGCTACCGATATGTTTGCTACCCTCCAAAAACCCGAATCCAGCCCACAAAATTCCAGAAGCAAGCCCCCCAACAAAAAAACTGCATAACAGCTGATCGGGGAGAGCCTTCACTGTCAGCCGCTCGATTTTCGGGTTGTTTTGTTTCTTGAGCTTTAGCACATAATGTCCTCCATTCCCTAATATATGTTCCCCTCAAATACCCCCAAAAAAAAACAGGAGAAAGGTCGCCCTTTCATCAATCATCGTGCATCACCGGGAATTACGTTTGCCGACAGCACGAGACAGATTGTCCACGGTAAATTTTGTGTCCAACCGTGGACCTACCGCGGCATTAGGAGCCTCCCTGCGAGCCTCCTCCCTATTTATCTTCCACCACAAGGAAGGAAACCGTGAAAGGAGTTCAAATGTCAAAATACTTACCCAATTGAATGTAGGGCAGCATGGTATGGCAGAGGCCAACGGGTGACGGTGCCGAGGCTCGCCAACTGTTTGTACATGTTTATTGTGTGGTCGAAATGACCCAATAAAATGTGTTCGCACCTTTTGCACTATTAATTTTCGTTCACTTCATTATGCTGGTGTGAATGTAAAATGGGGTTGAGTTTAAACATGATTCGCAAGGATTATGCTACGTGTGTTAGCTTGCGGATATGCGTAGGAAAAGATCAAATACAACCGTTACAAAAAAAATGTAGCGAGGGTCTAGGTTCAAAAAGGATAGTAGGATGGTAGAGATCGTAGTTTGAGTAAGTAAAAAGCAGGTTATCGAAACGGTTTAGACTTCATGGGACCTACAGCATTTACAGCATTGTACAGTAGCTAGCACGGGCATAGTCGTTGAAGGGAATTTGGCGATTGCACCTTCTAGTAAGGGTCCTATGCTATCCTGATTCTAGGAAGACGCGAGAACTTACTTCTCTAGAATGCGTTCCAGGGGAAGATGCTCTTTAAATCTATTTCTTTCCGCTATTATCAGTATGTTGCTGCTATGTATTCATCAAGTTATGAAAGTAGCACCGAACTACGCTACCCGTAAATTCTTTAGGAGGTTGGATATGAAATGGAGTTCTCCCAGTGGTGGTAGATTAAACGCTAAGTGGAGTGAGCGACCACGGGGGGCCCCGAGCTAGTACCGTGCCCCGAATCCACAAATAACTTTCGCTCCAATCAGCAGTTTTGCATGTGATAGGGGCCCAGCAGCAGATTTAATGGTGGGGAGATTAGGTGGCCGCCTAGGGTCTCGAGAGGTGCCTCATAACAGGGACCTGCAACTATAGGGTCTGTAGGGTCTACACGTCCATCCCGCTTAGGTCTATCCCGCATCCCGCTCAATCCGCCTCTGAGTTTTCCCATACCATCAGCAATGGCTAGGAAGAAGACGATGCTCGACCATGGGAATATTCTATTTCATTTTTTTCATTTTCTTTTCCATAAACGCGAGAGGCATCATGACTGCCATTTTTCTTGCCACCCGACCGAACTTTGCGGAATTTAAGGGGGCCTAAGATTGTGGCCCCAAATGATTTTTAAATTAAGAATATATCAGCTTCACATGTTTCGGTCCTTTCCAATTCATTCAAACAACACGTGGCACATCCTTTTGAAGCTTGATGTTGTAAACTCTGCTCAAATAAGCCAAAGATAATTTCTAGCAAAGGGAAAATAATTATGTTAAAGTAATCATCACAATCGGTTTTTAAAATAATGTCTTGTAACAGAAACAACTTTCCATGTAACAGCAACCAGCAGCATTGAAGGGTTAATCCAGCATGTTTCTGCTGGACAAGTTCAGCTGTCAAATAGAAAATCACCAAATAAACAAAACAACTCCGTCTGCATATGATTCAGTACGACAAATACTGAGCCTCTTCTCCTGTTTTCTATCAATCTTTCTTCTAAGGTATTGTATAAAAGGCAGAATTAAGATTGTTAGCATTTTTTTAGCAACGTCCTAAAGGCAAACCTTGCTTTATTTTAGCATCACCTCACAATATGGCATCCGCGTCGAGCAGCAGTGCAAAAAATCTGTTCAGTGATTCGAAGCGCCGATTAGCAGAACGTGTAGCCGTAAACGTGAACAATGCCTCATCGGTAGCACGCCAAATCGTGCGTGGTTCTAAATCGAACGAAATTCTAATGCAATCGGCTAAGAATTTTGCCTACCACGAAAGTACGGTCGACAACAGCATACAGAATCTGAAGAAGATGGAAATCATTTTCCAGCATCTTAATTACCAATACGAAGCAATCGAACAGGCGGCGGAAAAGTTGGAATACGTTGAAGAGCAAGTGAAAGCCATGGAAAGGTGATAAAGTGTTAGTTAGGAGATTTTAAACTTACTTTCGGAGAAGTATTAATCATGAGCATAGAAAAAAAAACTCGCAACAGCATACCTTATTAACAAGGTACAAACAAGCTGTTGATAATCAGTTTATGATGTTATTTTGCCACACGGATGAGTTTTGATCAAACATCTATAGCTTATTATTGTGGTTTTGTTAGTTAATTCGGACCACACCTTGATATTTAATCATAAAACTAGCTTTATAGGACAATATAAGTAGCTTATTAGCCGCTTTATAAGGAGTACGCAAAACAGTCTTCTGGGTGCTTGTCAACATGACAACCCATGAACGTTCGAGGCGAAAATATGCCACCAGTGGGAGGTGGCGAAATCGAGTGCGCCAAAAACAAAACACAGCCGAAGCGTTTGTTTACACTCCGGTTGAGATCATTTCCGCGCGCACTCGCTCGTTCAAACTGTGTTAGAAAGTGTTAATTTTGCAATAAAATCGTACCTCTTAACGTTAAATTTGCGCTTCCTGTGGTGTTTACGTGTGTGTGTGAAGGAAACTGATGAAACCATCGAGTTAATTCAATGTTCACTAATAGCAATGGAAACTCCACGCACGGCGGTAAATCAAGCTCACCGAGGTCACTTGAGAACGCCAAAGATGTCGAGCAGCAAAAAATCGCTGTTCGGGAAGGATGTGGACGATGAGGCTGATATTGGACCGATGACACCGCTTCGGTTCGGTGGCCATCGGAGGAGCACGACAAAATGTGAGTTTCTCTACACGTGGCACACACACGATCCTGGCGTAAGATATGGCCTAATTCTGGCCATACCTTTGTGTAAATGTACTTAACAATATCCTCCTACAAACCTAAACCTCCTTCATAATCACGCCCCCCCCCCCCCCCCTCTCTCCACCCCATGGTCTTTTGGTCATTATCAGATCCATATCCCTATCGACCAGACGCACTGTTGCTGGCCGAAATAATCCTCTCCCTCGTGCTCTTTCTCCGTTTTAATTCGTCCTACAATGCTTTCGATTTTCACTAAATTTTCTTAGAAATAACAATAATAATAATTAGTATTATTATCATAAAGTAATAATAATATCGTTTGTAAAAATTCCAGCCACAAATGCCCTGAGTAACATCACATCCTTTCGCAACTTGTTTGGCAGCGGGTCGCCAGATGATAGCGACCGCTCACTGTCACCTGATTTCGCGACAAGATTCACCAACAATGGACGGTACGAGCTACTCCCGGCGGATTACGACAAAGAAAACATGAACCATCCGGTGGATGAAGAGACGCGCTTCTCCTTTAGCAGCAGCATCCCGGAAACGCCGACCAGTCGTCTCAGCGCCGAAGAAAGTGCGGTACTTGATGAGAATAACTCCAACTCCCTGTCGATGCTGATGAATGCGGATCTGAATCTGGTGGAAAAGCATGCCAAAACGCTTCATCGTACACCGGGCGTTACGACACGCAGTCATTCGATATGTAAGTTCAACGAACGATCCGTAGATCCTACACTTCGCCGGACGCAGCATCATCTGGCGGGTGTAAAACGGGCGCACATTGGGACACCGGATGATACATCGCAATCTCCTTCATGCAACAGAATCGATAGGAGCAGCGCAAAACGACCCAATAACACACGGGCAAGGACAGCGCTACACTTCAACGATGTCCAACCGATTCCGACGAAATCGTTCTACTCATCCCGTACGATAGAAAAAGATTCACCACTAAAGATGCCACCAACGCTGTCTACAAAATCGTTTTATGCTTCTTCCTCCAAGTTGGATACGATTCCAATTCCCACCCGCACTTCACCAGAAAATGCTCACCCAAAACCATCGACGAACGAAAGCAAAAAAACACTTTTTGCTTCAAAAACCCCACGCAAAGCGACGACATCCATGCGAAAACGCTCCAAATCTTTCTCCTCCAGCAATGCGCCACGGTTAGGCCAGCGGGGCACCGTACACAAGATTCAAAAACCGGTGAAAAAAACACCCGTTACACCGAAAAGAAAAAGCCCCAGAACGCAGCAAAAAAATCGTGCCATTGCCGGTGGAACGAAAAGCTGTCCGACAACACCGAAAAGCGATGGAAATGGCCAAGAACCCGACCATGCCGATATGCTTCGGAAGCTAAATCGCGTGAACAGTATTCTTCAGCAAGGGCAGAAAAACCTAACACACGCTCGTCCACTTTCAACTTCGCGTTCAATGACGGATCTGAGCAAAGGCTACGACGACGCTAACTTATCTTCGGATGAAGAGGAAGATTCAGCGTCCGAGCAGGAAGACGGCGATGGCGTCGAAACGAATGGGCGCAAATTCTTTCGCTCGAAACATAAAACACGCTCGATACGCCGTGTGTACAATCATTTCAATTCGATTGTGCTTGGCGTGAAGAATGGTGGCAAACGAAAGTTGCTCAGCTTCCCACAAACGTCCAAGCGACGGCGGACCGCATTCGAGCAGGATGAGTTTGATTATGAAACCGAACAGTTGGAGGTGGATGATTTGATTAGCAGGCTTGATGATGGAGCGGAGGAACGCTACTGTGCGGAGGCTGGAAACGATCAGCACGATGATGATGATGCACCAATACCGATACAATCGAATGTTATCTATCTGTCTGCGGATGATGAATTTGAACTGGAAAACTGTGGAGTGGAGGAAAATATGGACTATCAAGGAGCGAATCTGGAAAACGGAACAATTATTGTGCAGCATGGCGGCTCCTCCGGAGTTAATCCCCAGGTGGAAATCGTTCAATGTGATGAGTCGGTGTTTGTGCCCTACGATCACTATGAAAACGTTCGAGTTGATGGTTTTATGGCAAACAGCAGTACAATCATTATACAGCATAACGAGTATCATACGTCTTCGACAATTAATCAGAACGATAGCGCATTGTCCACAACGATCACGAGCAGTTCTACAGGTAAGTGAAGCTAGTGACAATTTTTATTTTAACTGAAAGGTTTGAAGAGAGAGGAATATAATGGATACAGTTCTGCGTAAAACAATAAGACCACTCTTCATTCCGAGGCTCGAATAACTCCAGTTCGCTCTCTATAATGGAATTTGTTAAATCGCGCTTTACCTGACGCATATAACAGAGGATCGTTACTAATGTTGGGGAGGCCCCGATCTACCGGGAGACCTCGCCTCAATAAACTGAGAAATCTGAGGGCGCTTTTCTATTTCAAAAAAGGTAGCTCTTCGCTGATGAAGTACCTCTTCGAGCTCTTCACCTTTTGGAGGAAGCTCTTCGCCATTTCCATAACCGTTCCGAAAAAAATGGAACTTTCCCATCTCTAGTCCATAATTTGGAAAAGATTTTATTGTTTTGTTCAAAACTGTATTAGAAATACTAGAACTAGAAGAAATACTTCACGAAGAGATAGGTCTCAGGATCGCAAATTGATCAAGAATTCATCTTATGCCCTTCTTTTCCAGTATCCCAGTACCATTATGAAACCCAATGCCAACCGGACCACACACCGCAACCAACCGCCACCCAAGTGGGAAACGAATATTACCCCCTGTTCTATCCCGACCGCGCAAAGGAACTCTGGAAACAACAAACGGACACCGTCCCCAAGCAAACAGACATTTTTCACTTGCTTCGTCAGCAAGACAATCCGACCCGTGTCACAAAGCACGGCGCCGGCCCGAACCAGTATCAGATCGATGCCGGTCAGCGTGTGTACGGTGCGATCCAGTGTAAAGAATGTGGTCTTACGTACTCTACGCACGAACCGGAAGAGGAACTTTTCCATAACAATTTTCATCGCTCGCAAGCGAAACTAACGTTCCCCGGCGGAGCAAACGAGCACGTGGTAGTAAGCGTTCCGGAATGGGATGTTACCGGTAGGATTATTGTCGTCTCGCAGACCGACCCCAACCGACAACTGCTCAAGCGGATACAGGGCGTGCTGGAGGTGGTAGATGCTGAGCTTGGCTTTTCGACCCACGGAGAACTGCCGGAAGGTGCTTGCATCTATATGGCCATCGCTCGATCTACCGTGCTGGGGCTTTGTGTTGTTCAGCCGGTCCAGTATGCGAACCGAATGATCTGTCTCGAAGGATTGCACGGTGCACCGATCGATTGCTATTCGTCCGAGTTTTATCCTGCCAAGTAAGTATTTTCTTTTTTCCCCCGTACGAAACTCCTCGGTCGGTAAGACAACTTATATCACTCTTCCATCACGTAATTATAGATGCGGCATATCGCGACTCTGGGTAGCGCCCAAATATCGTCGACACGGCATCGGACGCAAACTGGTAAACTCGATTCGGTATCATTACATCTTCGGCTACACGCTGTCGTGCGACGAGATCGCTTTCGGTGCACCGACGGAGATGGGCAAGCTGTTTGCGGAATCTTTTGCTGGGCGGAAAGATTTTCTTGTTTACATTTAGTTTACATGATTTATCTGTTGATAATATAAAGGCAGCAATGATTTTGTTAAATGCTTCAGATGAAATGGTGGACTACGCTAGATGACATTTTAATGGCTTCAGATAACATAGTAAACAATTTTCTTTTTGCAGTTATCAACTTTACAATAAAAGGAAAGCCTACCATTTCATCTGACGTGTTTATTAAATTCATTCCTGCTTTTACATAATCAACCGATAAACCTTGTAATGTGCCACACACACACACAGGCACACATATATCCCTGTTTTACCACGTTTTATGTTATTCGTTCGTTATTGATATTGCGATTGTGTATGATTGTGTGTGTGCTTAAGGTTAAGATATGCAAGTATTGCTTTACATACTCTCTTTTTTTTTGTTTAATTTTGTTCCATTTCAATAAACAATTGGTCAGGAGGCTTTCTTTTTTGCACACTCCGCAACGCGGGTGTGCGTGGGTTCTATAAAATAGAATTTCGTGTATTTATTTTTTCGCCCCAGCTGCCTTGGACTTTAGCTGCTCCGCTAGCAGTTCCCGTTCGCGTACCATCTTTGCACGTTGCTTTGCCATTTTGTCTACCTTACGGTGCCACTTTGTAAATTTATCGTACTCCTTATCACTGATCGGATACTGCGGTTCACCTTCCGTTCCGCTTAAAAAATGATCCAACAGTTCCTGTACCTGTAGCGGCTTTCGTCCGAACTGCATCCGGCGTCTGATGTTGAGGACTTCCTTGACGCATCGTAATATCTGTCCTGCGGAGTATCCGGTCGTAACTTTGGCCAGTGCGGACAGTTCAAAATCACGTGGTACGGTTGGAAATCGTCGCAAGGCACACTGCCAGAGAAGAACCGTCGATCCATAGTCCGGTCGTGGTAGAAGAAGAAACTTTTCGAAACATTTCTTTAACGGTCCAACCTTCGCAAGCCACGGCTGATTAGTGGTCGCTACGAGCAGTACTTTATCTTCCGGTTTTAGTTGTTTCACGATCATCTTAAACAAATGTTTGCCCAATTTCGTTGGATCGAGTGATGAATCCGCGGCAGGAACTTTTTTGTAGAACGCACGATGAACATCCTCAATGGCGATCACGGAAGGTTGCAGTATGCGGGCAGTTCGCAGTACAAGCTGCAAAAAATACGCCATATTGTTGGGGTCGATTGGTCCACACACTTCTACACTCAAGTCAAACAGCACCGAACCCGTCTCGTGACAGATCGCTTCGAGTAGTAAAGTCTTCCCGTATCCTGGTGGTGCTAGTAGACAGATTGATTTGGGTTTCGGTGCAACCAGAGGTCCCATCCCGAACAGATACGATCGAAGAATGGTTCTCACTTCTCCCATACCCGGTGGTGGATCTTGTTCCAACAAGTTACGTCTCTCGAAAGCTGCGTAGTTAAAATCACCAACAAAGTCATCAAATGTCCGCTTGGAACAGGCTTTGATAACGTTTCGCTCCCCCAAATCATTGATCATGTCTTCCAACGAAAGATCAGCCGTTGGATCGATCGGTTCCTTGCGCTTCTTGCCCTTAGCTCCTTTTGGACGGGGAGGTTTCTTCGCTCTGGGTGGTTTGTACTTCATCTTTTCGTCCTTGCAAAGCGCTATCTGTAGTAGTTCTCGTTCGGATTTGAGCAGTTCGTACACTTCGGAGTGAAGTTCCTGATGAACTTCGGCAAACTTTTCGAGTGTGATCCATTCCATGACGGGTAAGTCGTGGACGTTGTCTAGCTCGTTTATAAACGCCCAGTCTTTACGGTATCGTTCAAGCGTTTCCTCCAGCGTTACTAAAGCGTGAAAGATTACTTAGCTTGAGTTTTACAGATTGTCGAGGATACAATTGACAAGCTAATTGAGAAATTTATGTGCAGGTGTATAGGTAGATGTATGTAACTCGAATCTATAACTTCTCTCTGTCTACGGTATTGTGTATTTAGTTAGAGAAAAAGCAAGAGAGAGGTCCTAGATAGCAGACCAGGAATTCTTGGTATTATTGTCTAATATTGTAGCCGACAGGCCTTTGAATAATGCATCTCCAATATTATTAATAATATCCCAGGCCTTTGAATAATAATAGCTCCACAAGCTTGCCAATCATGTCCCACAAAACCCATCAGTAAAGATACTTGGTTATCCCCAACCCAACTTACGATAAGCGTTGCTGACAAACTCCGGCTCACTAAAATCGTACGTTTTGCCTTCCCGCTTTTCCCGCGCACGTTTCTCCCGTGCCGCCTCCTTCAACCGTTCCTTCTCCTCCCGCTTCTTCTCCTGCTCCCGTTCCTTTGCCGCTTTCTTCGCTTCCGCTTCCTTTTTCTTCTGTTCGGCGGACTTAAGCTTTTCGAGCTTTTTCAACCGCTCCAACTCTAAATATTCCATCGGTGTGAGAGTTTCACCACGCACGATCAGCACCGTACCACCTTCAAACGGTTCCGGAATGACATCAAATGCGTGCGCTTCATCGTACCACTGACGGAACCAAGCACGTACGAAGTCGGTAATGTCTTCCAGCAGAGCAGGTCCACGGGTACGCAATATTCGTGCTTTTTCATCTACTATCGCATCAAGAAAGGTGCGATCGTATTCGGGCTTTTGATCTCGTCTAGCTGCCCGAACCTCCTCCACAGCGAGCTCATCCGGAATATTCGGCTTAAAGTCTTCAAAAAGTCCCAAAAAGCGAGATCTTTCGTAACGTAGCTTCTGCTGTACCTTCCGGTACTGATACCTACGCCAGTAGCGTTGTATTTTTGCTACAGCATGATTCAACTTCATCCGCTCTATTGCTTCCTCCAGACGTCTTGCTGCTTCTGCCTCGGCTTCGGCAATTGCCGCCGCTTTATCTTCCGCTTCCTTTTGCTTCGTCTTTAGATCCATCTCAGCCGTCGAAACGTTCACTACCGCCGGTGCCTTTTCTTCCCAACCGGGCGGAGCGTAGTATCCAAAATGAACCACATCTTTTTTCTTCATCCGAAAGTCCCAGCTGTAAACGGTACGCTTCACTGGATAAAGCATAAACTGCCCGGGACGGTAAAAGTACTCGTACGGCACATCCACAATCTCCTCATCAATTGGTTTCGGATAGTAACGGTCGGGATGAAGACGGAAATTGGTTTGCTTCACTCGTGCCTGACGTGCTTTTTCGTGTGCAGTAATTAGATCCAGTGCTGTCCTTAGCCGTTCCTTTTTGCGGTCGCGTTGCACCACTGGACGCTTGGTACCTGGGGTTTGTTGAACCGTGTTATCTTCCTGCTGCTCACTCTCATCTGAAGAAGATTCCTCAGAGTCACTCCCCGAAACGTTTCCGAATTGGAGCAACTTTCGAGAATCAAGCAAAGCTTGAAGTTCTGCCGGTCGTCTAGCCGGGAAATAGCAAGGTCTAACGGCTAGCACATCGTCTGGGATTAGATGCTGTTCCTGCAATGCTCCATCCACGTACACAAACTCGCTCAGCTCAATTTCCTGAAGCTTCGTCCGAAACTCCAACATTCGGGCATGTGCCGCCTCTAGTAGGCGTTGAATTACTTCACGCTTTTGGACTTGTAGCGTTTGATCGAAGCACCGTTCCAAATTGCGGCACAGCTGTACATAACGACAGTACAGATCGGACACTAGCCGGTGCACTACACGCACATCCTTTGTAGGTTCGACCGTTTGCAAGCGCTTTTCGTGCATCAGCACGTGTTCTAGCAGGTCGCTGGTAGTGATCCAAAATTTTGCTACCGCTTTTGTTTGTGCCATCGTGTGCAAGGTTCTCAAAATTCTTTTCCAAATTTTAAACACAATTAGGTCCTCAAAAGAGAAGCTTGTGTTTTTGTACGACTCTGTTACTAAGCATCAGCAGATGAAGAATTTATCTGGGAAAACTAGGCTTACTATGTTATTTTAGCAAAGTGGAGCAATTTCTACAAGTAGAAATGGGAAAAACAACACAACTACCTTAAAGCTTCAGAAACGGCCACCCAAAATACTGTAAATTTCAGGTAAGCCACAACATTAACTCCAATTATTTATTCCCTTGCCTGCCGAACATTCTTCGCCATCCGCTTCACGTTAAAGCAATCCACCCCAATCTTCTCCTTCACCTCGTCAATCGTTTGTTCCGCTATTGTTCGGGCCCGTTCGCTTCCTTCCTCGATGACGCTTGCCAAAAAGCCAACATCCCGCGTGTACCGTTCCATCCGCTCCCGTATCGGTCGCAAATGTTCTATCAAAGCTTCGGCCACCATCAACTTGTACTGGCCCGTATTTTTACCCTCCGCTTCCCGGCATATCTCCTCCGTCGATTTTCCACTCACCAGCGAGTGAATTGTGATCAGATTCGACACACCCGGTCGCTCTACTGGATCGAACGTAACCTCCGATTTAAAATCCGTTACCGATTTCTTCACCTTTTCCAGCACGGCGTCTGGTGAATCGATTAGCATAATGCAGCTCTTTGGATCGGGATCCGATTTGGACATCTTTTTCGCCGGATCCCGCAGCGACTTCAGGCGACTGCCATCGTTTACGAGCGTTTCGCAGAATGGGAACGTACGGCCGTACTTGTTGTTGAAGGCGCGTGCCAACGATTGTGCGAGCTGAAGCTGTTGGATTTGATCCTCGCCGACCGGAACATGAGTTGCTTTGTACAGCATAATGTCCGCTGCCTGCAGCACAGGGTAAAGATACAATCCCAAAGGGATTTCCTTCATGTTGGCAGATTTTTCTTTGTACTGTGGAAGATGCGTTAGGCGGGCCATCGTGGTAAGGCAGCCCAGAATCCAGGATAGTTCGGCATGCTGCGGTACGGCTGACTGGAGAAATAGTGTTGCGCGTGCTGGATCAATACCGCAGGCCAACAGTGTGGCAGTCATTTGCAGCGTGTTGTGACGTAACGTTTCGGGTTCCTGGCGAGATTGTGTTGGAATTGTACTTTTCCAATGATTTAGCTATTTCACAACAAAAACTTACCGGTGGAATGGTCATGGAGTGGAGGTCAACAATGCAGTACGTAACGTCCTCGCCGGCCTCTTGTAGTTCGACCCATCGTTTCACGGCACCAAGATAGTTGCCAATGTGCAGTGCTCCAGTCGGTTGCACACCGGAGAACACTTTTCGTGGCCATGGTGTAGGCTTTCGGATAGACGAATCATTACTTCAACTACACAAATTAATTTTACACTCTGAAATACCTTTGATTCTGAAGACAACCAACGCGTTCCAGGCCTTAAACTGTTTGTATTTTGCGTGAAAAATGGTAAAACTCGTCTTAACATGGACATCTTCCCGGCTTTCTTCAATCGATCGGAGGAAAAATGTAAACAAAGACGGAAAGTCAACGAGAACGTCACAACAATTCGGCTGATCTGCAAATATTGTTTGTGTGTTTTATTACGCTATTGCATACATCATTTACAGCAATTTTGTACAATTTTGAAATTTACTTTTAACTATTTACTCCAGAAAGAATGATTTTTGTATAGGAATTCACAAAATACCATCAGAATTCATGTCCCGGAATGTTTTAATTTTATATCTACCTTGAACAACATAACGCTACTTCTAAAGTTGACGTACAGAGGGCGCTACTATCGACGATTTGAATAACCGCGGGAAACGAACATATGCAACTTATGTTGAAATTAATTCCAACATTCTATTAAAATTTGGAATTAGATGGGTAATTTAAATAAATTGAAAAAGATTTTATCGACACGTATTGGCCTGCCATTTCCGGTTGTTAGTTCTTTGAAACGGTCCGAGCAGGATTAGATGTGTGAAGGCCGGCGTCGCTACTTCCTCGACCGACCAGGAGACATTTCGAAGCGAATTTACAAATATCAACCATTGGTCGGAGGAGACTGAGCAAAGGGATCACGAATTTTCCAACTTTGCTATTCTACATTGCCCAGATATGGGCGATGAGAGGGGCGGACATTCGTGGCACGATTTTCATCGTATCTCTACAATTCCTTAGCTTTGCAGATGACATCTGAAGCGTGCTCTGATGCGACAGAGACTAAGTACCCACTGCCCGGAGGCTTCGTTATGTCTTTGCGAGCCCTAGTTCTCCAGATTTGATGCTATGGACCGTGTTTCCTGGAACAGGATTGTGGAGGTGGCTACGTCTAACAAAAAAAAATAGTCAGATTAAGAACATGTACACTAGTGATTGGTCATACGACTCTTTTTACGGATTGAGCCGGAGCTAGGTTCATTTCTACTGCAATTGAGTTTGACCCATAACTGCAACGAGTTCGGATCGACCAGTACATGCAGGATAGGAACGACCCGAACAGACAACTCGAACTCACATATACTTTGCTGCACCCACAGCTCGAACCGAAGTCGTTGAAATTGGGAATACAACCCGAACCGCTCCGAGCCACTTACAGATGGCTCCGACGATCTGCAAGTCTACAGGTCTTTACTTATTTGTTCATTAAAAAAATACACCAAACGAACTCATTTATTAGTAGAAGAGCTTTTATTTTGCTTAAAATGTTTTTTATGCTCAATATATTCGAATAGCGTTTTTATTATTCATGTACAAGGTAAATATTACACACACATCATAGCTTGTTTAAAAAATCTCTTGTGTCTTTTGTTTTCTTCCGCATCGTCTGACCGTGCCACCATTAGAATGGGGTCGCGTAGCTGTGGGTATGTATAATAACTTAATATATTTTACACGTGAGCATATTGGTAAAAGTATAGACGACAGTTTCATAGCTATGCTGCTAAGATTGGCCACCGATTTGGCCACACCCATCATCACGAGCATTAAAACTTTGTTCCGAAAAGGCTAATTCACACACACTTAAGGCGCATCTGATGCTTGCTTAGGCCACCAAGAATGTTTCCTTCTCGCTACACGAGCAACAGTAACAACAATAGTAAGGCAACCTAAAAATGCCATCACCTGTAACCGTGTTTTCTCTTCTTCCTTAAGCACGTTGGGCGTAACACGTGGTTAGGACCTAAGGCCTCCTGCTTACTTATTTGTAGTACACTGACCGCTTCTGAGGGGTTTTACTGTCAAAATACTGCATGGAAATTAAAAGCACTTTCATCACATTTTGCGGGCACATTCATCGATTATTGAGATACGAGATGTTTTCTTTAAAAAAAAAATCACGCTGCCCCCAGCAGCTCATTTCTTCCATCGTTATCGGTTTAAAAGCTTACGGAACTAATGTTGGAACGTATTGGAACGACTTTCGTTTCCTATTTTTAATTTTTTCTTTTTTTGCTATAACTATCCGGCGGATGTATCAGTAGATATAGAACTTGTGAGACAGAGATTTAGCGATTCCTTTTTCCGTGGTATCTGTTTCCTTCTGAGCCTTAAGAGATTTTTGTGCGTACCAGATTCCGGATGTTCTCTCCTCCATCGGGTTTCATTCAATTCCAGCTCCATTCACGCACCGGCAAATGCACTATTCGGTGCTAGAGCTGCTACCTATCGGCACTACTACCATCCTTCACGTTAACCACAATAATGCTCTCGTCCGCATCCGACACGTAAAATCATAATGTCGTATCGACGTTACTGTTCGTATCGGACGTCGGTCCGTCGGGTGTGTTTTGTGGTGGTTTTTTAGTTTCCGAACCCTCCAGATCGCTCGTACTCTTCGTCAGCTCGTCCAGCAGCATCTCCGTATCGATCAGCCCCAGGACAGCCTGTTTGCTGATCGATCGTGCCAGCAGACGGGTCTTTCGCTCCAACTGTTCCTTTTCCGTTTCCTCGCTGTCGAACGTTGTGGTCACGCGATCCGTTTCATCCACCATACTGCGCAGTGCCGTCGAGGACGCAACCATCGGAACAGCGTCCGGATCGGTTGGACTCAGCGGTACGTAGTTGTGCTCGAAACGGCCCGTTTCCGGTGCTGAAGCCGAAAGCATCGTGTCTGCTGGTGGTGTTAGCTGCGAGTGGAACCCGTGAGCTACGGAAGATTGGGTACGGTTGTACGATTGTTGCGGAACATCGACCGGTTCACTTGGTTTGGGTGGACCGTGCTCGAACAAACTGGCCGCCGTTGGACGGGAATCATTGTTGCCCTGCATGGACGTGATCGTAAGCTGTTCGTCCACTTCTTCGATCACCTGGTCCGTGATGCGCATGCTTCCCATGGCTCGGTCCGGTATGCGTCCTCCGGCCAGGTTTGTCGAACTGGCTGAGCCGGGAAATTTGAACGGCACTGTGCCGGCTGCATCCGGTGTAGCGCTGTTCGGACGGCTTGATTCGTCCTTGCTGAAGAATCGCTTCAGCGCGGACGTTACCGTGTTGACGCGGGACATTGTACCCGCAACGCTAGCCAAACTGGTGGCCGAACTGCCACCACGGTAGATGGGTTTCTCGTACGTGTTAAAGTGTATACCACTTACGTTGTCATCCATCTATGGAAAGAGCAAAGCGATATTAATTAAGTAATTCCTTAGAGGCGTATGTCAGAAAGGAATGACAGTGCAATATGATTGGCGAAGTAAACATTCAGCAGTCTCCTAAAGTCCTTTCCTAACAAAGGAAGGAACGATGGTGCTGTGCCACAGACCTCAGTAAGTCGAATCATAAGCACGTGTCAATCCTTTCCGTAAGTTTCATTAGATCACAGGATTAGTGCCAGGATTAAGTTTATCTTTTGAGGAATATTATGGATCATAATCAAGGATCTTCTAAGGAAAGTCTGGGATTAGGTGTTTCCAGGACAGGGATTGCAGAAAGAACCTTATGTCACAGGCCGAGTTTTAGTAGTACCCTGCAAATTTAGTATCCCTTCGTTAGAATATTATTTTTTCTCCAATTACTATAAAAATCTTAAAGTTATGTTATCATTAGTTCCAGCAGAAATATCATTAGTTGAGAGAAATTAAGTTACGCTATTGCTAAGCTACTAGCAGCTTCTTTCCTCGTTAGTACCTCTTGCCATTGCACAGTGCGACATAAGCGACCTTCTGCACTGGGAGAGGAAGCTTTCAAATACCTTTCCAGATTAGTAAGCGAGTGCAATCGAATTAGGGTGCAACCGTACGATCGACCGTTCGATCGGTTTTAGAAATTTCTTACGAGCGTTACATTTTTCATTTTCAAGAACCGCCATTTTTTCGTTCTTCGTACAGTGGTGTGGGCCGATCCGATCAATTCTATATGGTACGTGAACAGAGGTGGAAGGATAAAAAAGATAATAAAGAAGTGCCATCACCGAGGTAACATTGAAACCCCGCTAAAGATTTAACCGCCGTGTGTATGTTTAGAAAATACAGAGAGGCGTTCCATAGTAAGATGAAAGAATCGTGTCAATCGCACTCGTTTGCTAACCTCGTCGTCGTTGGGATTCGCGGGGAAGTTATACTCAACCGCTTGGTTCTGTTTACCGACCATTTCATCGATGCGGACTGCCGTGGGCACTACCGGGATGACCTCCGCTTCCCTCTTCTTCACAACGATGTCGGCTGTCGAGGGTTGTGGAGGTTCCTCGCGAATTTCTGCCGAGGCTACGGTGTGCGGCAATTCGGTCGGGAAGATCTCGTCCCAGTACTGATCCTTGAGCAGTTCCGGATGTTCGTGATGCATCTCGTCGACGATCAGGTAAGACACCTGCAGATTCCGATCGACCATCCAGTTAACCTCGAAGTCATCATCGTCCTCGCCGAAAGGATTGATCAATGATTCGGCCACCTTCAGCCAGCCCATGTAGAAGAAGAACTGAAGCGTCGTGAAGATCGGGAAGTATTGGTCGATCTTGTTCACGACACCTTCGCCGAGTTCCTTGGTTTCCACCCACTGCTGGCCCATGACTGAGGTAAGGAAGTAGCTGTAAACAGCCAGCGTTACGACCTGCGTGTACACGAGCGGCACACTGATTGTGTCGTACGAGATCAACAATCCACACTGTCCGCGGAACTTGTTCAACTCGTCGATGATAGTTTTGGACGCGAAATCATCTCTGCAGCGACCCTCCTTCCGAGCACGTGTCACAATACTTGCTGCCCATACGATCGGCAACCAGTGCTTCGAGTGACGTGGAAATTTCTGGTTCAGATGGGTCATGATGGTATGTTCGTTCTCGTTCAACAAACCAGCCTCCACGAGATGCTCGATGGTTGGAAAACGTTTCTTCACCCGAGGTGAAATATTGGTCAGCACCATCGTTAGACACAGACAGACGTAACGCATGATTGTACGTCGCATCACACGGCCTCGTTCATCCTGGAAATGGTAAGAGAGAGAGAGAGAGAGAGAGCGATGTAAACGTTACTCAAAATCGAATCTAATCTCAGCCGGAACGAGGACGTATTTGTTTCTCGCTTAATGGTACGTAAATATTTAACACACAATTTACGGGACATCATCAGGACGCGGTAATGTCCTGCGATACCATCAAATCGTAATCGGATACCCTTTGCTTAGGTCTGTTTTTCGCTAATGATCCTGAGAGGTCATCGTACGCCCTGGGCTAATCGGTATCTAATCGTTGTGAAGAAGTCGATGCTTTATACAGCTGTTTTCGAGAGCGCAACCAGTAATCGGAATCGTATTGTACAAATATAAGCGAGCGAATCGCCCTAAACCCTTTCCGAGTGGGGGGTAAGCCGAGCGTAAATTATTGATTTGACACCCATGCAAGTGGCGCCCGCAGGACTGCAGCAAATCTTTCCCTCCCGACAGTAACGCGTGGCTCCTCGTTCCCCGTCCGAACCGTACCTGACCGTGAATGTTGGCACTGACGAAAACGGCAATCGGGTCTGGCCAGGGAATGCTGGTGTACTGGTTCCACCAGCGCGTCATTACGATGGTGACGTAGAAACCGAGCACGAAGGAAAGTGGAATTAAGTTGCTGTACGTAGCGCAGTACTTGACAATTTCCTCGAATATCCTAAAACGAGAGCAATCGAGCGGAAGATTATGGATTTGTGTATTGAGGACAAAGGGTTGACGATTTTAGTGGTACCGTTTTTGGTCCTCCGATAAACCGAGGCGGTAGGTAACGTTGAGCACGTAGTATAGAAGCAGGAAGCACGTTAAGTCCAGCCATACTAGTTTGTAGATACTACCGCGCCATCTGGAAAGGAAGAAAGTATAATTGGAGATGTTTTCGAGACCTAAGTTGCATTGGTTGTAGACGAGGTCTGTGCTAATGTTGGATATAGACTTTAGTACACACAATTAGAGAATACAATCTACAAAAGACCATGTGTAGCGGTCCTTGTTCTTGAAGATTTCTCCTGTCAAGATTCCTGAACACGTCTTCTAAAAACTTTCTTACTCTTATAGACTACAAGAGCTGGTTGACAACGCCTGACATAAATTACTGAAAGACAAATTATGATAAACATTGAAACTTCAAAAAATCGATTTTGCTGAGGTCCTATTTTCAACCGCCATTTTTTTTTTAAACGATTGTGAATTTAACAGACCATGGCGATCCCATTCTTGGGTATTCCTATGAGAGAGGTGACAGCTGTGCCAGTCTCCACACGTCAGAACCGGGGTTCAAATCCCTTCCAGACCGGTTCCCCCTTTAGTGAGGACTGTCTATTAATGGATGGCGTGAAAGCAAGAAGAGTTCTGAGGAACTCAAGTAAAGTCTTTTAAAATTGTCTCTAATAATTACTAGGATAATGACAAGCTGTGGCGCGGCGTAAGCTGTCTTACTTAAAATAAATAAAATAAATTGTTATCCTGTTAGAGAGCGAATTCGAATTCTAGTCGAATTTGCGCTAGTCTAATTCGCGACTATCGGTTTTGCAAGTATATTTTGTCTTCTTTGTTCTCCGACGACCACTTTTTTAACTTTTTTTTTATTCATAAAGGACCGCCAGGCCTTATTGCTCTTTTTTCAGTTTTACCTCCACCAAAAAAGGTCTCAGAATTCCCTAGCAGTGCCACAAAGACATTAAAACTAGAATTCAACGTTTGCCATTGCGCTTTTAACTAGCAAGGCAAAGACATCAATTAGCATATTTTTTGGCTTATCTTATCCGTTTTACAGTTGAATGCGGAGCGTCTTTCTTTTGTCGGTCTATAAGGTTTCTCCTGTTCCATTCATCCTTAATACTCTCTGGTGCGGGAAGCAAGTCACGTCATTCTTTTCTATGCTAAAATGATTATCTTCTCCCAGTTTTCAGATCATTCGACAGCATATGTGATCTTCTTTTCATGCTTCTATATTGTGCTCTTATTCGTTTAGAGACGTCTTTTTGTCTCTAAAGTTATTTGAGAAAAACAACTTTCTTAAATTCTCTTTTTCCTTTTTCGATTACAGTGTCAATTCTTGAAAGGTAAGATTTTTATATTTTATATTTTATTTATACATTTAGGACATTTTACATATTGAAAAATTATTCAAGTTATCAGAAAGGCCTCCAAATGTTAAGTTGATACCACCATCTACTAGGTCACGCCGGCCATCGAATGGGTTACTGGAATGGCTGATAATACGTAGTTGAATAGTCAGTCCTCACTACACAGGACCAGTTCGGATGGGATTCGAACTCCAGTCCTGCCTTGTAAAGACTCGGACCGCTGTCGCCCACTACCGTATCATAAAAATACGGATTACCCTTTAGATTCTCTCTTTAAACAGTGCTACTCTTGCATGTCTCTCAGAAGTTTCACTAAAAAGCACCAAAACAATCACCTTAATGCGAACTTTGCTCCATCCACATGGTAGCAAAGAATATTAACTACCGTCACGTGCGGCCCCTGTCTGCCATGAGCACGAACAATCATTTCCTCCGTTGCGTGTGACATAATGGGAAACACCGGACACACGATCCGAACATTTTCCCATCCTACGGACGAAGGTTAGCTATCTAGCCTAGCGAGCGTCGCCGAACTGACCATGGAACCGGTTTGTTCGAGCGGCCGGCCGGTAAAGCAAATTAATGCTTGAGAAGCTATGTTGCTTTACCCAAACAAATACTAAAAAAGCAACAGCTTCGCGAGGTCAATTCGAGCGATGTTGCCAAGGTTCGAATGCGGAGATTCGATACTATAAAGCCTGCAGTGCGATTTCATTGCAAGCGAAAAGTGGTAAAAAAATTCCGATGGCAAGCTTATTTTAATCAGCTCAACAAACTTATCAGCAAACTATAAAAGAGGATTAGCTTCCAAAAAACTACCTCTACAAAGGTCTTCCAATTAGGAAAGGCCAACATGAGTATTACTCACAAGATTGTGCGAATTTGGGGTTGCAATTTCCTGCCAGCATCTGCATCATCGGTAAGGAGGAATCATGCAACTGAGTGTTATGCGTCTCCTCAGCAGCAATTGTGGCTTGATCTTGACATTGTTTATTATTTACAGACAATCTTTGATGTGATAATGCCTATAGCAACAAGTATGATGCAAGTATAGTGGAAGATGTTTTTATTGCACATTTAAATCTACACAAAACCAGACACTGACAACCAAAATATAACATTATGAAATGTTCTTTTTTTGGATCTCTTATCAAAGCTGCATGAATCACATGACCGATAAATTCCTAAAGCCTTACCAGTGGTGTTGAAAATCGGGGAAAATGACGGAACATATCGTGATAAGAAACAACTGAAGAAAGATACCTCAGCAGAACATACTTTACACGAGACTAGCGGATGTCTCCGAAAAGTCTGGTATTTTTTTGAAAAACAACGTACGATCCAAAAACACTTTCATCAAGAAAGTGATAACGTTATTAGTAATTAATAATTGAACGTGTCAAGCTATCTGAATTGTCAAAACTGTCGATAATACTCAAACAAGTTCAACACAACATTGAAAGCTAGTTGATTTAAACCGTTTAATTAAAATATGCTAATTTTCTAACAAAATCACTCAACCAATACAATTTTCTTTCATCGAACTGACATCAACTGACACTCAAGGATTGACATCAAGGATTATCTCGGCAAGGGAGCTATTCCGCGTCATGAGGTATTTGTTATGCTTGTCTGCACACACGTCTGACATGATGATAAAGTGCAATTTTTGCATCGCAATTATGCAGATAAGATTCCTCTTGACTGCACACCACACCATAGTCAGCGGAGTGGTAAATATAAAGGGATGAATCAGTTTTTTTGACATCTTCTAAAGCTCGTCTAAGCATTGAAGAAGATATTTTGATACATCCTCAATGGTGTACTGTAGAGCTTACTAATTTTCACACCTCTATATCTGTCTTAGAACACCGAGTTACACATCAAGATGAGTAAGCGTGTCAGGGTGATAATTACAATACAAGAAAGACAACTTCGCAGACTTCTTCTAGGCTTAACGACCTGCTAGGTCACGCCAGCCATCATAGGGCTTACTAGACTTGCTGGTACCCCGTAGTTGGATAGTCAGTCTTCACTACGGGGTGGGTTTTGAACCATGGTCCAGGTGTGTGACGGCTTGCTGACTTCACCAACTTCAAATGAACAAATTTTGGTATCAAAATATTGTCATTAGAACACCTTCTCTTTCGACCAAAGAAGCAACCTAGCATTGATTGAGTACCCTACATAACCGAACATCATGTTGTTGATTTTCTGATAAACGAACTCTAATTGATAAGCGTAAAGCGACTCGTTCACAGCGAGTACTTTGTCTTCATGCACCTACTTACCTTACGAGCAGCTTCAGGAAGCACCCGAAACCACGACAGGTGGCCACTTCCGCCGTATAGGTTACCGTCATGGTTGGTGATGTTGTGTCTACACCGTACGACTTATGCTACTTTACACACTAAAACCTGAGAAAAAAAAACACACACTCCTTGCTGAGTGTTGAACACAGTTGACACTCAACAGAACTTGCGGCACTTCTTCACAATCGCCAACACAAGTGGCGAGAACGATTCACTGTGGTCTGTTAATTACATTGCCATGCAATTGTGTCGAACGCTTCCACGATTGCTGTTGATGTAGGTGAATAGAAAAAAGGATGTTTTATTTAACGCAAAAATGCAATAGTTCTACTTACAAAATCGCTCATAACTCGCTCAACGACATCAACGATCAAGTCACTGTTAATGACTCATCACGCGAAAAGTGAACGCATCGCTGGACCTTATTCGGCCGTGACAGACTACGAATGTGGCATGCATCCGGGGACCTAGACGGTCTTTTGACCGGCCAATTTCGTCTGTTCACGACGGGTTTTCCTTCACGCTAGTATTTCTTGTCCATCCCTGAAGGTGACTCTATTTTGGATGGATGATTCGCAAGGGTGTGACGCGAAAGTTCGTCACATTTATTGTCCCCTGTGGTGCTGGACGTCAGTCAAATAAGACATTAATTAAAAGGTGCGGTTTTGTAGAGCAGTTTTGGAAAGGTACTATGCACAAACCCGGGCTATTTTATGCTGCTATTGAACTATAACCGTCTTCAACTCAGTTGATCTTTTTGGTGCCGTGACCAGGATTGATTTTTTTTTTTGAGTAGATCCAAAATAAATATCTTCCTTAAGCTTTATGAAAATAACTAAGATACATAATTTAACTAGACCTTTCAATGTTCAATACGAGTTAAAGGAGACCCTTTTTCCATCATCCATCCATCCATCTTGGAGCCCGATTTGTAGAGGTACCTCACACATAAAATGCTTAATGAATGAAACACCAATACCGTCCGTTTTGTGGCTAGTTTTTTTATATATACCATTCATCTTACCATGACCTCAATCCTAAACGCGAGCCAAATTGTTGTGTCGCTAAAGGCACCGGTACAACGTTCCCAGCAATCGCCTCCTTCCAAGGGTTTTAATCCAACCGACAAAATAAAAAACCCAGAGTGACTTGCCCTTATACAAGCGTAAACACAAACTCTAGTTGCAAAAGACGGTCGGTTTAAGTAAAGCAAAATTGATCTAAATCTAATCCATAGTGCAACGCATGTGCCAGCAAGAAACCGCTTTGTTGACAGCAACTCCAACCGTCGATTATATTTAATTTTGTTTTGAAAAGGAAAAACTTCCGAAGGAAATTGCAATACGCACGGATGAATAGACCATCAAATGGTAATGATTATTCATCAACAATTTCTCTTTTACTCTTGCACCTCTGTTTCTCCTCCACCATCAATCAAGGCATAGGCTCCAACTAGTTTACTACTCGCTTTTATATGCTTCCTCAAAAATTGAGCACGTTCCGCTCTTCCTGTTTCCCTTTTCGACTTGGAATAGCGTAAAAAACGCCGCATAAAATGATGCCCATGATGACCGGCCACAAACACACAAACCGGAGGTTTTCGTTAGAGGGCATATAAAAGCAAACTTCAATCCTGCAGTCGCATAGGGTACTCTGTCATCGTGACTTGGATGGAGTATGATTACCTCTCGGTGCAAAAATATCATCTTTCCGATAGAAGGGAAGCTTCACATCGTGTGTAGAAACGATGGCAAAACATTCTATTCACTACAATTTTCTACAACTATCATCATCAGGCAGCCCCGTCCCCGGTATTTGACGGGCGTTGATTGCCACAACCCCCATACGAAACTCCGTGCCGAAACGTCAACGATCGCGGTTTCGTGAACCCGCGACAGAGTTCAAGGTTGTTCGGGAGGGGAGATTTTTTTCCATATTGCCTGAGGGATGAGAGAACTAATCAATTCCGCCCCAAACACCGAAACTAGAGTGTGTGGCTTCACATGTGAATTAATGCTGTGTTTGAGTGAATGTCCCCAAAAATATAGAAACAAATGAGCGTTGGAGGCAAGCAAAATCTCACCAACATCAGGAATGTTGCAGCGAGCTGGACTCCATGCTCTACTTTACTCAGTTGAAGGTAGCATAGACTTCCACTAGGCAATGCCTTCAAGCGTTAGAATGCAGTAAAGTGATGCACGTTTTCCCCGGAACGGTGGCTGAATTTATTAGAACGTGTTTGCTACCGTCTCTCTCCTCCGTCCCTCTTATTTAGTATCGAAACTGCAATGATCTCGGCTATGCTGCATCACATTACTATGGGAATTCCGCCTCGGACAGTCATGCCGCCTCAATTAGTGCTGGGAAATAATTATCATCCACCACTCACCGCCGTACGCGAATCACACCCACAGACACATTCGTGCCGTGATGATTTAAAAAGAAATACTGCTCAGTATTAAGGGAGCACAAGTGTTTGCCCTTCTAAACGCTCAGAACCGGTTAAAACGTTAACATGTTTATTTGATTATTGTAAAATAAATGCTGGTTCGACTTCAACTTAGACAGTTATTGGCTGATTTTATTTTAAACTAAGAAATATTTTTATATTTTCGATTTGCAAGTTTCAAGTGCAAGTTAGGAAGTGTGGATTAAGTGTGGATTTTACCATTTTTTTATATTTTTGAAAGAAAAAAGCAGCACCTCAAGCTGCTGCTTCTTCAACTCTTCAGTGAACGTCAGGATTGAACTGCTTTATTTTATCTGTCAAATGGCGATAATTTTCTACATAAAATGTATATGAAACAGTATGAAACTATCATAAATAATAATCATTTTTATTTAAAGGATAACACTAGTTCAGAAGCAAACAAAAAGATGCACAACAACAAGGCATTACAGATGGGTTGGAAAGTCATTTTTCCCTACAAATAAATGTATTATCAATTATTTTATTATTCAAAATAACTTAATAATTTTCAGATTGATATAGCAATTGGAGCGTGCTCTTCTTTCCTCAAAATTGGCTTAGGTTTTGGTGATTTCAATCCAGCAAGCATGTTCGAGAGACAATCGAACAGGAAAGTCTAGGAGTCTTGTTAACATAACACAAGTCATGCATTAACTTTCATCCCCTTTTTTACATAATATAAGTTGCTTAGTACAAAATATCAATTAGTTTATCAGTAATTCTCATAAACAATAATGATCCGATTGATTGAATTAAGGTAACCACGCGAGGTGTTTGAATTAAGGTGATGTATTTAGCAATATTTAGCAAAAATATTTTGCAAATTTATTTACTTAAAAACTGTTTTTAAAAAAATAAAGCAAACCTGGCCGTTCTATATTTTATAAAACAAATATTTGCAGCCAATAAAAAGTAATTTCGTTCCAGTTTGAACAAGAGGAAAAAATCAAAATTAAATTATATCGAAATACTTATTTCGATTATACATTATTTATAGAGGCTTTGAGTCCCTGAGAATACATTCACCTCTCTCCTCAGCCACATTCATAGGACTGTAAACTGAGTGCTTAAAGCAAAATTTATTTTTATGCTCGTCTTGGTTTGAAATCTTCATTGCAACGGACTCCCTTGCATAGTTAAAGCTATGAGAATGATATTTTTCGAAGCTCGAAGAGAACATCATAAAATAAAATTGTTCAACAAATTCTTTACATGTTTCGTAGCCCATTCTAAACCACTAATAATAAGCTATGCGCTCTTTCTGGCTCAACTGAACCATAAAAACACGAGCTAATTATCTGTACGACCACCGCCAAGCACCATTGCGCGGCAGCCGTCACAAACCACGACGATAATGTCTTTACCGCTTTACATATGCCAACCTCCTGCTTTGTGGCATAATTGCATTCGGCGCAGTAAATACGCACATTTTTGCACAACCAACCAGAAACACCAATCAGTTTTTCAGCGAAAGTTGGAAGCCCTCCTAAAGTCGGTTTTCATGTTCGCGCTTCGATAGTTTTGTGCCCGGGCAAGGCGGGCAAAGTTTTACGCTCGGGCGTGTATGAAGTGCATTTATTTATTTTAAAAAACGTATCATCCCATGTTCGCCTCACAAGACAGACAGCTGGACGGCGGCGGCTCATCAAGCATCCCGCAAAGAAGTGGGTTCGCATGTTCCCGTCCCGCCGTGCAAAGGTGCTGTTTGCAGTAAAAGATGGAAAACATTGCCACTTTTATGACAACACCGATGGTTCGATGCATTTTCTTTTTCCGAACAGCGAATCATCGTCATCGTTGGCATTGTTTGCCATTTGCCCCGAGGGTGAGCGTGCTTTGCTTGGAAGACAATCCGTCTTTAACCGTCTTTTTCGGACCAGAACAAGGAAACCTTTGTCGAATCTCGCTAGCGAAACGGATAAAGAGTGATCATCAAGAACAGATCTTTTTAGTGTTTCTCGCAAGAGGATGATGAATATTTTTAATTATCGTCTCTCGGAACGACAATTTCTTCATTTAAAAGGAGCAACGAACGGAACGACTCGGGGCGGGTTTGGTGGTCTGGAGGTAGTGGCACCGGGTTTTCAGACGCCAGTGCCCTGGTATCAAATCTCATTCTGCAACGCGGAGACACCCTATTCTATCAGAGCTTTTTACGATCATCGCTTGGTTTTGAACATTTGGGATTTGGAACATCAAACCAAGCATGCTGCCGCTTACAGTCCTCCATCCATATCCCGTGAGTCGTGTCACATTCGGCGGCATACACAGCGTTCTCGGCGGCATTTGACATTCCCCCCCCCCCCCCCCTCCCTAATTCCAAAATACCAGTTTGCTGATTTTTATTGCGTCAAAAATTCTGACCCCTTCTCTTTCGCTTTTTTTTTTGGGGGAGAAATCGCTAGGGTAACTGAACTACGCTGATGTCATCCACGGACCCGCGGGCACACACACACACTTCCGCCGACTGGGAAGTAGCATTTCTGTTTTCCGTTTTCAATCACCACTTATGATCACGTGCGACATTTATCACCGTATCTCGATATCTGCACACGCGGTTGTTATTTGCACACTTGCTTTCCTTTTTCTCCGATCGTGTGAACTACAACAATCACAGTTTACACTTCTGACCTTGCAAAAAAAAAGCCCAAGCCTTCCACCACTCGCACGGCTAGAGCACTGCACTGATACGAGAAGATAATTCTTGCAAGATTCCGCAATCACATACACACACGCCTGCACACGCTGTAAACGAGATTTGTTTTATGGGTTGGATGAAAAAAAGCAGCAATTCTTCCTACACTACCTGTACGATCCCACCTTCTTCAACCCAACGTACAAATCCTAGCGTGCTATGAATAAAAAAGGGCGAGATTCCTACACACGTTCCGTTCTTGATCACGGATAACTAGATCTCTCGGATTGGGCTTGGCACCCTTTCAACAAGCGCCTTTCGCTTTGATCTTCCAAACTCACTGATATAACGCAAAACAATACGCAATGATACGGAACACTTCGAGCCGGACCCTCTTTTTTCGACTGCGACGCGCGCGTACCCGATGCACCAGCGACCGGCCGATGTTAGTGCTGAGTGCCGAATGCGCGATTGCGGCAAAAACGAAAACGCTACGAACTGTGAGTGCCGCGACACGGCAGGTTTTTGTTGTCTTTTTATGCTGTGTCCCGTCAAACGATGACGCACAGCGCACTCACCAACAGTTGCGTGAAATAATGGTCTTTTAAGCTTCTTGTTTGCACTTTCGCTCTGACATGTGCCGGTTCGAACTGTTGAGGATTGAAGCATGATTTGTCTATTCTGTACTGCAGATATGAAAATGGGGTAGGAAATAAGTCAAACAAACACACAAAACTTGTAAAAATAGCTGTATGTGTGAATGATTAGATCGGGAACATAAAGGCAAATGACCTCATCACAGCCATTTTGTTGCAAAGGGCTGTGCTAGATACTTCAATAAAAAAGTTGGGTTCTTCTTGGCTTAAAGACCTTCTATAGGTCACACCAGTCATCAAATGACTCGCTAGACTCGCTGATACCACATAGTCTGCATAGTCAGTCCTCACTACGAAAGAAGGATCCGGATGGGATTTGAACCTCGGTCCTGTCGTTTGAAGACCTGCTACATATCCGCAGTGCCCCGCCAACAGTTCTTTGTCGGTTGATTCGCAATAGAACTGAGCTCCATCCGAGCATCAAACAAAGGAACTCATACGCAGCATACTGTCAAATTTTGTTGTTTGGCAGTTTTGCATGGAATGTGAGTGACCGATGGCTGACGTTGTGCAGTGTTGCCAGTTATTTCCACTGTGTTTTATAAAACTGTGTCATTCTGCTATTTTTTTCACGATTTTAACATAACTCCTTGCGAGATTTTCTCCTAAAAAACTAACTGTTCGTATTCGAGGAAACAGCCAGCAAATGCCCAAGTAACAAAACCTATCGACACGAAATTAAAGCCGTAGAAATTTAAATTATTCAAAAAAAACCGTTGCAACTTCATACTTCCTGGAGCGAAAACCCTTGATTCAATGGACATCTTTTTGCCACAATATGAGATAGTAAACAACATTAGATACGTGTCTATTTGAATAGGTAGCAGAAGAAAGGTCCCCTGATGCTGAACAATACTTTCTCCGTGCTGTGTTCTATATCCAACACAGGTACAACTCATTTGAGTTCCATTCCTGTTACCTGATCATCAATGAACCTACCCATCGTTCTTCGCATAGCTGGACAAACTTTTAGTGTTATTTATCGTTTTCTGCTTCTACCCGTAAACACATTTAAATAAGCATGAAAAGCAAGTTCTTCGTTTATTTTTATAGTTTTCTACCTGTGACAATTTTTAGAGTAATTCGGTTTAGTTAAGAAGTACAACAATTAGCACCGGAATGCATGCCATTGCGATCCAGTATTGTTTTGTACTCACAATTCAAACTGTTTTACTGTCACTCATTGGTGGATACAATACGTTAAAGATCCGTATCAGTAACTGTTGGCGATAACTGAAGATAAGATTTTCGTTCATATTTTGCTAGCTAGCACAGTTTTACAAAACAGCAAGCGAATATTATTTACAACTCAACAAATGGGTACAATGCGGCAAAGCACAAGAGAGCCCCCTGTAGGAGAGTTCCATAAATGGAGAGAGGGTCCTCACAAGGTCAATGCCTTATCGGCGCAAAAGACGATAAACATAGAAGGTGTAATTTATGTTTTGACTATTTTGCTTATATAATTGTTATATAATAATAACATAGAGAAACTATAAATGGAAAGGGGAGGGCCGTTGACAGGTAAAATTTCTTCGATGCGTCACAAATGATAGCTGACATCTGTCAAATGTCAAACAGTTTCAGACGCCGCCATTTTGACAGCCACTTCTCACGTTTCGGCATCTCTGTCACGCACGTAAACAAAACGCTCGGTTGCACCGTTTTCGCACCGGTTTACACAAATACACCCGCAAACGGGTGTGTAAATTTGTTGGAAAATGCGTTTAAGTGTTTGTGCTAACGTCAGAACTGGTCGCAGAGCTCTCAGTTGCCCATCTTTTTGTGACGCGCTTCCATTGTTACACCATCTTGAGCTTTGAGCAAGTGAAAATTTTGTTGGTTGAGTTGAGCCGTACGGTGTATGCTCTCAGGGGGGGCGTGTGACTCTACCGGTGGAAACAATTTTGATTTAGGGAAACATTGGATACGCGATTGAGCGGGGTTTTTCGTGAACGGTGGGAAAGCAGTTTTATAGCCGTGGTTGTAAAATCATTTTGACGCGGTCAAAATGCCAGCCGAATATTACGATGAAGATGGTAAGTCGGAACCCTGGGAGCCTGGTTGATAGTTTGAATATCCTTTGCTTTATTTGATAAAATTGTTATTAATAGAAGTAGGATGAGATGAGAACAGTTGTGGAACGGTGTTGTTTTTTGTTGTTGTACCTGTGCCAAATAAAGCTGCTCACAGCTCGTAGTGCTGACAATTGGCAGTCCAGGTGCAAACACAGTGCAGGACGAAAAATAGCGATATCATAGTAGGCGCTTTTCAATCAAAATTTTCCATCATGTCCAGAGCGTTTTTTATGTTTAGTGCTCTAATTGAACTTATTGAATCAAGTTTATTATTTGTAAATTTATGAAATTTGCAAACGAATATGCCCGAGAAAAGGCAAAGAATAAGGAGGACATGCCTTATCGTTCTTGTTATTAAATAAGTCATCAAAAGCAGTGTTAAAGTTACTGTTTCGTATCGTTAGAATTGTTTATAAGAATAAAAAATGTATTTTTATTTTATTTGTTGAAGGTCTGGCCGTGTTGCTAAAAAAAAGATAAATTTAGTCGTGATACGGTCAACAACACAAAAAAAAAAACAATTTAGATAACGCGTTAAGCAACCAGTCGCAAACGGCTTATTTTCCATTTTTTCGCAATTGTTCGCGAATTCTCCGCGATTCTCCGGAACTCCTATGTTCGACTAAGGTAAAACACTGTCGATCCCAAAAATGGGAAAGCATATTGTCGGACCCAAATCATTGAAATATTGCTGGCAAGTTGAAAAAAATGTTCACTGTAATGTCAAAATATGGAACCGACTGTTCCTTGAACAAGTCGAGAGAATTCTGCGAAAAAGAGCACTTGATTGGAATTAGGTTTAATAATAATAATTTAAGTTCTTTTCTTTAAGAATTCTTTTCCCTTTTTTATTTCATTCACTCCCGGTCTGGGGTCCAGTTCCAGTTCGTCGGTTTTAATATGAAAAATTGATTTTTTTCTTTGAATTCTATTACAGGATTTCGTTTGGCGTTTGATAATGAAACTCCGATCGACCAAAAGCATTTCTTCATGCGCACCTTCCCCACAGTCAACAAAATCGTCGAACGCCGGGTCCACTGTACGTCGTGTGATGTGCACATCGGCACGGCACCGGTCTCGGAAGCGATCATACGTATGCATCCGGTGCTGCGTGTAACGCACTGCCGCAGCTGTCATGCCTTCTACAACAGTGGCGAATTCGATAAGGGAGAGGATGGTAGCGAGCTGTACTGCCGCTGGTGTGGCCAGGGCGGTGAGGTGTACTGCTGCTCCAACTGTCCGTACGTGTTCTGCAAGAAGTGCATCACGCGCAACTTGTCCCGGAGCTGTGTGCAGGACATTGTGCAGAATGAGAACTGGCACTGCTTTAGCTGTGCGCCGCACGTGCTGTGGACTCTGCAGGCTCATCACTGGGCGCTGGAGAACTTTATCGAAAAGCAGAAAAAGTAAGCTTTTTTTGGTTTGGTTTAGTGTTGGCAGATTCGGGGATCGGAAGATTTGAATATTTAATTCCTAGGAAGACCCGAATCGGATTGAATCCTTATTGAAAGATTCGAGCCGATTCAGATTTCGTTGGAATAACAAACCCGTTTACGTAAAGCGTTTACGCCCATTTTGACCTGTTTGTACAAAAACAGTTCTCTCATTCTAACGGAACATCCGCCGTTTATCTTTGTTTTAGGGAGATTAAAACCCAGCAGCTGTCAAGCAGCGCCATTAACGTACTGATGAAACAGGACCGTACGTACTGCTGCCTGGGTAAAGGGCTCGGCCGGATGAAAGGTAACAGCAGTAACAGTAGCAGCAGTAGTACGTCCGTAGCGAAGAAAGTAGCAGCAAAACGTGCGTACGGTGACTCGGCTGCGAAAAGGAAATCGTCGCAAGATAGCAACAAATCGCAAGCGATCCAATCCGCCGAATCTGTACCGCAGCTAGCCCAATCCATTCTAAGCCATTCGCATTTAAAAGGCGATATGGTGCCGTCGCCCTCAAATGCTTCCATATCGGGGACACCTTCCACATCCGGAAGGGTTGGGGCCGGTAGTAACATTTCGAAAAAGCAAACAAAATCGGTCTCATTTGACGATATCCAACCACACGTTGGTGGACCTCCGGCAAAGAAAAAGCGTCCCGGAAATGATGAAGTCGTTTGCACACCGGACATAATGAGTATGCTGTCGGATGAAAATCCTTCAACTAGTAGCCCTGCTCCGGTACGACCGCCGATAGTATCGGTCGGCACAAAGCCAATGGTTCCGATCGCTCCGAAACCTACGGCGTATGGTAATAATGCGATTGGCGGTGTTCCTTCGTCGCCAGGCTTCCCTGGAGGACCGATCGGTACGGGCACACCGACGAAGACCACCATACCGAAGCAGAAAGCCATCCTGCATCAGACGATGCCACGCAATATAGCCGTTAGCGTACCCGGAGGTCGAGCGTCGATGGGAAATCCCGCCGGACAACCGGAGGGTATTGTCATTCAGGAACCGGTAACGCATACCGTACGCGTTCCGTCGCAGGCCGGTCAAAGACAGACCAATGCTCCTGCACCGCTGTACACTACTTTCGAAGGCTTTCGTATCGATTTGCAAACGGCTTCCCAGCAGGGCACGTACCGATTGCCGAACGGGAAGGTAATAGTTGTACGTAGACAAGCTCCGGATGGTGCAGCTGGTGCGGACGCGTCGGCTAAACAATCGCAACAGGTACCTTCGGTACCGCCCGGTGGCCTAACTCCAATCCCAACTGCCCGTTTGCTGCTGAACAATGCACTATCGCAACAGCAACATCAGCAACCAGTCGTACCGGCGATCATTAGAAACGGACAGGATCAGCAGTTGAGACGCATGCAGCAGCAGCAGCAGCAAATGCAAAAGCAACAAATGCATCAACAGCGCTTCCAGTTCGACCAACAGCAGCAGATTCAGCTACAGCAAACCCATCAGCAACAGTATACCAAGCATCTGCAGCGTATACAACAGCAGCAATTGCTGTTGCAGCAACAACAGCCACGAATAGTTCAGCAGATGTCCCCAGGAAACGTTGGTGGGCGTTTGCAACGTCCGCCGATGTATACGAGCACCAGCACCGTACCGAGGCAACCACCGATGAGTGTCGGAGCTGCCGTAAAGGGGACACCAGACTCTACCCAGTCCGATCTGACGAACATTCATCCCTACTCGATCGTTAATGTGCTGACTGCGCTCGTTAACAGACCGCACGAAAATACCGAGCTTGGCAACGCACAGAAAGACTTCGAAAAGGCGATGCTGGCCGGTGCGGAAGTTTGTAAACACATACTAGCCAAGATTGCTTCACTGGCGGAAACCAAATCGCACACCAATGTACGGAATTTACGTGACGTGAAGGAACTCTTCATCCACATGTCTTACCTTGTGACGTATGGTATCGGGCGCTTCAAAACCCTACACGAACGTTGCGTGAACGATGTGAAGAAGATGGGCTTTACGGAAGAATCGGACTTTGTGATGATGAGCGATCGAATCGACAATAGTACGTCGGCACCGGCAGACAGTCAGGAGGATGATCGGGAAACACCCGACGCACAGAACGAAGAAGATGATGATGATGATGATTGTAAAATTATCGAGCAACAGCATACGATTATTGAGGTCGATTCGGATGATGATGAGCCGGCCAAAGAGGAGGAAAAACCCAGTGAGGAAGTTTCCGCTACTGATAAGTCGATAGTTGCGACGGGGAACCAGAGTACGGATACAACCAACTCCATTACGGTGGGAGAAATTAAGGTAACATGGAGTCTGGTGGATGAGCAACCGTCGAAGGCAGCAGAGAATAATGATGCGTCAACGGCGAGTAGCAACAGCGTAACGACTACGACCGGGGAAGGCGAGAAAGGGGATGGTGCAGCAGATCAGAGTGATCAGTCGGTAGGTGAGCGAGAAAATTTGGTTGAGGAAGATGTAGTTGCTGCTAGTGATACATCCGCTGGCGATGAGAAGAATTCTGAGGATGGTGCAGAGATGGACGACAATAGCTCAGGTGAGCTAAATGCTTTTTGTAAGCAATATAGAGAACATGATTGAAATTGATACATTGCTATTGTCATTGCTTTTGAACCTTCAGAATGTTTCCGATCTTCTAATTTGGGCAAAATCGGCATCAGTTTTAGATTTCGTCTTGTGATTGCGTTTGTAGTTTTCTTATATTTTTCTCATAGAAGTCTAGCTCCTTATTGACCTCCTCCAGTGGGATTAGCTATCAATCATGCAGTGTGGGGAAGTCTTGTCGCCAATATTAAGTCACAGGGTCTCTCCAATTTTGTAAAACGATTGGGATGTAGACTTAATAGGGATTTGGATGACTAAGATCGGTTGGATCTTTAATATTAAAATTTGCACTACAATTCATTCTTATATTTATTTGTCATTTTAGGTTCACAAGAAAACCAAGAATTCGATAAAAGCGCAGAAGATAAAAACGAGCAGGTGGAACTAATAGAAATTTCCGATAAAGAAGTCTCAGAGCTGTTGGGCATCCACACAAGCAACGATGAAGAAGCATCGAGGCAAAATTCTGACCCATCGGAGCAGACGGTGGAACCGATGGAAGTTACGGATTCGGATGATGAAGCTGCACGTACGGAAAAGTCCCAAAACACTTCAGTTGTATCTGGAAGCAATGGTGGTGAAACTATTGCTAATGACAAAGCCGCTGGTATGAATAAGCTCTTTGAAGATACAGTTAAAAAATCTAAAGTCGAAATGGAAGAGAATGAAACTGCGAGCAAAGCTGATGACGGTGAAGCCGATCCAAGCGCACAGCAAAAAGACACTCAGGGTTCGCATAATGACACCTCGCTACTCGATGAGCTGGAACATTCGTCCAAGGGAAGTAGTAGTGAAATTCTAAACCTGATGGATGCGGCCGACGATAGCTACCATAGCGATAGTTCCGATATGCAATTTACCGCCGATTTCATCATACAGGAAGTGAATGAAGAAGCAAAATCGAAACGTGAAGCGACTGTTACGAGCACTTGTGCGGAGGAGGAGGATGGTGCAGATAAATCACCACCCGACACAGAGTTGAACAGTCCAACTGCGACGGATTCTGATGGACCGGAGCCTCACTGTACGAAACCGCGTAAGGAGAATGAAGAAGCTGAAGCTATCGAAGTGCTTGATAGCAGTGAGGAAGGTGATAGCAGCAAGAACACAACGCTAGGTGATGACGATGAGCCAAAAGATGCACCTGTAGCAAAAATCGTTGAGGAAACGTTTTTTTCTGCTTCTTCCCCGAGAAAAGATCAAACTGTTGATCCCGTTGTCGAGGAACAGGTCACCAATCCAGCACAAAAATTAGCTGACGATGATACTGAGGCGTTAAATAGTAATGTAGAGAGTTGTAAAAGTAAGTTACCGAAAGATAGCGAGCAAAAAGAAAAAGAAATGAAGAAGGATGAAGATAAGCAAGGAAAGGAGGAGGGAGAAAAAGAAAATAAGGAAGAAGGTAAGAAAGAAAACGAAGATAAAATAGAGGAAATAGAAGAAGTAGTAGACAAAGAAACAAAGAAAGATGATAAGATGAAGACGGAATTCGAAGAAAAGGAAGAAATCGCAGTTGAACTCAATTCAAAAGATCGTACAGATAAGGATAAAGAGGTTTTGAAAAGTGTTGATGCTGCCAGTTTCGAAAAGGATGAATCTCTTTGTGAATCCAGTGAACAGCAGAATGATTCTGACAGCGTTGCAGTTCCTAAAGATACCGTTGAGATATCATCTTCTAGTGAGGATGGTTGTGAGCAAGAGATCTGTGCAAATGGAGAAGAAGATACATCTCAAATATCTTCAAAAAATGATAAAGATGTAGAACCAATGGAGGTGGATAGTGTGGCACAGCACTCATCAGATAATGTTCCTGAACAGGAAGATAAAGATCAAACCATGAAAGTCGCTGATGAAGAAGTGAAAGACTTTCAATTTGAAACTGAGGAACCGGATAGTTCGATTGAGAAGAATGCGAACGAGATTGAAGAGAAAGTTTCTATGAGTGAGGAAGGGACAGATGTCCCACAAGTTGAGGTACTATCGGAAGAATCATCTCACGCAGGAAATGATTCCGAAAAGGCTGTTAATAATGATGAGGCAAAGCAAAAGATAAGCGAAGAAAAAGAAGCGAAATCGTCCAATGAGAAGCCGTCGCACGATAGTTCAAATCCAGAGAAAATAGCTTCAAGCCATACTACTACAGAAGAAGCTGCTGATCAACAACGAGAAGATAAGCTCAGTAAGAATCCAGCGGAAGACTTACCTGCTAGTTCAAGCACAGGTATAGTTAGTTCCGAATGAATGAAAAGGCGACAAACATAGAAACAGATACTACTACTAACCCTGCCGACACTACAGAACAGCGCAAAGAAGATAAGAAGGATACACCGATGGAAGTAGATTCAACCGATAATTTAGATTCGAAGCAAAATGATCTTTAGGTTTCTGCGGACACTTTTTTTTCTCTCATAGAGTATGTTAGGTGTTCGTAGAGATGCAAATGTAAAATATATGATCAGTAAGATTCACTAAATATTAACGTAAGGGTATTGACATGTAGATTAGGTTAAGTTACCTATCCTAGATGTAAGTCCCTAAGCTGAGCTTAGCCATACGAGGGGGTTTGTTAAGTACGAAAAAACCATTTATCTCGTGTGTAATGATAATGGACTACAATAAAACTAACTATAAAACATGAAATTGTTCATCACGGAAGTGCTTAAAGAAGATGATCCGAAATCAGAAAAGATTGCGGATGTGATGTTTCACCCAAGGAGTACAAAAGAAATCAAGAATAGTCGAATGTCTGAAGAAAATAGTTGAGTTCTGTATGTTTCTGAGATCAGGCGATATTTTTTGGTCGCGTATCCAGGTATCAAGGTATTCTTGAGTTATATCCCTAACAACACACCAAACATGAGAAGAATGCAATAAGAAACGTTGAAGATAGTAAGAAGAAAAACTCCCGGTAAACGTCTACCCTCGTTAAACTATTTATTACGTTAACAATTTGTGGCCACTAAAGCAACATTGAATAGTTCCTTCCGGTATGTAACACGCGATTCCCCGACACGCTTCTTTACCTCAGCAAGCTGTGCAGTATCAGTTGTGTATTTGTGTATGTGTGTCTGTGTGTCTGTGCGGGTTAAACGTTCGTTTCACCCTTAGTCTTCGATGCAGCACCATTAGCTTGGCCCGGCTTCAATGCCGGGATGTACTGACCCAGGTAGTTCAGTACAATCTCTCTGTAGCGGTACAACACAACACTAATGATGGTCAGTCCGAACAGTACGCCGGCAATAATTTCATAATCATTCTCGAGCCGGTGATAGTGATGTTCGATACCGATCAGCGCCCCAAAGAAGCGTCCAAATCCGAAGTGTGCTATCACGGGCAGTGCTTGTGCAAGGGCGGACACTTTACGGGGCAGTAGCTCGCGGAAGTGCAGCACCAGAGTAACCCAGGTAAGTCCGAGCGTAGTGGGCAGCAACCAGTCCTCCACAACGTCCCACAGCGAGTAATCCAAAATGGCCAGCAGGATGAAGCGGAGAACGAGCGATAGGAACGCACCGACCAGGATCTTGCACGTTCCGAACACTTCGATGATACGACGCGAGTAGATCAGTACCGGGATGGCGAGAAGATCTCCTGCAAGAAGTACTGTTCGTACGAGTGTCTGGAACACGGTCGACTGCTGCTTTGGATCATCGCCATCGTCGGCGTCGGTGGTGGGCAGGTTGGTCATGTGCGATTCATCGATCGAATCGATCACACTCCAGAGCGAGCCGAGACCGATCGCAACCAGGAACGGAAGCCAGCAGCGCTGGAAGTATTTGCGGCAAGCCGGTACAGACACAAACTTCTGTGGCACCGTGCGCAGCTGCCACCACTCTTCAGCCGGAGACAGGTCCATCTTGAGTGGGCTGAGCAGGATGACGGCGGCAGTGGTGTAGAGCAGTACGAACAGCATATACGGTTGCTCGTAATCATCGTTGAAGAAGATGATCCAACCGACCGCACCCCAGACAAGCTGTCGACCGAAATCGGCAACGCCGGATGTCAAGCGATCGCGCGTTACAATGACGATGATCGTGTTGAGAAGCGTTAGTCCACTGAGCAGGAAGAAATCGAGCAGGGAACGGATAGAGAGGTAGTAGTAGAAGGTGGAGTCACCCTCGTCATCATCGCCATCGTTATCTTCGTCCTACAGGGGAATTGAATGTGATCTTGAGCTACCTAACATCTCCCATAAGATGAAGCTACTTACACCATCGCAAGTTGTGCCGTACAGCAGACTCTCTGAGTCCTCGTAAGGGTCAGCAATATCACACTGCACCACGGGTTTACATCCTGCCGGCTGTGCCTTAACCCAGGCCTTATCCAATGGACAACGGAAACCATCTGCGGAAAAGAGAAAAAACCATTACCGAATTCCTTACAGCAAACCAAAGATCAAGTCTTACACGTACCCAAAGGATAGTTGCACTCATCTCCTTCGTCCTTCTCGTTGTGCGCGTCAAAGGTAGCTTTCACCTGAATAACACCCTCACTGTACGTGTGACAGATCTCGTCCTCCTCATCGGCATCCGCACACACGATTGCGGTCGGTACGATCACCGTTTCCTGACTGTCCGGAACGCCATCATTATCATCATCGTCATCCTCCGCATCCGGTATGCCATCGTTATCATCATCACTGTCCTGATCGTCTGGAATTCCATCGTTATCATCATCCGGATCCTCGTCGTTCGGGACACCATCCCCATCGAGATCGTTCTTGTTGCGCTGACCCTGATCATGCACATCCAGTATACCATCGTTATCATCATCCACATCCTCCGAGTCCGGAATGCCATCATTGTCATCATCATCGTCTTCCGTGTCCGGAATCCCATCATTATCATCGTCCGGATCTTCATCATCCGGAATACCATCTCCATCGAGATCGTGGGTCACCGGCTTTCCTTCCAGTTCGTCCGGTATGCCATCATTATCATCATCTGGATCTTCCGTATCTGGGATGCCATCGTTGTCATCGTCAGGGTCTTCCGCATCGGGAATGCCGTCATTATCATCATCATCGTCTTCCGCATCCGGCACACCATCTCCATCGAGATCGTTTGCATTGGCGCGATCTTTAGCGTCCGGGACTCCATCGTTATCGTCATCGGCGTCCTGATCATCCGGAATACCATCATTATCATCATCCTTATCCTCTGCATCCGGAATTCCATCGTTATCATCGTCCGTATCCTGATCATTCGGAATGCCATCGCCGTCAAGATCGTTAAACTTGGCTTTGCCCTCTAGCGCATCCGGAATACCATCGTTATCATCATCAACGTCCTGATCGTCCGCGATGCCATCGTTATCATCATCTGTGTCCTCTGCGTCCGGAATTCCATCGTTGTCATCATCATCGTCCAGCTCGTTGGGAATGCCATCACCGTCCAGATCATTCGAACGAGGCGTGCTTTCTAGTACGTCCGGAATACCATCGTTGTCATCATCAACATCCTCGGCATCCGGGATTCCGTCATTATCATCATCATCGTCCTCCGTGTCAGGAATACCATCATTATCATCATCCGTATCCTGATCGTCCGGAATACCATCTCCATCGAGATCGTTGGTCTTAGCTTTGCCTTCCAGCGCATCCGGCACACCATCATTATCATCATCCAGATCCTGATCATCTGGAATTCCATCATTATCATCATCATCGTCCTCCGTGTCCGGAATTCCATCGTTATCATCATCAGGATCCTGATCGTTCGGAATACCATCTCCATCCAGATCGTTCGACTTGGCCTTACCCTCCAACGTGTCCGGAATACCATCATTATCATCATCCACATCCTGATCATCCGGAATTCCATCATTGTCATCATCATCATCCTTGTCATCCGGTATACCATCGTTGTCATCATCAGGATCCAGCTCGTTCGGAATTCCGTCACCATCCAGATCGTTGCTCGAGTCAGGATCACGCGTATCAGGAATACCGTCGTTATCATCATCCGTATCGAGATTGTCCGGTATTCCATCACCATCCGAATCACGCTCGATCGTACCCTGTCCACTGCCCAAATCTAGCACCGCACCCTCATCATCATCCTGGGCGTCTTCCTGCTCACGCAACCAGGCCGCCATCTGGGCCGATTTGGCATGTCGACTGTAGCACGTGCTCTCGAACTGGTTCTCCTTCTGACAGCTGTAGGTACAGTTCTCCAAGTTTAACATTCCCGTCTGAAGGAAAAAAAATAATGGAAAAAGGGATTGGATCACCTTGGAGCAAGCACGCATCCCTAAACACCACTAACCTTCTCTGCCGGCCAATCGTGACAGATACCATTCTCCGAACATTTCTCCTGCACGATGAACGCTCCCTTACGATTGCACAAGAAGCTGGCCTGCGGTGCACACATCTCCGGTGGTGGAGTCCTGCTGACAGCGAACATCAGCAGCACGTACAGCACCATCGAAGCGATAATCGTGACGGCGGTAAGGATACGCAACCGTTTACCATAGGCAAACGCATTCCCGATGGCCCACTTGTCAACCAGCAGTGCAAAGACGATCGGACCGAGCAGTGCCGTTAGTGGAATTATTACCGATATCGAGTAGATCTCATTGTACGCGAAGCCCTTCTGGGCCATGTTCGTTTGAAGGAAGGGATAGATGCATCCCAAGCCTGAAATTGGTGAGTAAATAATCGTACTTGTGTAAAAATGACCTCCAGCACATCCATCCAAGAGCTTACCTCCGTAGAATAGGAACAGGACACATTTTAGCGAGAGGCAGTGTTTGCCCTCAAACAGTGGCTTTTCCTCCATTATCTGGCAGTTTGTGGCCCGCCTGATGCCGGCCTAAAATTTGTAAACTCCTAAACCTATAGCACTTTTATACGCACTGTTGGGTTATGTTTTCCTGACCTAGATTAAAAAATCACCGCCACCGAATGTCCGCGTGAAAGGGGGAAATAATGTTCCGAAATTAAACAGTGTCATGAACATGGTGTCCCGCCGTACGGGAATGTGCTTTGATGTGGTGGTAGATTAATTCTGCGCATCGTAAATGCCCGCTTGATGTGTGCAAGAGAATTTGAAAGATGAGTTTTCTACTATTTTTTTTTTGCCTCATATTCTGAGGATTAGAAGCAGGGTTTATTTTCACGGTAATTGATTTAGTGTTCCAACGCACTTTATAAATAAGTTACGCTTGTTTGTAAACGCACGATCACTCATTTTGTTGATTTAAACCGGCCATTTGTGTAAGCTCTTCATTTATTAGTTGATTGTAATTAGTTATGCTTCTTAACAATCGTTAGCAAAATATTCTGGTCTTGCGCGTATTCCAAGTGAAGGAGACGATCGGGAATTAAGTCCTGGTCATTTTATTTGAAGCAGCTACAATAACGAACTCGATAGGTAGGGAAGATATGGTAGGCCTTCTTCATAGCTAATGTTCTTTTGCTTGAAGTCGTATTCAAAAGTTTAGAGGACTTGGAAAATGTTCACCCCCTGCTCGAAATGGACCCCGAGCTGAAGGTATCTGTCTAAGGCCCAGAAAAGGTAGAAACTTGAGAGCCTCGTATGAAGAGTTTCGTAGCAAGAATTCCGTATTGATCTTCGTGGTAAGAGGCCACGCTACCGACATATTACTATTCCAGTGCCTTCAAGTCTGTTGAGACTTCTAGAACATGTTTTGAGGCATCTTGTTCGACAAAGAACGTCTCATTAGTCACGTAGAGACGACTTTGAAGCGGATCTCATTCGTAGCATGCCTATATATACTCCTTCAAGGGATTTTTAAGCTCTAAAAGCCATAAATCCTTGCATCCATGCTATAAATGCTAATAGCCTAATGGGCTGCTAAAAAATTCGTCTAGCCTTTTCCGTCTAGGCCTCCACAAGAAATTAACCGAAAAACTGGCTTGACAGAACTCTTGAAGACTTTCTAAGATATTCTACATACCCCCAACTCTTCAAACTACGTCCAAAAACTGTGTGGGACAAATTTTGCTTCCTCCTCAAACACTGGCAATTAATCTAGTGAAATGAACCATCCCATTTCCACCATGGAATACAGTGCGCTATTCGTCCATAAGTTTCGTATGGCAGGAGGGGGGTTCGTGTCCGGTTCTCCTTGAAGATCAGCTGGTGTAGTAAGAACACCGAATGCACTTCACCCATTTCCTTCGTAACACTCGTAAATCTTCATCAACCGCCATCGCAAGTAATGACCTCCTTCCGTCCCTCTTTCTCCTCCAGCATGCAAGTTTGCTTGTTGCAACCTTGGCCAGCCGAGATTTTTGCCATGTCAAGCATGCAAATTTGGGTCGGTGTTGCCGGTACCATCAGCCTTTGTGGGTGGAATGTCAACCAACTGTGCAGGATGGCAAATAAATTTCATAATCAGCACCTAGCCGCCGCACACAGTACACCGGCGCGGCGGCAATGGCGTCCATTCATTCACCGCACACCGGGTTTGTGGTCCGTGCGCAATGCAGGTCGGACTTCTAAATTTATCAATTTTCTACAATTTAGCAATCATCATCCTAAGCGAACCCAAACAAGTAGCGACACCGCGAACAACGAGCCGCGACACCCGAGACGGCAAATGTGGACCATTCTTCAACGGGAAAAAGCGCATCGGTGTGATGTGGAAAAAGGGGGAGAAAAAAAAGACACATTTTTGTGGCCATTTTGCTTTGTGTTAAACGTCATTTTGAAGATGCTTGTTAGGGCGAACGCTGCAAACATTGAATGAGTAGAATAGGTCCAGAAAATGATCTTTTTTTTCTCACGATGATACCCAACAGGTTCGTTGGTGTGATGCACCAAAACAAAAACAACCTCCTTGGATGTCGATCGACGATCGTAGTAAGCGCTCAGCGCTTTACCATGACAATACACTTAAACGTCAAAACAAACCGGTAAGAAGCGTGAAGAAAATAATGGCGCGCTCTCGTTCTCCCCGAAGAACTAATATTTATTGCCACGAACCTGAAGCGTACCCACCCGTACCTCACGCACGCACGTGTGTTCCGTCCAAAATGGCGCGCTAGGTTCGTTTTGCGGCCCCTCGCATACAAGCGTTTTTTTTTTGTTTTAATTGCTTTCGTATCGTTTTAGGTGTTTATCTGTCTCTGTGCATGTCACTGTGAGGACTCACTCGGCCACTTGACGCGAGGGAAACTGTTGAATTTTCGATTTTTAATTTTATCACACACCGGTAACCCGCAACACCGATTTAGCCCGAACGGTATGTGTCACACGGTGTGAAGCGAAGATCCAATCCGGACACCCCGGCGGACCTGCGGAAAGCATTCGATCGGTAAGAGAGTAGAGGGTTAGAGACCCGGTGGGACTGTGTCGAATTGCTTTTTTTCGTTCTTGCTTTCTACACCGATTTGCGATTCGTTTACGTAAATGCCACCCTATCAGATCTGTTACTGATGATGGGTGAATTTTTCACCACTTGAGAACACTGCGAACACAGGCACACAAACACACGACCCAAAAGGAAGTCGATTACTTCACCGGACGAACGGGAGATGATCCCTTGATCATACAGCTGTGACGGTCGCTCACTGGAATAGCTGCAGAAAGGGTTGCAAATTGAGACTGCAGTTGCTGTACTGTAAATGATAGCTCAAGGGCAGTTTTATTGCGTTCACTTCGTCGCTTCTGGACACTCACACACACAGACACGCACTGTACCCGGCCTCCCACACCTTCACCGGCTCGAATCCTCTGCAAGAACACCCTCTTTTGACAGGTGTCACCGTTTGTTAACATTTATTTTTCATTCACGCAAATTTCCGTTCCGTCTCGAACGATCCGGGGGTCAGAATGGGTGGGGGATGCAGTCGGCGAGAACGAGAAAAAACAGAGAAGGGATAGGATGGCAAGTAAAAATAACCCAAAGCAAGCTCGTTCCGCTGATCTGTCTGGTACCAGAGACTTTTCACCCCTGTCCCCCAACCATTGTCGGATCCGATCGGGAAACCGTCCACAACACAGCGTTTTTTTCTTCCTTCGTCTTAATTTCACCAGACAGAAGATTAGAATGCTGAGCGACTGAGGATTGAATTTCCGCTGGACACAGGCACTTGAAAAACGAAATTCCTCAGTATGTTTGATAATTTCTTTGCTTTCCAATATTCGAAAAAACGTAACACGCCACCCTTCCTCCCACAAACACACTCACACACGCACACACACCCACACACGAGACAGAGACAAGCTGTCACACTAAGCGTCGCCTTAGTCCACACAGCTTAGACCGCGGAGATGGTTCCGAGCGGACTAACGACGGCCACTTTGCGCTCGGAAGCGACACTATTCTCGGCCGTAATAAGCGGAGCGGACCCACACGAGCGGATCGTGAGCTTCGGGAGCATGCGCTCGGTACGCGTACGCGTTCGGGTGCTTAGAAAAATGAGTCCTGATGTGTGTGTGTGGCGGATGCTGCTGATGAGTGTTTCATGGAGGCGCCCAGTCGCTCACTAACGGTCGCAAGGTTGTTTTGGTTTGAATAGAGATCAGCAGGATTTATTTCATTTTGCGTGCAAGATAATTGCTTTTCTGTGTAAGAACTCAGTCTATCCTGTTTTTTTTTTTTTTTTTTAGAAAGAGATAAACCGTTTTAGTTGCTACCAAAGAGAAACCAACCGTAACCAGTTATCTAATCTGGCCGGATCAGTCCCCGACACCTTTGCCACACCACGGACACGTCGGACAGTAATGGTGGCGGCGCGTCGCATTGTCTGGGACGGCAAACCTGTCAGCGTTAACGAGTCTGCGGCACGTGGCATCAATCAGCAGCGCCAATCAGGAGTTGGAGCTAGAGATGATGGAGGATGTGTCATAACATTGTTGAGGTGAGGTTGGTTTACAGATAGGATTGTGGGTTTTGTTTTTGGGGTAATTTGATACCCTAGATTTCTGTTGGCGTATTTGAACTGTTTTTCGTTTGAAGTTGTATATTTTTTTTCAAATAAGAGACACTTTAAAGAAGAAACCAGAAAAATGACGAAATACTAAGGATGTTAAGCAGTCTTATGCTGTCAAGTATTTTAGTTGTTTTCAATTTTGGTATAAATTACTAGATGGGGTCCAGATAATGCCTTCTTGTTGTAGTTTAATATCCATGGTTTTTACTACACGTGATCTTTTGCGGATGTGATTTGTGATCTTTTGCGTGGGATCTGAAATTATTGCTAAATCACTAGGACTCATCCTAGCATTTATTGATGCTTTCTTCAATAATATTCATCTTGATATTTCTGGGTTTTTTTTTAATTTTCTGGGTTGATTTAATTTTACCTGTAGTCGGAAATTCAGACATGCGTATGGAGAGCATGAACCCTGGGAGGATTCGATATCCAGTTTCGGTCACCGTACCACTCGAATTTAATTCGCATTAGGTCAAGAGAACCACTTTGTCTCTTGTTTTTTTTCCACCCAGAGCCAGAAGCCGGATAAAACTCATGGAGGTCCCAAGTAAAATTTAACATTCGGCCTTCTGCACAAAATTTGACCGGAGAAAATGGGGAAGGGGCAGGGTTCTTATCGTGGTTAAGGAAGCGTGAGATAGGTGGATTGATAATGAATTTTTGTACCTTCCACAGGAGGCCTGTCTTACAATGATCGAAACATTTTTTTTTTTTTTGTAAAAAGCTCAGGGACCCATGCATGTGCTTCGTTTGCTGATACTATGAGCTGCCGTTGCACAGAAGAGCAGCTATGCTTTCAAGGCAAAATAGAATTTTCGAGGGTTATTCAGAATTATATTATCAGCTTTTTGTCAACCCATCTTATAAGCAATTATGATAATATGAGCTAACTTTTTAAAGTCTTCTAATACTCTAGTTGAACTAGACTCTAAATACTTGCCTGTGCCGATCGTGTCCTAAACTTGTAATCGTCCCAGTGAGGAAGGGATATTCTCAACAAAAGATTCTTGTCTTCAAAAACTTCAACAGTCTTCAGGAAGTTCAAGATTTCAAGAACTTCCCTTTACTTCATGAAAATAAAATGGCGTAATATTTAAAGCGAACGAGGTATATGCATAATTCTATGTAGTCCTTCTTATTCTGATTTATTTCTATTCTCTAGTTCGTGATGAAGCTTGACCATGATTTGCTTGTTACTTTAACTATATTAAACAGCAACGAATAATGGTTTTCTCTGAGGTAAAAAAACGGAAATTGATTTTCGGATGAAATTCCCGAAATTATCTACTTACAAGATAACGGCGAATCCAATTATTGCTTAGCTTTATTTACAAATATAAAGTAGTTTTTGTTTGTTATCTTTTAACCATACACTGGTAGCCGGAAGTTGAACCAATCGAACGTCATGCGTCACGTGCCAACGAGAAAGGCAGCTAGCAAAGGCAGGCGCGTGCACGTGTCTCTGTATCACTTTTGAAGCGATCAACGTTTTGTTTCTACTCCGTACTCCCAATCAACAGTTTTTTTTTTTTTGCTTGCGTTTAATCTCTGGCCGCGAGGATGTAAATGACTTTCATAACATTTAAGGCGCATGGTTGTTCTGTGTTTGTTTCTATTCCGTTCGGTAGAAGTAAGGCGTGTAAATAGATAGCGTAAAGATTGTATCTCTATGTATTGATCATTCTTATCGGTTGTCCTTCTCCAGGTATCGAGTCGAGAGTCGTTTTATATTTATTTTGCTTGTGGGGCGAGTGTTGAATATTTTTTGTTGCATCGTTAATCGAACTGGTACTTCTTGTACATCATAGCGAAAGAATGATAATGAATCGAATCAAACGAAAGGAAAGATAAGGCTAGTCGTGCAGATGAGTTTACATGTATGATTGTCTACAAATGAGCTGTTCGTTTTCGTTAGTAATTCTAAAGATAAAACTATATTACGAATCTAGAGCATTAGACAGGAAAAATAGGGAGGTGGGGGAGCAAAAACAAAGGGAAAATATCTTAAACAACTATAGAACACTCACGGTGTACACCGGGACGCCAAACGAATGACTTTGCTTTGTAGTATATTCTTAAACTAAGCCACTAAAACTGAACCCTTCCGCAAACGGTTTGCACTGCCAAGGGGACGAAAAGGTGAAAAAGGTTTACCCTTTCCTCCAGACTAAACCAATTATTCTGCTTGAAGTGTCTCTTCCTGGCAAAAAGATCTCAGCAGCTGAGTGAAAATAACTTAAGACCACTTAAGTGTGTTTATGGATATAAATTTTAGATCGCTTTTTGGTACCAAGTTCGTCTAAGAGCGGAAATCTCTCTCTCTTTTAACAATTCGAATTCTCGAAAACAGCCTCCAAAACTTTGCAAGCACCATTGAACGAGAGGCTAGTGACCGCGCACCGGGACTGTGGTCTAATAACAGGTAGTCTAAACAGGACTAGTAAAGCTCGGAGCCTTTTTTTGTAACGGCTGCTTATTAACAGCTGATTAGTAGCGGAAGTGACCCTTCCGTCCACGGTAGTTGTGATAGATCCGGAGTGGCTGGTAGCTACCATTTGTCTGGACGGGTTGTGCCAGTGGTGTCTGCTGCTGCTGTTGCTGGGTATGTCCATTGCCCGGCTCAGGCGCCGTAATGTTCAGGGCCGATGCAGACGGTTCGTGATGCAGCCGAGCGGCACAACGTGGAGCAAGCACGAGATGGTACAGCAAGAAGTACAGCACGGAGATAATACAAGCGCTGATCGCTAGCGCCTGGAAGCTAACGATCAGATCATCAATGTTCGTCCACATGCCGATCAGTGCACCGAGAAAGCGGCCAAGACAGAAATGGAAGATGACGGGCAATGCCTGACCGGTGGTGATGATACGGCGCGGCATAATGTGACGCATGTAGAACACGATCGTCAGCCAGGTAAGTCCGAGCGTGACTGGGTACAGGAAATCGATAATCACACGCCACCATGCCGCTTCCGTCGTAGCGAGCAGTGAAAAGCGGAAAATGAACGTCGTAATGCCGGTAATCAGAATGTTGGAGTGGCCACAGAAATCGACAATCTTCTCCGCGTACCACAGGGTCGGGATGGTGAGCAATGCGCCGAGTATGACGAAAGCGCTCCACACCTCACCATAGTAACTGTCCGCCGGTGGATGTATGTCGTACGTCTTCACCAGCACACCTTCGTAGTTATCGAGAACGGCCCAGAAGGTACCGAGGATCAACGTGACCAAACAGAGGCCGGCCGACTCGGGACCGTACCGACGAATAGCGGACATTGGGATAGCGACCATACCGCACTTAGTGTGCCACCACATCTCGGGCGGTGTTAGAGGCATACCGGATGATACCAGCAGCACCAAAGCGGCCAACAGTGCCAAACCAACGTATCCGTAGTACGTCTCGAGGAACCATCCAAGAGCAAAGTACGAAATCGCCCACCCAATCGCACCCCAGACAATCTGTCGACCGAAGTCACCCCGACCGGTTGAAGTTTCGCGTGTTGCAATGATGGTGGCCGCATTCAGCAGTACAATAACGGCAAGCAGGAATGCATCTCCGAACGATCTCAGGACGAGATACGACCAGAAAGTTACCTCAGGATCTCCAACAATCTACAACGGGAGGGGATAAAAAACGAATCATAAATTAGATTCCACTGTGTGTTTCAGCTCTAAGTGGACACTTACTCTCATGCATACACTCTCGGAAAGAACGCTCTCCTCATCATCGTAAGGATTGTGCACCTCACACTCAACCTTCGGCGTACAGTTGGACGAGTTGGTCAACAACTTCATCCAGATGATTTGCTTCTCCGGTATATCGCAGGAAAACCCATCCAGCGGATAGCGACACCACTCAGCACTGTGCGTTTCATTCTCCTCATTCACCGCACTACGCAGGACCGTTGCCAGCTTTAACGATTCGGCTGCCGATGTATATGCATGGCACAGTTCCTTCTCCGGATCACCCTTATGCTCGCAGATGTGCGGTACCGGGATCGGTGTGTTGTCTACCTGTATTTTCGGCTCCTGTCTTATATTCTCCGGTGCGGGCAGTGGTTCATCGTTCAGATCGTAATCTTCATCCTCCAGCGAACTTTCGGTGGACGAAGGCAAAATTAGTCCTTTCGTGTACGGGTGGTTAAGATTCTCAAACTCGACCGGTTTCTGGCAGGTGTAGGAACAGTTCGTAAGCGTCAGGTGGCCAATCTGAAAGTGCCCGAGAGAAAAGTTTTAGTCGAGGGTGTAAGGATACCATACGGAAGCTTGATCCTACCTTCTCGCGTTTCCACTGATAGCAGGTGCGTTCCTCACTGCATCGCTGCTGGAAGATGATGGCACCATCATAGTCACAGGCAAAGCTCACCTCCGAGCGGCTTGATTCTTGCCGTTCCACACGTGGAACGACAAAAAACAGCACCGAGTAGAGCACCACGGATAGAATCATGCAGAGTGCAGCCAGCAAGCGCAATCGCTTACCGAACGATGCCCCGGCACGTCCTGCCAATCGATCGACCAGCGGTGCAATTATCAACGGTCCCAGTATCGCTACCAACGGTGCAATCAACGTCACCAGCTGCGACTCGTAGTAATTCAACCCGGTCAGGGTCATATGCTTCTGGATGTATGGATGAAGACATCCTAGGGCTATAATTAGGAAAGAAAGAAAGAAAAGCCGCCTATTAGGTACCATTTCGCTTCCAGAATGCTTCCACAGTTACACTTTACCTCCGTAGAACAGGAAGAGCACAATTTTCAAGGATATAAGATTCTTGTTCACTAACGGCTTCTTTGCTGGTGGCGCACCCATCTTTAGCTGCCGGTGGTTCCTGTTTTCTCTTGACCCAGTAAGCAGCAACGATATCAGATATACAGACACACACCTTAAAAACTGTCCCTAGTTAGTTCTCACTCTGTTTCGAGTTTTAATTAATCTTTTCTAGCTACTTCCGGTAGCGTTGGTAAAGCATAAAACACGACGTTCACTGATGATCACGACCGATGGTGGCACTGTTCGTGTTGTTCCTGAGCCATTTTCTTCACACCGGGGGACGTCTTTAACGGTCTTTCCTTACCGTTGTTGTAAACAGTTTGTCACTCTGGCGGTAATCTTATAAAACCGTCCTCAGCTCGGGCTAGTAAAATTGGGACTAGACACAACCGTTGATGGTGTCCTTCGCTGGATCCAATCACTGAAAGCGAAACATAGTAAGAGGAAATCAAAATGTAAATAAAATGTTCACCGGAACTGCTGGTAACATTGTGAGCTGTTGGATGGTTGGGAGGGAGGAGGGGGAAGTCACAAAGTGTGTCCGTCGTGAACAGTGGTCTAGATTTTTGTGGCAGTTTTAATGGTTTGTCTGGGTGGAGTGTACCTGTCAGCAGAATTGACCTAGCGTAGAAGCAGTAGTAGTAGTAGCGGTAGTAGTAGTCATCATCAACATTGTCTGCTAATGGAAAAACAATCTTTCGCGATGGCCACACTAACGGCACTGAAGGTGATGACACCATCCGAATGGTATGGTGTGGGCCTATTTTTGACACCGGTTGACATGGAATTTCTAAGACAGCGAGCGAAGAACCTCCGTAGAACCAACAATGGTGGCGCTTCCAGACACGACCCTCATCGTCCGGCCGGGATGTAATGGATACCGTCGCTGCCGTCGTCGGATGAATCGTCCAAACAGCTGCCCACTTACAGATTTTTGGGAGATATAAATAGCCGCCACGACCGATGGATCGCGTGTGGCAGTGTGGCCGAATATCTCGTCTCCATATAGTGACTTCGCTCGAGGCACCAACGCAACATACTCCGAAATGGTGTATGTTTTCTCAACATTATAGAAAAACACATAAACACATGCAGTCACACACACACACACACACACGTGTGCGCCCATCTGGTCGATGATCAATTGGCGGTGCGAACTGCTTGGATGGGAGATTTTAATGCGCCGTAACGGATCATTTCACGCGCTCTGGCGGGAAATCTTCTAGCATACAGGATGGCATGTGGCCCTAATTAGTCGCCTTGGTAAAGGTTGTAAATATTGTTCGTTCAATATTTTAAAGCCATTTTCCATTCGGAGAAAACTATTCTCCGTCTTGGAAGGGAGTTTTTTGTTTAGAGGTAAATACCTATAGGTACTGTGGCCTGTAGGATGGTGGAGGATATTTTTAGAGCGTTAAAAATAATGCCTGAGTAATGACGGATTCCTTGCTAATCGTTGGACATTGGGCGAGATTTCTATGTTACTTTTGGAGCCTGCCAGTAAGCAGAAAAAAAGATACTAAAAGCACCGAAGAACGATCAATAATTTCAACCAGTTCTCTCATCAGGGGAGATAAATGCTTTCCCCCGTAATCTATGTACGCCCCGATGATGATACGCATTGTTTAATGACGCCCTCTGGATGGAAAACAGATTCAACTCGAGCGTCTATCTGCGTGAGTGATGATGGGAGTAGAAGTGGAGCCTGAACTCAACGGCACATGTTCGACGATGTGTGATAAGCAAGGGTTTGCAAGTTATTAATAGGCAATTATGAGGTGTCGATTTTTTTTTTTTTTTTTATTCATAAGGGTCGGCCTGGCCGTATTGCTAGGTGTCGATACCCATCGACTATAAAAACGCGGAGATTGAATTAAATGCACTTCAGTTTCTCACTCGAGTGTGCATACCTAAGTGTGTTCTATTTACATATTCAGAATGAGATTAAACTGTTAAACACACAAGTGGTTTGTTTTAATACATAACACTGTACGAAATTTTAGAACAGAACAGAGGAGTAAATATTTTGTAGAAGATTTTGGATACCCACAGGATCTTGAACGACTTGGACAGCTGATGGAAAAATGGAAAATTTGATGGAAATAATTTTATAAGGAAGGTTGTTAGATCTATTTTTGATCATGCATTCCGAATGTCACTCATATGACTGCCTGCTCAATGTGTGATTATTAGTACCGAAAAAGTGGATCCCTGTATAGAGCTCGCTACCAGAGCATATGGAACTCCAAGGTTTGCTAACTCATTGGTCAACACGAAATTCATCACATCCTCTGGTATTGTGTCAATGCGGCAAAACCCGGGCTCATAGCAGCCGTCATAGCAGCTGGTTCAGAAGTACTACTAATACGCGTGGATTCTGTTTGACTCCGAGAGAAGGAAATCACCCTTTGGATTCCTTTTTTTCCACAATAACCTTACAAAGTTGTTGCGGCTTTTGGATTCAAGTTGGTTGCTAGCGACAATATCAGATCGCTGAGCAAACTTGTAAAAAATTAAGGATCCTGCATCAAGCCCAAAAGACGGTCTGAAAAGGGGCGAAAATCGTATTGGGGAAGCACTCTCTCCTGTCCATACAGTGAACAAACGACAACACAATCATTCCCGGATTTGTAAAACGGACAACGTACGCATCTGGTAGTCATTTCTACTGGATCAACCCGGGATAAGATGCACTTAATTTGTGACAGAAGAAGACTGACGTCAATGTTGGCTCTACCACCGGGCCGCCCTTACCTTCCTGCAACAATTAGATCATCTAAACCTGAGAAATTCCATAATTGTTGCCACTTTTTCAGCACACCTAATGTTTTAAGCTTTATGCTCTTATATGCTCTTATTATGCTGCAAAAATGATTATTATTGGACTTGATAATCAAGGATAAGTTGATAAAAGCACGACATATCAACACATTCGGATTAGATTAAACTCTAAACTAAAACGTGTACGATTCTTGATATTTGATCATGGAAAATTCAAATCTCAGATGATCGTCACTCAGTCAGACCATTTACACCTGCACGCGCGTGTCTGCACCATTCTCGTTCCCAATGAGGAAACGGTCGGAAAATTCTTTCGAATCTATCTGCTTATGTTTACACCTCCAGAGCAACAGCACTGACACACTTCCGACACGCATTTGTTGCACAATTTGTGCTCCCCCCTTCCCCATTCCATTTTTTCGTTGTTGCTCCCCACAGAAGAAGGTGCTTCCGAAATCGAAATACTACCACTCCGCGACCAACAAACATCCACCTGCACTCGCTTCTAGCTCGCAGTAGCTCGCTGAGGTAAATATTTACACAATCGCAAGTGCAAGAAAAACGTGCAACAAACGTGGCAAGTTCCGCCGGGTTCCAGCGTGATGCATTTCTCCCGCCGACAGCGAAAACGTCATGGCAGAGGTGGCCTGTGGGTTTTTCTTTTTTGTACCGTGCACAAATGTTTTAAACACGCCGCATCATGGGTAATGGTTGACAACTTCTTACTTACTTTATTGGCAGTAAAGGACACAGCCGGTGAATGATGTCACGTGACAGGGCAATCAATTACGGTGGTGCCCTCAGGGAAGGAGTGTACCATATCGTGCCCTAAGTGCGCAACAAATGGGGCAAATCATTGAGGAGCAAAAGGTTATAGTTGTACCGTTGTGTGCGCACGGTTTGGAGAGTTTTTCCTCCGCTCCATCAGAACTTACCATCCAATCCAGCTGGAGTTTTAGGTTGGATTGGGTGTGTGTGTGTGTTTTTTTTTCGGTAGCAGGAAACTCCACTCCGGTGTTTATGCAGCGAGCTAGTTTTTCTAATGCTTGGCTGCATACGAACGCTCCCTTACATTCCCAATCGGACCATTTTCCAACTTTTATTGCTCACGAGCTCGATACTTTACGAGCATTCGAAACCAGGTCATACATGTGCTAGCGCTCGGGTGAGGTATAGATTGATTGTCCCACCCCGCAGATGGAACTGACTGGAACTGGTTAGAACAACAAAACAAAACGAGAAAGACAGAAAAAAAAAACTCCTAACCGACAGATTCCCAATTTGAAGTCTAAATCCGTCAACAAAGCGCCCTCCAAATGGGAACCTGGTGTTTGCTGAGCTAATGGATTTGCGGAGCCACAGGCCCACAAGAAGCCAAACACGGTAGAAAGTGCCTCCCAAACTCTTGATACATCGTGTCAGATAAGCGGGCAAATGATTTAACTACGTACGTACGCCAGCAATCGGCCGGAGAACAATAATGGAAGTTTAAAAAAGGCAAATAAAAGGTACCTAGAGAATAGAGAATGATGTTGGTCATCGTTCTCCCACGAATTCGAAATTACATCATCATGATGTATTCACCTTTTTCCCGGCCTTTACCTTTCGCGATCGCGGGGGTTGAATGGGGGGGTTTGGCTGGGTGTATTGATCTGCTGGGGGGCAGTTGAGCGATGAGTATGATTTCATTCTACACTCCCAGCGCACCCGCGCACGCGTCATCCAGCATTTCGTTTGCTGAGCATTCTGTGGTGGAATTTGGTTGAATTCATACACGATGACAATTTGGAGATGGAACAAGAAGAATGGACTACACATTCTTGGCTGTGCCGGAAACTTTCCTTCTCAAATTACCATACAATAAAAGGGTTCTGTGTGATGTGCAGGGTTTTCTCGTAGGGTTAGTTGTATCGTCTGCTTTCTCGTATTTGTTATAATTAAGGAGCGAAATTTTGGATCTTCGGATTTATATGATTATTTTTTTAGTTCGAGAAGGATGGCCTAGCCGTAATGCTCCCAAAAGCTTATATTTCAATGAAAAGTCGTGCAATATTGGAGGAGAATATCTTCCAGCGTTACGTTCTGTTGCGATACGGGAGAGGGTCGAAAAAATCCATGTTTGTTGCGTTACGTTTATAGATGCCACCTTAGTAACATTCTAATCATCAGTTCTCTAATTAAACCTTCACACTTGAGCCTACTTTTTTAAGTGAGACATCACATTTTCGTCCGACCCGATCTAGAAGTATTCCTGAATTTTAGAACATAAAACCTAAGATGACAAAGGCCATCCGGGTTATTCCCGGGTTGAATCAAGTCTCAACCGGGTTCTTCTCTACAGACTATTCCAAATTGATTATATTTAACTGTCAAAAAAAAGTAGGGAGTTAAACCATAAAAACCATTTAGAACAATTTACTTCCTCCCTTTTATGACCACAAATGCTACCGGAAAATCATAAAATGTCACCTAAAACATATACAAACTTCTACCAAAAAACCCCTGCAACACTAGCACATCGCAGAGTTTAATTCTTTTCTACCTTTTGAAGAAGCTGTCAAGTAACTGCCGTACGGTAGCATATTAATCGAACACCGATCGGTCACAGTGAAAGGAAAAACCTGATTATGGATCGTGACCTCCACCAAATAAAAAAGACCTCTTCTACGTGCTCATCGAGGCGTATGTTTCTTTAAAAGGAATTTAATGCGATTAACCGTAAGGCTGGTGAGTGTGTAACCACTAACAAACAAGCCGATGTTCTACAGCAAACATCACACACTTCCTTCTACCTATAGTTCTTCTGTTTTCGGCATTTTACAACCGACAAATTTCCGCTTGACAAGAACGTAGGGTTAGTGGTTTTTTTTTTTGCCCCCGGCCGGAGTCCCGAAAACAGCGTAACGTCAACCCATAATTTACGATCACCTTACGAGCAACTGCAGAACTGAACTGAGCTTGAATGTTTGGGACGCACAGCACACTAGCTTTACGATCACATTCGCGTTCGAAACATATTTGGAACCGCTCGTTTTGGACGCGAGCAGCAGCAGTGCAGTGGATGCAGGAAGTTGAGTATATTTGGAGATGGACGGAAGGAAACACATCACGGGAAGGTTTCGGAGGGTAAGATGGCACATTTATGGAGTTACTAACCAGGGTGCTTGTCAAGCGTGCGCCTGTTATATCATCAGCTATTTAGGGTCTACTTATCCCACGGATTAGTGCTTCGATCCTCCGGCGGAATGTGACCGAACTGTTTGGAAAACATTTTAATTTGTCATCGAAAGTGTCTAGGAAAAATTCGAATTGACGTCTAATTTTAATTCGTTGGAATTTAACCGTATGCTTTAATGGAGTCTGCTTGAGAACTGGGTGACTCACCGAAAATAGTTTACTCCATACACCAACAACAAAAAACATTAAAATGCCGTCCCGATCATTAATGGGATGGATGACACATAAATCTGAGAGAACCCAAAAACTGCAGGAAACCTTCTGCGAACCTTCTTCTTTACGAACGTGGAGATGTTGGAGGGAACTGTATTTTTGTTTTATGAGTTAGAGTCATCATGAGAGAGTGAGCCCTCCCGGAGTACAAAAATGCCACCACAAGCGGTCGAAAAGGGATAAGAAGTTTCGCGAAAGGGAAGACCATAAATCATACCGCACCGTCGGTTTTGGGAACCACAAAACATAAAGGTTCCAGCGACCAAGGCGAAAGTTGCCGGAGAAGAACACAAAAAAAAGGTTGACCTTGGGCAGAAATTTTGCAGCTCCAGTTCTCAGGAACACAGCCTTCCCAGCGACAGAGAAACCGTCGTTCATGTGCCTTACACATCTAACTCTCAAGCTCTATCTCGCGATCCCATTGCATCCCATTGCGCACCATCATCAGCAAGCGGGGGACATGATGTCATCGATGTCGATGGTCACCGGACACCAATACACTAGCTCAACCGGTATCACCCATCATCCCCCAAACGGTTCCTTCGCGGGGTGACGATCGTTAACTTTGCGTTTTATTTTAAGACACGTTCTCGACCGATTGGCACACAAACTCGATCGTAAAACGGGTGAGATATAAACACAACTGAAGCAACAAAAACTGCAATAGCTAAACAAAAAAAGAGGCCCAGCAATCTATCCGTTATCGCATCAACACTCTTTCTACGCGATCGGATGACTCGTTTGTAAAATATAGCCACCACGGGAGGACAAACCACTTGCACTAGCGATCACAATAGCAGCAGCAGCCGACCGCGCAACGCGGGTGGACAGTATATGCATAAACAGCAGAGAAGGGTATTTTCGCGAAATCGAACACAGCGTGCAGAATTATAAATAGGAAGTGCCATACTACTGGCAGTCGGTCGGATGGTTTGATTCAGCATGGTGGACGTGTGCAGCAAGTGTTGCTAACGACGGACCTAACCCTTGCGTTATGCCCGATCGTGCCGATCGTGCTCAACATTCAATGGTGCAAAGTGTGCATGATCGGCAACCGTTGCAGTTGCAGTTATACGAATTATGATATCATCATTGTGTGTGAATGTACCCGCTAGGTTTATGATTATGATGCGCATAAGCACATCATCGATCGATTGACACTCGCAGCTCGCAGGTGGTGAGCTCAAAATTAATAATCAAATTCATGTCTTTTCTTCCAACGGTTTTTGTATTCATCCACCGGCGACGTGTGGTCTGTCCGACCCGTCATTCTACGGAAGTAGAGGCTGAAAGGTTATCGAGTTATGCAAGCGTGTTGGCGTTCTTTGGCTTTTGTCCAACATCGTCCAACATCATCATTAGACCAACATCGTCGAACAACTTCTTTGCGAGTGAGTGATGCGAGATAAGCCAGTGTGGTCCTCAGTATGCTCTGAGTGACCCACTCAGAGAGAATCCAGTGGTCGCGACAGAGAAGTAGATTAGAGCTTGAACAATGTCTTAAGTGTTGGTGAGGCTTAAAGATAATGATAATATGCCTTGTGTTTGAAGTCGTACCGTTTGCAACAAATCTTAAGGAATACCTGAGATCAATATAATTAAAAGATATTCTTACTATTTTGGTATTGTATATTTTTGTAAGTTATTAATTGTATTGGTGAAGAGAATTTGAATCTTGGGTTTATAGATCTTAAGGACAATCGTCTAGAAAACAATTAATATCGTGAACGACTCATATGACAAAGGCTTCATTCGTTTATATCTTCCTTTATTTAGCGAAAGTACAATAATTTCTCCCTAGAAACATTTGAGGGAACTAATATCAGAAAGATTTAACGATAGATTGTCTTATTATGGAGATGACTTCCAGTAAGTAAACCTCACGAAACTTCAGCGAATTGTTCGCGTTATTGGAGTGAATAAAGACAATCAAGCCTCCTTTTTTACTGGCTAAACGGTACAGACACCAGAGCTGCCCGGTGGTAGAGCCGACACAAACACCGGTCTCCACACGAAAAGATCGGGATTCAAATCCCATCCGGACTGTTCTTCTGACAATTCAAATACGTAGTACCAGCAAGTCCAGTAAGCCATTCGATGGCCGGCGTGACCTAGTAGATCGTTAAGCCAAGAAGTAGCACAATATGTGTAGTGCGGAGATGATATTTCTTTCTTCACGTAAAGCAAGATTGCCAACCACTGACGGAATCGATTACTACCGCCCATAGGAGGAATCTTGGCCAACTAGCGAGAACAATAAATATTCAACACTGATAGTGTGGTTTGTGTGTGGCAAGATGATGAAGATGATGATGCCTGAGCATATTTAATAGCTAGGCTAGTCTGTGGTCTTCCGGTTCGAACTTAGCTAACCTTCACGATGGCTTAGCCGTTGTTTAAAAACAGCTTACTCTCGAACGAATCGCTCTTGATCAATGTGTGAAGCATTACTAAAAACCCCTTAACAGCAATCGATTACCAGGTTGCTAGAACATGAAGAACAAAAGTCAATTATCTCATTTGGATAGGCAAAAGGCTAGATAAAGCCACTTTCGTTTCTGTGATAATTAATCATCCAGCGATATTTGGCTAACCCCAAAAAAATAAACCCTCAATGCTCTTATGCGATGCGTGTGGTAATCTCTCGCACGGGTGTGGTGCTACCTGTGCTAGCCTGTGTCCGTTCGCTGGTCAATGCTATATATGTTGAAATTTTGGAACATGAACACTCCTACCATAGCAAATACATACGATCGGGTAGTGTCAATTTGAATAAAATTCAAATTAATATTCGTCTACACGATCCAAATAAGGGTTGTTGGGATGTTGTTGATCAGCGAGGGCACAGCTCGTTCGGAAATGTGTGTATGCATAGCAGATAACGGAAGGCTATTCACCACCGATGACAGGCGGTAAGATAAAACGGCAACACCTTGTCGTACGCTTCGAGATGTAATTGTGCGTACCGTTGACAGATGGTCCATCAGAAAGTGTCCAAGATCACGACATCAGTGTGGAACGCGACAGCTTCTGAATGAACGCAACAAACTACATCACGATGACTCTCAGAGTGTGTGTGAGTATGTGTACTGCGAAGTGCGAAGAAGGTTATTAATGAACCGCTCACGGGTATATAGCGATGACGATAAGTGGAACCAGTCGAGCTGCTCGCGACGGAAATCCATACAATCATCCAATACTTTGTTTGCCAATCACTTGTGGCCGCGCGTGCCATTCAGTGTGGTCCAGTTGTGTGAGTGGGTGCCTGGTGCCGTGACCAGGATTTCACCTACAATTCGTACGGACGCTAGACGAGCTCATCAGAGAAACGCATTTCAAAGCACACATGGTGGACATCATATGCAAAAAAGCGGTCCTACTTCTTGACAACTTCAATGGCTAAATAACTCTTCGGGTTGGTTGAATGATTGTACAACAATTCCACAAACCAAAAAAAAAGAGCACCATTCAGCAGCACTTAGTGGCTATTTGTGTCGCAAATTCTGCGACGTTTGCAAAAAAAAAAAGAAGTAAAAAGACCAATGATAAAATGGTCTGCAAATTGTGATCTGGTGCAAAACATCTCGCAGATATGATGATTAGTAGGTTAGTCAAGCGGGCGAGTGCAAAAAGATACCCAAAGGTGGATGAACCGTAACGAAGCATAATGGACACTTGGTGTGTTGTGCAGGAAATTATGACAGCAGCAAAAGTTCTTCACAACGATTCCTCCTCATGGCAACAGACCTCCTCACGTCAAAGTGCATCTGATTTCTGGGAGAGGTCAGCTGGAGGTGGTGTCTTACCAACGTCTCTCCAGCTCGAAAATGAAACCGAGCGTAAGAATTGGGCAAAAAGGAAGGTGTGGGCGAGTTGAACCGACACCGCAACGTGTCTCCGAGGGCGTCAGATGTTGGAAGATGAATTCCGCCTAAGGCGAATCTGGCGTCTGTTGCAATCAAAACTGTTCTGTTTGATGCATAAAAAGCTAAAGAGAACGTTGCGAGATCTTCATGGAATTAGTTGGACTATTAAGACAAAAGTGGAAGTGTCAAAAGATCTTCACTTTATTGTTATAAAAATTTTATAGCATCCACCAATGCTACTACAAAACTGACAACGATCGATAGAGGTCGAGTTGAAGCACTTTAGCACAAACATTTTGTTTTTGTCCAAACAATCGTGAACCTGTATTTGTCACGGTTAATAAAAAGACATCTGCTGTTGACTATTTACATTATCGTTCGGCAAATAATGGCGATCCTGCAAACGAAAGATCGTTCGATGTTGTGTAACATAAAGCTATAAAGAGAAGCCGCCATTACCGAAGGTCACCACCAAGTGTTTTCAACTGCTCAATAATCCATCCACCCTCTACACAGCTAAGTGCACTGACCTTATAGGCACACCTTCTAGCCGCCCAAACGCCACATGGTGGCACAAGGCGTAGGAAATTATGCACATTATGCAGAGCAGCAGCACCACGCACCACTGTTTATGTTGGGTGTTAGGGGGTTTTCGGAGTCCCATTCTCGGGTGTGGGTGAAGTTGGTAATTAAATCTTAATGCACACACGCACACAGCGGTAAGATCTGGTGGGTTGTTACGGTTCGCTGCTCTGCTAGAACAAAACTCGCCTTAGAAACACATCTGCAGCGGGTGTGATATTAGCTTGATGATGGTGTTGATGATAATGCAAGGGAGTTCTTCATCCACGGTTGTCGGTGTGTCAGCATAATAAACTGTTTGTTTTTATTATTTTTTTTTTCGGTGGAACATAACAATCATGCTCCACGCTTTAAGCGTTCAACACGCCTCAGTTGAAGCTTCCTCAACTAAAATACTAATTACCTTAACAGGGCTCTGGCCACCAGAAACGCCGTTAAGCGTTAGTTTTCAATTACGATTTATATTTTGCTCTTTGGGAGGGGAGGGAAGTCTCCAAGGCAGTCCAAGGGTGACTTTGGAGACATCAGACGAGACGAGACGAGTGTTGTGAGCTTTCAACATACACTCGAATCTAATACGATCTCGTTTGATCGAGGTTAAACACCCACACGTGCAATGAGCGTAAAGCTTCGCATTAACGAGGGCCCCCGGACCTACTGCCAAACTCCACAACTCCACACCAAACATCAGTCTTGAATAGTATGTTTCGCGTTTGCGTCTAAATGAAGTTCACCCGCGCTCCACAATAATAATGGGTCAGCCAGATAGCATCATTTAATCCGTTTTGTGAAGGGTGTGTCTGTCGTCTACCACCGTTGTTCGGCTCTCCTTTGTAAGCAGCATAAATGCGAGAGAAAGCCAAAAATTTTCGTACGTACAGTAAGGTAGAGGAGCCCTTGCCGGGCTGCTTCCGTAACAGAGTACCCGGGACGTGGTCTAATTCCACGTTTTATGACAGTGAACCTGAAAAGGCGTACGAATATGTATGATGTGCTCAGCATTCGTTTTTTTGTGTTTTCGGGAGGGAGGGTGGGGGTGGGGGAGGAGAGTTCCGCTGGGGTTCTCGTGGATGATTTACGAGCATTCCGTTTCGGTGCGTTTGGCTGCCCGTTTGTCTTTTACTACCCTACCGCTCTGGACCACGCGGTCCCTTCGCAATGCAAAAGAAAGGTTCTGGATTGTGTTTCATCCGCGTGCACACGCTCACGATCCCCAACGAAATAACTGTCCCGGTGGTTTTGGGTGATGCTTGTCTGGGGCGTGCCCTGGAGACAGGTCACGTGATCAAATAAACATTAAAGTGAAAGGAGCATATTTCGCATATTTTGTGTACGTGAACCCAAAGTGAGTTGTGGTCAGGTATTTCGCATCTTCTATCCAATTAACGTGTCCCTTTTTTTTTGGAGGGCAAATCGTGTAATTGATTAGCACAAACGGGGCTGCCCGTTCAAATTCGTGGACTGCCTGTTCCGTCATTAGACGTTTAATATTTTGACTTCACACGGAGTCCCACGACTGTGCCGCTTGGAATCCGTCGAGTTCTAAGCAAAATCGTGCTGGGACGATTTAATTGGTGAAACGTTACGCCCCGAAAGCGTCCACTTAGAGATGGTGTCGATGATAAGGGATGCCTAGCTGTCGCTTCAGTGCTAGGTATCTATGAAATTAGACATTTAGATACAAGACAGTGAAAGGATAGGAATCTTTACAAACAGAGAAGGTCGAAGGTCCAAAAACACGAAACCTACTATCCTTCAATCAACCCACAGTAAACGATACTACCTGATGCGGGGTGTTTTTGTGGAGTAAGTAAGACATGACAGTTTGCTTATTAAAAAAACAAAAATGTCCAAATAGAAGGAACATGTTATGCGATCATGTTACTCGCCCGATCCCTTATCTTGATCATCTTCGATCACAAACGCTCCATACACCCGCATGACGACGGGGCTGACTCACACGAGATTCGATTACGGGCATCGCCATTTTTTGTTTCCCCCGCCTGTCCCAGCCCAGAAGCAACAGCTGTCATTCCTCTAAATCGGACAAGTACGTCAGGGCGACAGGGTCCAGGTTAAGGTCGATTTTGAAACCCCTCCTAATGGTGCTCACCTTCGTTGCGGAGGTTCCGAGAGGGCTAAGGCCTAATCGGATGCAGAATTGCTCACACTGCATGGCGGCAACCCACGCATTCGAATGGTTTATTAATGCAAATTTGCCGATCACTTCACCGTGTTTGTACGTGTGTGCGTGCGTACGATGCGCGCACTAGTGAAGCTGTCATCTGGACCCTTTCTTATGGACAGACCTTCCACCAGCCACAGTACACATTCGGAAGCAATTAGTCATCATTACCACCACCGCCACATGCTTTGGCGTTGGAGTTTGGTGGGTAAAATTAACGCCCAACAGCTGTGGCGCAGTAAAGAAACTCTCCCAGTTGAGCAGAAATAGTTTTCCTTGCTCAGTGCCTTGCCATTCTTAACTTTGAAACTGTTTTAGCACAACAAAAACCACACGTTGGCGTCCCGTGAAACGCTAAACTCTATCTCTACGTCGAGACTAGATACTACACCGAGAGCACAACTGTGCTGACCTTCGAATGGGATGAACGAACGAACGGCATGCCACTGTCCCGCTTCATTTCTGCTCCCTGCTATCTGTGATGAAAATAGAAAAGAAAAACATTTTCTTTTTCTCTCGCGTGACATTCCGTATCCTTTGCGATTTTTCCTCCCTCGTTGGTCACAGCCAACAAACGGAAACAACCACCCGTGTTGACTGGTAGAATGGTGAAGGATGGCGTCATCCTTACTGGTGGATGACCTAATTTTGCTTCCTGCGACGAACGTGTCCCTGCGTCGCGGCACCTTTAGAGGGCTAGAATTTATTGGAGTACAGCTATCGGGACGCATGGGAATGTGTACACGAAGCATTATTACTTGTACAAGCTATCTGCGAATTTACTGGCCTGCTCCAGAACTGTGAATGTATTATTTTTCATGCTGCTTTCAATGAAATGTTGTTGGAACTTGATGAGATAAATTTTGAACGTGTCTCTTTCTTGTGGAATGTGGATTCCTCCAACAGTCATCCGTGTTGGGGCGTCGTTTCCGGTCCCGCACTTTTGATATTGTTTATCTACGGAAACCGGAAGCAGATGCATTTGGGTGAGATATTGGACGCTTTTTGGTTTTAGGTAAATTTTCCCCACAGGCTGACTTCCGTTGCTCCAAACTACCGTTGCCCAGCATGAAATAAGATACCTAAAGGGAGCAGAAATGGAGCTCGAATTCTTTCCCTGTTCCATCTTTAAATGGTTAAAGTTAGCCAGTTGCTTACACAGGCTGGGCATGTTGGACGGAGTCGCGCGGTTAAGTTATGATGTTTTGCTTAACCGTACCAGCAAAGCAGTACCGTGGGTAGAACAGATCGGAAAGCATCAGTAGCACGTGTTACGCTGGACAGTCCCACCAACCGCTTTTTGATGCATTATTCAGCGGTGTTTGCCTTTTTTAACGCGTCGTCTACTCTTGATTCTCTTCCATCGTTCCATGTCTTCTCCGCTGTTTGTCTATTCCGTCAATGTTTCGATGCTACGAAACTTTGTTGGCAAGCTGTTTTTGCTTTTACTTCCCTCCAGTGCCATATTTTTGGTTCTGATTTGAGGCCCACCACGTGGTTCCGGCTACGTTACACCACTGACTTATATGTAGCCAATTAACAAAATTGTTGTTAATTGTTTCGATCAATTACACTCAGGGCTGGGGAAGAGGGGCCTGGAATGAATTGAAGATGGCCGGTGGTCTTGTTGCTTTAGTCTTGCCCCAAACAAAACAAATAAGATAGACTTTGTTGCCTCGCTTTTAGGGAGGTGCCTCTATCACGGCTCTTTATCGAAGGCCGTAGAGCTAAACGATGAGGAAGAGACGCACATCGATTAAGCTGCTTTTATTTAGATATGAGGAAGCATTACAATTGGAAACTCCTATACCTTAGCTAGAGGATTGGATACAGGAGGAGAATCAATATTATTCTTGCGACTCTATTGTATTGCGTTTAATGATATCTGAGGAACTCTCCTATGGGGATTTTTGAGACGATGATACTTCCTCTAGGCTTTACGACTTACTAGGTCCCGGCGGCTATCTGATATCTGGCTTACCAGACTTGCTGATACCAGACCAGTTGGATACTAAATCCTCACTTTGTCAAGGATTTTAATCAGTTTGCCCCTAACAATACTACTTCTCTTAGCTTCATAACATCTGCAAAAGGTTAATTGTACTTCCGAAGATCCCATACATAATTTTTGGACACGTTTCTAGTTACCGGATACCTTGCCAATTATATTAACAAAATAACTCATAAACATCCGACCTTATAATGGAACATTTTATACTCCTACTAATAACCCACAACTAACGTAGTTTGATCGTTTCGTGCAATAATAGACGACAACGTCACCTTTATTTTTAAAGCACACAAACACCCGGTCACCACCATAAAGGAAGTTAATATCCTGCAAAAAAGCCGTTTCATGTCTTACATGCCCGTCCCAGGCACAAGATAAAAATCACCCCGCAATTTTATTTTCCGTAGAAAATATTGATCTTGTGTAGTAACAACAGATGACGTGCGCTCGCAACGCTACTACCGCGTCAGCCGTGGCATTGTTTATCGCATGTTCACTTAATGTCAAAACAATCAAGTCCTGCTGGTACGGTAGGGTAGGCCATTTGGTTTTTGGCGCTTGGAAGTCCCGGAGAATCCGCATCTGACTTTAAAGTAAGTGTGTGATTTGTAGTGTGTTGATCTGAGTTTAAATCTGTAGCTTACTTAGGCGTACATTATATAAAATCCACCAAAGACCATTGAGAAGGTGACATCATCAGCAGTGCAAGTTCATTCCATTGGCACCATTCCATGGATTCTATTTTGCAGGATACCCAAGACCGCGAATGAAACTAAACCAGTTTCTCCCTGGTCCTGTACCAATTAAACTAAGCGAAACGACCTTGTCCTCTGAGTTTTTTTCCTTGTTGCACTCCTCCCATAACCATCCCCTTTCGCGCTTTTGCTCTCCTATCCCTTGGGGAAAATAGTTTGCATGCAACCCATAATAATTTCATTACGCTCGTCCTGACCATTCTAGCCATGCCTAGATGTCTGACTGTGTGTGTGTGTGTGTGTGTGTGTGTGTGTGTGTTTGCGAACACAAGGACGAGCCAGATACCGATGCACTCTGGGAAATTTAAATCAACCGGCGAGAGTTCGTTTAGACGCTCTAGACGCGCTCGGAACCGACGACACTCTGTCTGGTGTTCGAGGAGTTCGCGTGGCACGGATCGTTACCGTGGCACGTACCCCGGGGGTCAATGTTGCGCTGTGATTCATCCAATAGTTTCACCACCGCTAGTCCAGCGGGTCGAAATGGTGTAGGAAAAATGTGCGAATGACGTGATGTATCCTCCAAATGGTTCTGGAAGTGAACGGTAAACGGCGAGGGAATCTGAAACAGGCCACCCTTACGACTCGGAAGGTCATTTTGCGGAATGATGCGATATCTTTGGATCCCATCGTTAATCCAGGGAGGGGCGAGCATGACTCATAATTATGAGTGCTTTTTGGAGAGTGGCACTGATAGTTCGGAATGGTTGATGGGAAAGAGAGATTTCGAGTTTATTATGTTTGTTTCTTAGAAATTGTGAAGAGCTTTGGGCGAGTTCTCTGCGGGGGCGATTACAAGTAGTTTAACAACATTTAAATGGAAAGGTCATACAAAGGTAAATTATGCATTGGTGAAACTCTCTCAAACAACTGCTTCGACTGCTGAAGATTTAAATGCTTATTTCTCTTTTAGGTTTTACTCATAATTCTTACAAATGCATCAAAATGATTGTCTCAAATTTCTCCTAAACTGCAAACACTTACTAGGCCCCAAGCGAACCAAAAAATGCTTTGATTGAAAACGAATCAACCACTTGAAACACTGGCGTTTTTCCTCGCCACGGTAATCACAACAATTTCTCTCGCAAACACGCCTCATCCCGTCTCGTTTGCCTTATTATTAGATGGCAATCAATTTCAATCATCATCTTGATTTCGCGCCACAACCGCCTCCGCCCCGCTCAACTGTCCATTTCCAATCCGCAACACTTAAACTCAATTATCGGCTCAATTAATTATCATCCAAACGGCGGACGCTCGTGCTCAAGATTGTGAGAATGAAGTCGAAAAAAGAATTAAATAACACTTCCCAAGTTAAAGGCAAATGAGTGTGGGGCCCTGGTCGCGTCAAGAACCGTCAATAATTTACTCGCGCGCACGCGAATGCTCGGTACAGGGAAGCCAACTATCGATTGACTCATTAACAGACGCTTAAGCTGTCGGGGAATGATCTCGAAACGATCGATGAAGGCGATGAGGACCAAGCGATCGGGATCAAGTGTGGGATGATCGCCAAGATCAGTCGATTGAATTGACGAGTTAACATTAACGTCACGGAATCGTGGTGCGTACCCCACAGTTGCTTTTGTTTATTGTCCGGCGAAAGACATTTTTAAATGTGCTGAGAAGTTCTTCAATTTCTTCAACGATCAACGGGCCTTGGATGTTTTCTATCCTAATGGAAACAATATGTAGACTTGAGCGTCATACAACTTGAAGTCACGCTTATAGATATTTGTAAAGCTCCTGGTTAGCTCATCCCTAGAATAGGTTTCTGGACATCGTGTTTCTTGATCACGAAAGCACAACATATTTAAAAATCGTGCCCAATCGACACCTTCCCGCTGTGAGACCTTCTTACCTATCACGATCACGCAGCCATGTGTGCATACTAGAACAATGTGACAATAAATGTATGATAAGGCAACTCGTGCTTCGTTTGCTGGAGATAGCTTCATCATGACATCAGTTAAGAAGATTCCATCGATCACATAAAGCTACTGAACGTGCGAGGGTATCTTTTCTTCTTAAAGACAAAATCTCGGACATTCTCCGTTACTGTCTTTCAACCGTGGTGAGGATGGTGGGACACAGCTCGCATCAATAATTCATTCAACCTGTATCTGATTCCAAGAGGCTTCCCTTTCTCCCGCTTTTTTGCTCATGACCTTCTCTGGAAGAAAGAATCAATCCGGTCAGTTTTACCCATTCTCCCTTCCAGTATATGGACCAGTACGATACATCTTCAAAAGCAAACGACCGCCAACGAATTCATCAGGAAACGTGCAGATTCCATCAGTATTCCAGTGGCGTTGTCACAAAGCTAGCCATTTAACCCGCAGCAACCGGGAGTCCTGCCATCTTCCGCGGGGAAGCCACGATATCGTCGACATACTATCATCGAGAATGTAGTCATCGGGCTGGGATCTGTGGGCTGTGGACAATACCTTATTTGGTGTCAAGTGAATGGCGCCATTAAATCATATTATCCCTTTCCCACACACACGCACATGTTCATGTGTCAGTCAGTCAGCTTGGAATGACATTTCGGACGACACCGAGCCACAACTAACGGTGACAAGAAATCTTGGCAGATAAACGGGTTTGGGAAGGCAGAAGATATGAACCTTTAATATTATCATTCACTATCACTTCTTCGAGCCTTTTGAAGTCTTGTCGTGAAGGTTTACCCAGCGTACGCGTATCGTTTCTCCAAAAATCCAGTCCAGACGACGTTGTTTCAGCACATTTTTCTGAATGCCAATCATTGTCTGGAGGGCCCATCCAAGTCTTCCACACGAACGTGCAGTGCAGGAAAATTCAATCACGTCCTTACCGAGCATCAGGAATTCTACGGCCACTCGGGAAAACTCGTCCACCGGTCCGATTCTCTGAATTCGCCACACAATTAACGGCACTTTCCTTCACTTCAGCCTGTTTATAAACGGTTACCGGTTCGATTGACATTTAATCGATATACCGCGATTACTGCACGGGACAATGGCGAGCCTACTGCCGACTGATTTGTACGCCTTGGTGTCTGACGCTCTGCCCGAAACAACAACACGACGATCGTTGTCCAAACAGCGATGGCCCTCGCTTGAACCAGCGTGAAAGTAAGTAACATAGTCATAGGAGAAAAAAAAACGCGCACCACCACGGAACATAAACTACACGACAATAACTTCATTTGCATTTCGGCGCAACAAGGGACCTGGGCAAGACACCCAAAAATCAACCAACAAAAAAAAAAAGAAGCCGGTTCCGGTGGTTGGTTTTAATTTATTGTATGATAATTTGGTCTGTCTCAAAAATTCTCCCCACAAATAAAAAAAGACAAAAGAAAGAACGTGCGTACCGGCGGCTGCTGACCTCAAAACGAGCACGGTACTACGACATGCGGTTGGGGACGCTCTGGATGTTGTTGTCGCTGGACATTGTCCTTCACCTTACATGGAGATTACGCCACGTTTCTCGCGATACCCGCAGGAGAAAGCAAACCTCCAAAAATGCTTCTGACGCGCATGAACCTCTACCTCTTGCTGGAGAGTTCAAGTTTTAAGAGTTCCCGCTGGAAGAACCCTCCGTTAACTTGATGCTCGCTCTAGTTGACAACTGCGCGAGCTCTCAACGGCACAATCAATCGCAATCCAAATACGGAACGACCCGACTGAACAGGTTTTTGTGTATTGTTTTTATCCAAATATGGCAAATTTGGTCGATCGCGAGGTGCATTTTCGTTGATGCGTTCTCGTTGCGTTTTCCCGCCCAAACAAGGAAGGTCCGAAATGGGCCATTGTGATCGGGAAACGAGTGACAACTGCATGCTTACGAATATAAACAGTCTTATCAAGATGGCTGCACTTTTTATTTAGATGTGATTCCGAGGCGAGGCTTCTTGGCGAAGGAATTCTGAAAATATTTCAATCTAGAATGTCAACAAAAAGCGGGTTCAAATATGACTTCATGAAGTTCTCATCGTGCAGCCTTTACATCTGGAGCATGTAAACGTCGCCCAGTTAATTGCAATTACCTTGCACAGCTCGACTGTCGAGTTCCCTTAATGTGGGCGCTTCGTGTCACGCTTGCGGAGTGTCGATTGACCAATTGACCTCCCTCGCGGCAAGATACCGTCGGCCATACGTATACATACGCGCGCACAGTATGTAAACCGGTCAATCGGACGCACTGGCGAAGCGTCATCGCAAATAGACGAACTTTTTTGACAACAACGTTGAGGTTACTGGTGCCCATTAAGTCATCGGCGATAGTAAACAATGTCGCACCGTGGCGCGCGGCATTCTCGAATCTTAGTAGCAATCCGTAACCCCGCTGATGTCATGTCTGTAACGCACACACACGCACCGGTTGATTCGGTTCGGAGGATGCCTGGCACACACTCGTCCAACAAGATGTCCTTCGGTGTTTTCGGTGCTAGCAGGTCGTGGGTTGGGTCGTAAAAATGGGCGACCTTGATGCTGATGCTGGGCGATCGTAAATAACAATACCACCACACTGGCGCATCAAATAAAATGCCTTCTTCAAAGGCACAGCATACAGCGAGAGAAGGGAAATAGGGGCAAAACCTAGAACACGTTGTTGTGATCTCTCTATCTCTCTATTGTTTCTACGCCCAAAAAACACTGACACCAAGCAAAGTCTTCGCCAGCAGTAAACATTTGCGCGATCGACAAATGCTTTCGAGGGTGATGATTTCATGCAAAAACAATCACCCGCTCGCGCGCGCATAGAATAGTCTCGGTGGACACGATTACGACATCGCGGCTCTCCGTCGCTCTATTTGATCACAGGTTTTTTTATTTTTAAAATTCGAATAAATAATCATTCGGCCTAAACTGCCTGTGTCCCTGGACGGTGGAACGGCTGAGTACGAGACCTCGACTTCCGAATCCAAAACCCCCTATCATTGGCTGGGTCTTGGTGATGTGGAAAGTAGAAGAAAACGAACCACACATCAGCACACTATCGTCTGAGCATCGTCGCCATCGCATCTTTAACTTCGTCCCAGAAATGACGCGAGAAACTGAGCCTGATGTTCGGGAGGGAAGCAGGCCCAAAAAATCAACAATAATTTTATGACCACATATAATATTGCGCGAGTATATGGGGAAATTTAATTGCACAACCGCACCCCTTTCGTTCCTTCCGTGCCTCGATCTTTCCAGCCATACGCAAAACGTGCCACTTTTTGTGTAAATAAATCGAGATGCTGATCGGTTTTGGTTGCAGCCTGAAGCATTCCAGCACAATCGCGTCATGTCGCTAACTTTAATTGACCCTTGGAAAAATTATGAAATTAACGTCCGAGTCCATGAGGTGCACCACACTCGGGTTTTCGGTTCATTTTGGTCTAATGTTTTGTTTGGCTTACCTTATAGCTTGTTCCAGCAATATTTATGCTTTTCTTCCTCACCAAAATACTACAATTTCGCCGTTGAATTCGTTGATAGCACCCTACCAGAGAGCACTTCACCAGTGACCGATCGTTTCGGATGAGTTTATTTTTAGAGTCGCGAAAAGTGGTGACTTTAGCACCAGTCAAAACGTGCTCCGAAATTGACTTCGTTTTGGTTTTTTGCTATGTTGACGAATGGGACGATGATCTATATGCCGTACGGTGGATATAAAACGCACGCACTTTTCACTAGCGCGATGAAAACACTCCGAATTTACACACTGAAAACTTCACTTTCACACACACACGCACCGAGGAGCTGAAATAGAGGAAGAAAATTCGATGACACGTTCGGGGCACGTTTAAATTTAGCTTTTTAATTTTAAAGTGCAATTTTTCTATCTGAAAATGCTCACAAGAAGTTCAGTCAAATGATGTGAAAGACAAAATAAGAGCGTCCTTTCTTATACAAAAATTAGATATTTTTTTGGAAAAATTTAAAACTGCACCTAAATCGACCAACGACAATATAAACAAGATTGAGAACCACACGCTCTTGCCAAGACGAGTTGAAAACAACATAAAAATACATAAAAATACACACAAAACAAACACCAAATCATACACAGCCACTACTCAACACGTCAGTAGACAACAATGAACCACTTTGGCTTTGGTCGTCTTTTTTTTTGCGGTACGACGAAAATAACAACCACCAAGAACAACACCAACCGAGAGTCACTAAAACACCCGATCCGCCCACACACACAATCTGGTTGGGATGCTGCGCCAGTCCATGCTTGCTGCTATGAATCGGACAACAAATCTGCACGCAACACCCTCCCACGGTTGAGGATATTTCCGATTTTCACACTGTGTTTTCTTTGTCGGGTTCTTTCGAATTTTCTTCGGGGTAAATTCGCGTGTTTGTTTTTCGAGCATTTGTGTGCGAAATGTACATGCGAGTCTGCTTCCCTCTGCAAACCGTCTTAAACGGACGTTTTCTAACACAACTGAACAGTTCTTACGCCTTTTGCGACGACCAGCCGGTAGCGAATGTAAAGCGCAACTGTTCCGATGCGCGCTGCTCCGGACCGCGTGCACTTTTCGCGCGCGTAGTTTTCAAATGAACACACGGCGTGAGTGGTTGGAACGTGTTCATTTTCGATTCGTTTGTGTTCCCAGGGTACAGAAGCGAGTGAAGCTCGATAGTTGGTTTAATAAGGTGTAATTGATAATAACTATTCCTATTCCTAGCTCCCAGTAGATTCGAGTAAACCGAAAAAAGGAGTCCTCAGTTGGTGTGTAATTTAACGGTGACTCAATTGTGCTCTTTTTCTATCATTTTTTGTTTTCCTTACCGTTTCTGCTTGTGGGACAGACCTTTTATTAATCTGATATCTGATCTGATATAAAGCACTAATGGAAGGCAAACATAAAAAAATTGATAATCTTGAAGATATTCATTCATTTTAAGCAGAAATGCTACCGGAATGCTTGTACATACTAACAGATAACTTGAATTAAACCAAAGAGAACTAAACTCAAAACAAGACCAGTTCGAACACAACTTGCTAGGCACTCAATTTTGTTCACTGTGCCACTGGTTCGTTTTTGGAAAAGAAATTCAGCGGTGTCGAACTATCCTCAAGTTAGTTTCAACCATTTAGCATTTGTTTTACATAACTGTATATGTTTATGAGTTTTTATGTGTATGTAAATTCTTTGTTTTAAAAAAATAAAAGGTAAGTAAAATATAAAACAAAAAATAATAATGAACACTTAATGGAAATTGAGGGAGGGACAATAATCGTTGCGTACCTGTAAGATAAGTAAAAAAAGTAACAAAATAAAAAAAAGTTTAGAAACAATGATAAAATTTAGTAGCTAAAAATATAATAAATAATAGAATAAATTAAAATTTAGAAAAAGTGGAGCTTATATTGTAGAGAATATAACATGTAAAACAAAAGATAATTAAGAAAAACTAAATGGAAATCGAGGAAGAGACAAAATCAGTTACGTAAGTGCAAGATAAGCAAGAAAAACAGCAAAACAAAAAACCTTTAAAAATAATAATAAAATTTCAATAAATTTTTTGAAAAATACAGATTTTCCACAAATTATTTAATAGCCAAAAAATAAATAAAAGTGGGGCTCAGCAAATTGATACAAGGGAAACATCCTGTTACTTTCATTGCTATTTTGGTAGCACGAAAAAAATTCTTAAAACCACATCCCATCACTTACTGCTATACCACCGTTATGGAAAACTTGTTTTAGTTTTAAAGTTTTTTCTTGATGCATGCATACAGGTGAGTAATGAATTTTCCGGCCCTAGATAACAAAACACACCTTTCAATCGCATGTAAAGTGACCATTTTTTCTCTTTAATTACCAACATAAACCTTCGGCATATTACACAGGAGGTTAAAAAGTTCATGTGTGGAGGTAATACGAGTTACAAAAAGTTAAAGATTAGTTTGGGATTATCAACATACTTCACCTCAACGATGAATTAATGTTGAATCTTTTCAAGTTTAATGTTCGCCCTATCGCATTTAACCTTCTTTTCCCCTACGTTCGTTCGTTTGGGACGCCCTGGACAGCCTTACGTTTGCCCAAACGTTGATAATGGTAATTTCATTCAATTGAATCATTATCAATCCGGCTTTGTTTACCTACAGCAAACCAAACCAAATCCGAGAGACTGATCGTCTGTACAGCCGATGCGTCTGGCTGGACACAGTCGTCTGGTAGAGCTCGTTGAACGCTACAAGAAGGAGGAGGAATTTATTTTCTGAAAGAAAGCCCACACCAGTACCTTACGGAAGATGAAGACAGTTTTGGTGGTGATATTCGCACGATTGGTGATAGGATATGGCGTTGAAACAGAGGACTACGCCGCACACATTTTGCGGCACGTGAAACCCCAAGTGTCGGAGAAAACACAGGAACAAGCAGCACTGGAAGTTATTGCACGGATCTTGCCCGAACAGCAGGCGCAACAGTTTCGTGTACGAGTCGATAGTACGATGGAAAGAAATTCGTTTCATGTGAGTGTTTTGTACAGCGGAAAGATTACCATATGTAGTTAGTGCTCAATGACCTGATTATACTGTTTTTAAAGGTGTTTAAAGGTGAAGAAGCCTCGGATCCTACCGTAGTACAGATCACAGCATCTAGTGGCGTTGCAGCTACAAAAGCATTCTACCATTATCTGCGATACTGGTGCCGCGTGTTGGTGGCTTGGGAAGGTAGTCAGTTGAATCTGCCACCTGAATTTCCAACGGTTAATGTGAGCGTTAAGGCACCAAGCAGGTAAAATCAGGATTGAGTTACTAATATTGAGGGTCTTCTGTTGGTTACGATCTCTCTCTCTATCTCTATCTCCCTGTCTTAAAGTATCGTGTACTATCAGAACGTGTGTACCTGGTCCTACACCTTCACCTGGTGGAGTTGGCCACAATGGCGCAAACACATCGACTGGATGGCGCTCCAGGGCATAACGCTCAGCTTAGCCCCATTCCAGGAGGATCTCTGGACCGAGGTATATCTCCACTACAATCTCACCCGCGCCCAGATCGATGATCATCTTTCCGGACCCGGATTCTTTGCCTGGCAGCGGATGGGCAACATCCGTGGTTGGGGTGGACCATTAACCACGAACTTCACCCAATTTGCTCGCACCCTGCAACTGCGCACAGTATCCGAAATGCGTCGACTTGGGATGGCTGTAGCATTGCCAGCTTTCGCTGGACATTTACCCGTACAGTTCCGTACGCTGTACCCTAACGTATCATTCGCCAACGTTTCCGTGTGGAATAACTTCCCGCCGCAGTACGCTAGTCCGCTGTTTCTTGATCCCACCGAGTCACTGTTCGCGGAGATTGGATCACGTTTTCTGCAGCGTGCCATCGCTACGTACGGTACCGATCATGTGTACTTTAGTGATCCGTTTAACGAAATTAATCCCGCTCAAACGGGTGGCCGGTACTTGTCGAGTGTGTCCGAGGCAATTTACAGCACAATGACACAAGTCGATCCGGACGCTATCTGGCTGCTGCAGGGCTGGATGTTTGTGAAGAATCCGTTCTGGAGTGATCGTGCTATCAGGTCGTTCCTGTCGGCTGTTCCGCTTGGTCGGATGCTTGTGCTGGATTTACAGTCGGAACAGTATCCTCAGTACGTGCGGACTGCGTCGTACGCTGGACAACCGTTTATCTGGTGCATGTTGAGCAACTTTGGAGGAACTCTCGGGATGCTTGGTTCGGTTGAGAATGTTCATCGAGGTATTCGGGAGGCAAGAAGTAATGGGTCGTACACACTGCTCGGTACAGGGATCACACCCGAAGGAATCAATCAAAACTATGCACTGTACGAGTTTGCCCTTGAGATGGGATGGAATGATGAGCTGGACAGCACGGGGAAATGGTTCGACGAGTATGCTGAGGCTCGCTATTGGAATGATACTGGAGATGGGTTGGAAAAAGCACAACAAGCGTGGAACATCTTCCGTTGTACGGTGTATGCGTTCGAGGGTTTGGAGCTTATGCGTGGAAAGTACACCTTTAACCGTCGTCCAAGCTCTAAAATCAAACCTTGGGTAAGTTCGGAGAACCAGAGATTATTTTGTATTTGATGCCTCACCCATTTTTTGTTGCTTTCAACTTCAGGTATGGTACAACGTGTCCACCTTCAATCAAGGAGTGGATCTACTCTTATCCTTCGCTGAAGAATCTTCTTGCAATCAACTGTGCCAGTATGATATCGTCGATGTAACTCGCCAGTGTCTTCAAAACGTAGCTGACGCACTCTACATAACGCTGATGGATAACTTCAAGAAGCGCAATATTATGCTATTCCGTAAACACTCTTTACTGTTTCAACAATTACTAGCCGATCTCGATCAGCTTCTACTAACTAACAAGCGCTTTCTGCTAGGACCGTGGCTTGAATCAGCCAAATCGTTTGGCGAAACCAACCTCGAGCGCCACAAGTACGAGTATAATGCACGCATCCAGATCACTCTGTGGGGTCCCCAGGGACAGATTGTTGACTACGCCAACAAGCAGTGGGCCGGCATGGTGCAAGTCTTTTTCCTCGCACGGTGGCGTGTGTTTTTCAACGAGCTGGATCAAGCGCTCGTCTCGAACGGGACGATAAATGATTTGAAGATACGGGAAAAAATATTTCGTACCGTTGAGCTACCGTTCGTAACGGACAGAAAGAGGTACGCCACGCAACCGGTGGGGAATCCATTGGGCATTGCAAGAATATTGTACGAGCGGTGGACGAAAATTGTGCCGACTTTGAAGGAAGTACCAGTAAATCCTGCTCGTCGAAAATCGGAGAAACGCCGACGTAATAAATGGTTTGATTAATCTAACCTTTTATCTTTAGCTAGCTTAAGGCTGTTTAATTGAGAAATTAGGCATCTGGTTTCACAGTTTTAGTTGTCTATCCTCTGTCTATATATCTCGACGACTCAATTCTTCTAAAAAACTCTTCTCTTGAGTGTTTGTCTACTGCACATACATGAATCATCTTGATTGTTCTGCATTTAGTGATAGTGGCGGATATAGGGGCGGCCAGGTGGTTACATACAGGGGCGGCCAAATGGTGTAGGCGACAGCGGCCCCGGGCTTCACACGGTTGGATCGGGGTTCAAATTCCATTCGGACCGTTCCCCCATAGTGAGAACTAACTATCCAACTGCGTTGTATCAGCTTGTCTAGTAAGCCATTAGATGGCCGGTGGTGTGATCTAAGTGGTAGTTTAGCCAACAAGTGAGATATCTAATGATGCCAGCCATGAATAACCTAATTAGGAAGCAGAACCTGCCTGGATTAGATGATTTCTAAGAGGGAGAAGATTCTGTAAAGGTTGATTGTCTGTAGCCGGCGGATCATGAAATCTAAGGGGATACGCATATCAAGAAGAATTCTTCGGAACATGGAATGTTGTTGGGTTGACTATAACTCCTCCAAGTAAACAAATATCTCAGCCCAATTATATCCATATACGGTTGACATAATATATAACACGATGTGTAGTTTTAAGTTCCGAGTCATCATGAACCACAAACTCTCACTCTAACGAAACACCTCGCGTATAATAATCATCTGCTGCGTTAATCCTAATTTTATTCCATTCCATTTCCATTTCCGTAATCATTTCTCGTATGTTTGTCCGTATTTGTGTCTTCCATTCCTTTCCGATTCTATCAAACCTGTCGTCACGATCATCACCGAATGGCTAAATATCACACTACCACTATCTATTACTTCCCCCTCCAGGAAAAAAATCCTACCCTCAGGGTATCTCCTTTGTCCGTTCCTTAATTGTCCTCTCCCCTTTGGTGTCGCGTATGGAGCCAAACATATCTCGCCCATCGCCATCGTTAAAGACGCCGACTCTGAACGGTGTCCAGCAGTACTCGTACCTCCCTCCCGTTTTATCAATCCCTGGGTTTCTTAAGGCTTTAACGTGATTACTACTGTTCCTCAGCCGCGGTTACCAGCTTTTCAAGCTCCTTGCTTAGAAAATACAATACCGTAACGAACAAACAGACGGCCGCATTGCGTTTCATCAACAAAAACAGAAGAAAAAATAAAATTTTCGTAGCAAAAAAAAATAGAACCAGGAAAACTGGATCCAGGATTTCATTCATCCTGCTTTTGCTGAAGCCCTCAGTATTGGTCCTCACTTTTCACTACTGCTTCGGGGCTCACATAAAAAAAACGCTAGCTAATCTTGGAATGCAGCGATTAAACGCATGTGTCCATGTGTGTGTGTGTAGATGTGTGTTTTGGTTAGTTCTATGCTCTCCAGAAGGCACTCACTTCCCCGTTCCTTCCCGAACCGTTAAATCTTGCCTTAAAAGTGTGTTTGCGCCTGTTCCAGCTTCTGCACGATCGATTTGTAAAACTCTATCTGCGCCCCGATAAAGTGGCGTATCGTGTCCTTTAGATGGGTGTCCCGTTCCGCCCGGAAGTGAGACATCTCGGCCAACAGTGCGTACGACATTACATCCACACGCCGATTCACCTCCTGCATCTGCCCATTCTCCATCTTCTGCTCTGCCGTTAGACGCTCACAGTCTTTACGCTTTTGAACTGCGTTCCGATACTCCCCAAGCGTATCGGGCCATCCGGCCAACAATCCACGGTAAATGTGTAGCCGATCCGAAAATGGTATAAAGTCATGCTTTGGCTGTTCGCCAAACAGTTGTCCGATGTTGATAAATACTCCCGCCGCTTGGCCGACCGAACTTGACAGGCTAAGCTGTGTGGCGGCACGTCGTTCATCGATCGCCAGTGCTCGGGCCATCTCGGAGAATCCTTCCCCGATACGTTGATACTCCTTTTTCCATTGTACCTGGAACTTTTTCGACTGATCGCCACAGATTGCGAACAGTGTCTTAACGGCGGCATCCATCTGCGGTACAAACTGACCGGCTGATTCTACCTGCGGTTCCACCAACGATTGCAGTAGTGTCTTTTCTGGTGGGAAAACGGACGCACAGAACATCGTACCGACTAGAGGATCTTTCTCGGCCGTCCGTTTGCCCGTTTTCCATTTCTTTTCATCGGTACAGGTTAGGAAATGCATCCAAACGCCACACGTCGAGAGTACCGGATGTCGGCACATCCAGTCGACAAACTCCTGCAGCTGTACGCGCCGATGCTCGACAAACTCCTCATCGTACCGGCCCGATATCTGCTTGTCCGGCAGTGGTGGTATCGGTATCAGACAAAACTTCTCGACCAACCGCTCGTGCAGCCAATCGAAATGCTTATACCGGCGCGCCACCGGAATATTGTTGAACGAGGGCGTCAACTGGTAAGCGATGAAACTTTTTAGGCCGTTAAACTTTTTCTCCTTCTTGGGCGAATCAACCGACACGGTGTACGAATCGCGCATCGGTTTCCACACGATCCCGTGCTCCATCAGCAGCACGTGCACCCGGTCCGCTTCCGATACATCCGGCACGGGCATCCCGATCAGATAGTTATCGCCGGATTTGGTAAAAATCTTCCCCGTTCCGGCGCCACGCGAACGACCGACGGTGGTCGCAACCGACGCTAGCGACATAGTGTCCCCGTCGGAAGCTGGCGGTGCGGGCAAGTTAGCGTTGGCGTAGTAACTTGAAGTTGCACTCGGCTGCTGCTGCTGCTGCTGATGGTAGGACTGCGTCTGACCATTCGATCTTCCGGCCGCACTCGAACCGGGCCCAATTTCCGAATACGTATCATTATCGTCATCCCAATCGTCGTCCCAATCGTCCTGCTGTTCACCCCAATCGTCCGCTGTCTGATCGTACCGATTGCCGAGTGCTTGCTGTGAGCCGGACTTCGATACACCGGTCGATTGAGCCACCATAACGGCTGGTGGTGGTGGCATTTTCGGAGGTCCGGACGGTAACGACGGTGCCTCCGGTATCGTTTCTACGTACGCGGCAGGAAAGAGACCACGCTGGCCACGAGAATTCATACCCTCCCACCATCCTTCACCGACGTCCGTGTTTGTGACGGTTAGCACTTCGTCCACCGAGATCGAGATCTCCGATGAGTTTGGTTCGCCATTGAAATCGTACAGGACTTTTACGCGCGTCATCGTAACTTCTAAAAGTAGACAGAAATTCACAAAGAGTTAGATAAAAAAGTATTGTTGTAGTTCGTATAATTTAAGGATAAAAAATAATACAATTCCTTTTAAATAAGAGAGTCATTAGCTTTTGCTATTAGCTAGTGTCCGTGACATTCAATATTAATGCTTTAATCATATGAAAGCTCGTGCTGCTTCAAGGTTCTATTGTGGTTCATCGATTGAATCAGGATTGAATTGGACTGAATAAAGGAGAAAGCAAAAACTTCGCTTCTGCAGGGTTTTCCACGAGATATCGCAGAGGTTTTCACAAGAAATTTGAACATCTCAGGCTTCTTACAACTCAAATAGCTAGAGGGTCCCGTGTACGAGATCTTTTGTCTCGCGACGGCAAAAAAAGGGGTTTCCAGGATGTGCAAGATCAATGATATGCATATCTACAGGTTATCTAAGAATTTGAACAGGTTTTGAATTGTATCTTTTGTATAGCAAGGAACATTAGTTGGCGTAGCAAGAAAGCCCGAAATTTTAGTGAGTTTTTACAATATAAAATGCAAAAGGAGAAAAGATGTGTACTCTAATAGTACATAAAATAAGAAACGAATTATTAGATGTTTTTTTAAGTTTACATAAAAATCAAACTAATCAATTCAAAGCTGAACAAAACAAAAGTCAACCCGTGAGAAATTATGGACCTTTCGTAGGCTGTTTAAAAATTGTTACATTCAACGAATAACGCACCCATACAATATAGCATACATAGCTTTGTTTACAAAATAAGAAGATGTATAAAACACATACGTTTACGAGACTTTATATCTGTTTCTTTTCTTCATTTTTTTTTGCTGTCCAGGCAATGTCACCACATGCATCCGCTAGGTGTTTATTATTTACAACCAAGTAACGTAAAATAAAAATACAACCCCCCCCCCTCTCTCCAATACCAACTGTATACATCGTTTGGGGCGTGAGGTAAAGATAAGCGCTCCAAATTACAACTCAATGGGAAGCATATCACTCTAACACACTAACCACCCATGTCGGTTTCGGTGGCAGAAAGGGAAAAGCATCGAGCAAAACGCTCTTCATGCAGCAAACGCAACACTATCGCGTTAAAGCAGGGTTCTTCAAACTAAAGTCCGCAGAAGAGTACACTTCTCGGAAGGCCTTTTTCACCTTTTTAACAGAGTGATTTAATGGACTGTTGGCAGAATTTCTGTGCGCTTTATAAGGACGCTATATGGGTCCTTTTTAAAAAATTATTCAATAGTTGAACTATAAGAGTTGAGAAGCAATGAAATATTCGACGACGAATAAATAAATTGCATTAAAGTATGACAGATCTTTTCTTTTTCATAAAACGAGGAGTTTTCTCAGTCTCATAGCACAAAGAGAGAGAGAAGTTTAACACCCCGAACAAGTGTTAAAAATTGCCTGTTATGGAACAATAAGCTCTCGGGTGGACAGGTTTGAACCAAGCTTAAAATTTATCACAAAAGCAAAGCTCTTCGAAAACCATATGATATGATTTTTTATTGTGAAGACCTTGATGGAATTGTTAGCTTACTTTCGAAATATTTCAGCTTTTCTTCCTTGCTTCGGGTAGGTCGCTTGGGTTCAGGTCCAGACCAGGTTCTCCAACAGGAAAAAATAATTGCGCGACCCTTATAGAGAACTGTATTTGCTACCTGTAATTGAAATGTTGTGAAGAAATGTGATTCTACTACCACTAAAAAGATTGGCAAACCCTGCACTAAACCAAAAGGAGCTGTCGATAGAATAGTGCTTGCTTGGATGATTCATCGCATGCACGAATTTATCATTAAAAAACCAGTGAGAGAGCAAAAGGGAAAACCAAACCAAAGTCAAAACGTCTTCATTTCGGGCGCCTCCTGTGGGGTGCAACAACATGCAACCCCCACTCCAACTCCTGATGGCGAGACTAGGAGATTGATTATTTAAGGTAAACGAAAGCCGTCGGCGAAGAAAACAAAAAAGCCGGACCACCGAAAACAGTCGCGCACAACGGAAGCAACGGACACATCCGGTCGATAATATTATCCACGAACGCAGCATGCTGTGGGAGAGAAAGTCTAATCGTATTTGGATGTGTTTGGTTGAATCTTGTCGAATATTTGTACCCGATTTGCATACGGATTAAGCTTTTATGCGAATTTTTTTTTAAAATAGGTAAGCAACAGCTGATTGAATCGTCCTCGGACAAGCGAACAGCGAGCGATTAGATAAATAGTTCAAAGTCTATACAAGTAACGCATATAATGCAACCGCAACACAAAGGCTAATGACTAATGATGCGGTTGGCATTTTAACTGGAAAACGTGCGCTTTCAATGCGGATTCCTTCCCGAACTGGAACTAAGAAAGTGTTCTCCAGCGTCCACCAGATAGCGCCTTCGATTGCGTGGAAAATCTCCTTCACTGCAGTAAGTGTACGCCTGAGTTTTCGTTAATTTATCTCCCACCAACGCCGTCCACGAGCGACTCACACACCCCTACGCAAACAAAGCGCATTTATGGTGTGCTTGGTCTGCGCTGGTTGATGATGATCTGTCGCAATCATTAAACAAACGGCCGACCGTCGACGGGTGGAACGCGGTAACCGGAGCAAAGATACGGGACGGGATCCCTTTCCATTATCGCGGGATCGTGTGCATATTTGCATCCGTCTGAGGGTCGCTACTGCACAATGACTCGCATTGTTCCACATGCCGACCCTAGTAGCGAGCGATCACAGACCGCCAGTTGGAAGAGTTTGATTCAATTAACGTGCAGAGCAATCATCTAACCCCAAAGTCGAAAAACCATACGCACAACGTTGGGAGAAAAGGAATTGCGTATTACGCATACCGGATCCTTGTTGGAAGAATCCCGGGGAAATCGAGAAAAATCCGTGTCGCATCGAGATCGTATTATTTGCCGTGGCCCAAGAAAGGCGTATCCCTTCGGCCGTATCTTTGTTTTGTCTGTCCCACTGAGAAGTACGAAACCATCCACTTTTCTGACCTTGTCAAACTACAGTCACGAACACGAACCACGGTCGCGATGAGGCCGAACCCAGGCGGCGGAGCTAGTGTAGAAATGATTTTATCACTCACGCTAATAAGAATGCGGCGAATTAAAACCAGCTTGCAAACATCCAGCCGGGCTGTAAATAATGACGTCAACTTAATTAGCAGCTTTAGCTCGAGGCTGCTGCTGATCGAATCATCCACAAAGGTGTTGCTTTTCTGTCTGCTTCGTCCGTGGGGTGCGGTGCGGGTTTTGCACTGTTTGGATGGGAGTTTTTTGCACTGCACCACTACTACCAGTATTGATAATGTTCGCTTGAGGTGTGCGGTTATTCTAATGGTAAAAACTGTAATCAAAACGCAACACTTCGCTACGGAAAAACGTAATTTAATTCAACTACTTTTGCAACTATGCGCACTGTCTGTTTTTGCTTCGTCTTCGATTGTGTTCTGTTAAAGAGACGTTTTGACAACAGCACACTATGGGGAGGTTCGTTCAACTGTGGGAGTTTGACGTTTCATAGTATTTAATCAATGACATGAAGGTTGATAATTAGTTATTAAAAGTATTTAGTGAATTTGTGTACTGATACCTCTGATACAATGTGATCATTATTTACTTTCTTTTATGGTGCATCGAGCTATTGCTGACACTTTTTTGTGATAGACGCATCAACGCTGACATTCCTTCCAAAGCTGGTCTTTGCCGGTTTTTTTCACGATTTGGATTAGGATGATTTTTTTTGCTGGAATGGCGTTGAAAACATAAGTAGTAATAAGGCTTCGGGACACGGAAAATTTCAGACTGTTGAAATCGCTGTGAAACTCAAAATATCTCAAAATTACGATATCAGCCGGTTCTCCATTGCCCCGTGTAGGTGGATTGTGTATGCACAAGGTTCTCAAAAAAAGTTTCAATTTCAGAAAATATCACATACACTCAGGTCAACCTGAGATTATGATTTTTAAATTTTCCAAGTTCGACAACCCAAAAACGCATGTACGAGGGTATATTTATTCTACTGTAGCTATAACAACTGTATGATGTCATGTACCAACCCGTCAGCTAACACTGTCAAACATGACGTCATATTCGGTTTGTTTATTGTTGACATGCACATACATTCTTCCAGCATGTGCAATCGGTGTTTTTGCTTGCCACAAGAACCGGAATGCTTTCTTCTTGCGGGAAAGTCCTACACTCGATAGTTAAACACTCCATAAGATCATTTCAATCCTCCGCCATGGCACTGAGTCGCTTCGAGTATGTGAAACAGTTCGAAGCGGAAGAGAAGCTACTTCCCAACAGCTGGATTGTGGTGCGGATCGATGGGAAAGGATTTCATCGGTTCTGCAACGTGCACTCCTTCACCAAACCGAACGATCTAGATGCGTTGCAGCTGATGAATCTTGCCGCTATGACCGTGATGCAGGAGTTTAACGAAATAGCGATCGGATACGGGCAAAGTGATGAGTATTCGTTTGTGTTTCGCCGCGAGGCCAGTGTGTACCAGCGCCGAAGGGACAAGCTGGTAAGCTATGTGGCCAGTCTGTTTACCTCAGCGTATATGTTTCATTGGAAGCGAATTTTCGAAAATCGTTCGATGAACTACCCACCTTCGTTCGATGCGAGAGCTGTCCTGTATCCAACGGACGAGAATCTACGTGACTATCTTAGCTGGCGACAGGCGGATGTACACGTGAACAATCTTTACAACACAACGTTCTGGAATTTGGTTGCTTCCGGGCTGAGCAATTCGGAATCAGAGAAACGGCTTCAGGGAACGCTGGCGAGTGACAAGAATGAGATACTTTTCTCACAGTTCGGGATAAACTACAACAACGAACCGGCTATCTTCCGGAAGGGCACAATTTTGCTGCCGAAAAGTGTTTGTATAGCGGAAAAGAAACAGAAAATGATCGTTCCAATATTTGATGATTTGATCAGTGATCTGTTTTGGGTGAAACATCCGGAAATATTGGATAAAAAGGCTAAAACGGACACTGTATTTGAGTTAGGGGAAGATGTCTCCCAACCCGTGGTGTGTTATCAATTGGAAGTGCAATCACTTCGTAAAGCTGGAATGAAAAAGTTGGAGGCAAGCATGAGTACGTTGCAAACTGATGCTTGTTAAAGCTAATGACTCGTTTTTTATTTAACATTTAAACACAATACTTCTACAACAAGGAAATAAACTATTCATTAATATAATCGTAAATGAAGGCCACGGTTTTTTCTCTCTCGCTCTCTATCACATCGTATTCGTATTGCAATTGCGGTCAGATATTAGGCAAACATTTTGCACTGTTCACAGCAAGGCAAATCATGCGATACACATTCACTGCAAGAAATTATTCAAATAAGAAGGTCGTTCACAAATCAAGAAGATAACGAAGGCTTCATACTTACAATATAGTTACACAGTTTAGACAAATCTTTTCCGGACAGAAGTTGCAGTTCACGCCACAGTACTCGCACAATTCGAGGTTGCAGTTGATGCAATCGGCATGTACAATTGCCCAACGATCGCACTGGCGGCATTTTCGGTCCGCTTTCTTCCCGAGCCATGATGAGGTCTGCAATGATAACGTATGGATCGGTCATAATACGCCCGTAAATGTGATTCCTTTCGCTCACTTACAGCATTCATATCGTAATCTATTTCTCCACCCCCGAGCAAACGAACCGCCTTCAGCGATTCCTGCTGATTCGTGATCAAATCTTTATCGTGATTTTTGGCTCCTTGAAATAGTAGATTGATTGTTTTTGCTACGGAGGACGGCAAGAAAGGAAAAAGAGATTATAAAAAACTAGATAACATGTTTCCGTAGCCCAATATGATTACCCAGAATGCGTTTCATTTTGTTTGGATCCTGCTGATCGATCAGCTGCTGATTGACGAACGTTTTACGCTGCAAAGCAAAGGATCCTTCACTGTCGCATGACCGCATTCGCTTCCGATTGATGGTTGCACTCATTTTCTTTGGTTTGAGGCGTATTTTAATGATAAATTTTTACACAAGAGTATCACAAATTTAGCTAACGTAATTAGCCCGCCAAATCTAACTAAGCTTCGGTGTTGTTTTTCATAACAACGCGTCCCGATGACAGTACGGTATTTGTCAATATGGCAGCTATATACCACAGTTGATCGTTGATGAGCTGTGGTAGAAGCACATTTTCAATTGTTGAAGACCGTTAGAAAGATTATTAATTTTATGGTGTTAATTACTATTTAATTGTGTGGTTTCGTATTTTATTCGACAAACAAAGAGAAGCAAAGCAAGGTTTTTTATTAGTTATTCTTGTGCGTTATTAATATTTCGTTTTCTAAAGCGAATGCAGAAACCGTGAACCGTTGATTTGATCGATTGCATGTTGTAGTATCAGAGTCATCGAAGCAAAAAATACAAATAATTTGTATCCTATTTGCTTATTTTATCACTTATTTTGCGGGAAAATCATTCAGGGTTGTGAAAATAGGCTCAAAGCGCCCTACAAGCTGCACCCTTAAAAAGTTCCCTACAAGTTTGCATGCAACCAGCGCCAGGGTTGAATTTGCTGTAGGAGCACGTTCGTTCGAGATGTGATATATTTCAAAGGCGCAAATCGCATAATCCAAATCGACCGTTCTGTGGAAGCTCTTCGCCCTTACGATATTTCTCGTCGCCCTCAAGAGGTAGCTCTTCGCACTTTTTGAGCTCATTGCTCTCACGAGATAGTTCTTCGTCCCCCAGTGATCGTGGAGCTATCAACAAGCCTCACCTCTCGCATGATAGTGAGTAGTTGACCTCTCCTAGTTAAACAGAGCTACTTTTCACAACATTAGTCTATCTTTTTTTAGGCGAGAAAAATACATATAAAACTCATGGAAATTCAAATGGCATGGCAGATCTTGAGAGACAACGGACCAACAGAACTGCATTAAAAATAAATAAATAAATAAACAAGTAAATAAAAACCAACAGTTTCAAAACTTGGAAGTATTTGATATTTCTATATCTCATAATCATGCGACTAGACTAGAAAAATATCACATAAAAGAAGCTATGATAGCTTGACTGACATTCAACCGCCAACTAGCATTTGTCGACATTCTGGTACCGTAGAAACTATTCAACGAACTCATAAGACATGCATTACCAGAGCGAGTGATTGGTCGAAGTAGCCCCCGCAAGCTAGTGCATTGAGTCAATAGTGCAATACGTGAAGTACGAGGCGTCTCCATCGATGTTGTGGAAATATTTTCGCCATCATGTATGTTGCTTCAGAGCTTCAGAATGAGCAAGGTTCGATATAATGATGAAGCTTTAGTTAGGCATGCTTCTTTGCTAAACTAATCATTATTTTTGATTATTTTACAATATTTACAAACAAAATATCCTGCCACAATTGAATGTTGTTGATGTAAGGACTTTTTGACAGTTTGTGCAGCGCATGCGCCTCTAGAAGAATCAAATAGTGCTCTACAGGAATCAGGACGAACTAGTGTGGTGAGTTAAAGTTTAGGGGAATTAATAAAAAATCATTTTGAATAATTGTTTCATGCTAAAAAACAATGAAAAAGAATTAAATCAAATTAAGCAGGATTTTAATTCAGCTACCTTTTCTAAAAACACCCAAACACACTTAAACTGAGCGTTGAATTTCTCTATGTTCGAAAACTAAATTCGCCGAATGTCAAGCAAAATGGCCGAAAAATGCAACGCTTGTTGATCAGCTGTTTCTTGTTTCTCCAGAAATGTGTTTTTGTTTGGTGTCGTCCAAGCCATATAGACACAGCGATTGTGGCTGGCAGAAATCGCAAGTAAGTGACCGTTGTGGCGTTTGGTGGAGGTAAGGACACACACATGGCATATTTTGGATCCCGGAAAACGAAGCATTAATTTCATGATCTTTGCAGACAAAAGGGGTTGAACACTTCTGTAATTGTATGAACGCTGGACGGCATCCAATCCGATTTTTGTATGAACCATTGATGCGGAATATTGCTGAGGACATTGCAATCATTCAGGGAATCCTTGCCAGAGTAGCGGATATACAATTTAAATTTGATTTCCTTTAGAAAATTTATAGATGAGAAGACAGTTTGATCTGAGCTTTCAGTTTGAGAAGCTATATAGATGAGGAACAGTTACAATGTTAGTAAGAGTTACTACTAGCTGTTAAGCAGGATTATCGAAATCTGTATCAATCTTTTGTCAACTTAACGCTTATTCAAGAGCACTCTATACATTTGAGAAACAAATTAAAAGCCCCGAGAGTAGAATAATCACGGAAGAGTAAGGCAAATGCAGACTTACGGCGATCCTTTTCTATATATCCACAGGCGTCAAGACACGATTCGTTTCTCCATTTGTTCCGCATATAAATTTTCAACGTGGCCTGTGGCCTTCAAACCGTTGAGTCTCATCAACTTCTAGTGCGGGTCATTCTCACTCATGGACAGGGATAATTGTCTTGCGGCAATCGCCGAATGATTGGCCTAATTCGTCCAAGGTTCGGTCACAGGGCGTTCAGTTTTACCTACATGCTCCAGTTGTATAGTTGTTGTAGTCCACCCATGGTGGCCAAAGCATCCCAAATTTTGTCCCGCAGATCACGAACCAAGAGGGGGAGGGGGGGGGGGGGCGTTATCGGCTGAACAGCATTACGAGGATACTCGTACGTGATTCATGGTAGAGCAATTGTGGGTAGTGCGGAGATGACGTTAGAACCAAGATATGCTGTAACTTTTGTGGCTTAAGACTCAATTCATGTTCCTTAGCTAGATCTGACCGTGTCTTTCCTTCCTAACGTTAACGCTTGTTGCTGCTGCTGCAGCGATGTCTCGACAATGGTTCCATCCGGTCTCAGGGTCTTCTCCCGTTTTATAACTGTGCCCTAGCATTCGGTGTTGCTGCGCCATATCCCCAAGATTGTAGAGGTTTAATAAATGAGTATCCTCTCTGCGCGACTGGTATGCGTGAACCGGTGAGCCATCCATCGGTTGCGATGGCTACATGTGTCCAACATCCAAATAACTTCATCAACTTCATTCATTCAACGAACATGCTTAACTGTCAGTCGTGATGTCCGAGTAACGTTCGTTACGGATCGTTTCCACGTAATGAGGACGTTAGGATCCAACTATGTGGTAGCGAAGAGTCTAGTGAGTCATTCGATGGCCAGCGTGAACTAGTAGGTCTTTAAGCCAAGAATAAGAAGACAATAGCAAGTGGTCTTCCACTTGGTGGACAATAGCATGTGAAGGCGACAATGGCGCCAGTCTTAACACGACAGGACCGGGGTTCAAATCCCATCCGGGACCGTTCCCTCGCCGTAGTGAGGACTGACTATCTAACTACGTGGTATCGGCATTTCTAGTAAGCCACTTGATGGCCGGCGTGATCTCAGATGTTGTTAAACCAAGAAAAAGAAAAGAATGTGGTCTCAATCGATTATTCGATACTGTAACTCTGATTCTAAAATACTTACAACAAAACTTCTAAAATACTTCCCGATTGTATGTGTCTAGCATAACTTTTAGATACAATTAAAATTTAATTCGAAAGTCAAAATATGATTTATTAAGATTGTGAGGCATATATAGTACAGCAAGCTATAGCTATTGAAAGTTGAAAGTAATGATAGTAAACATGAACTAAAATTTTAGCTCATATCTAACCAAATTTAATAGGAGAACTCGTCTATTCATGAAATAGGTCGTTCCCCGTCTACCAAACGAACGCAATACCGTTAAAAGCTGGCGGAAAAAGGATTTTATTGTCCGTGAAAAATTTCCTACTAAAGTAATTCGTCCCGCTCGTATGCATCAGCGACGTTTGACGCTCAACTACGAGGCTCGCGTGAGCGAAACGTTACGGATCAATGCACCTGAGTGGTGCCGAACTTTACAACAAAAAAAAAAAGTTAAGGAACACCGGGAATGCCACGCTTCAAAGGATACGCTAGTCAAATCTTTACGAAAGTTGTACGTACTAGTTCTCGGAAATAGATTTTCTTTTTCTATAATGATTACATCAACGCAAACTTTCCTTATGCCGTCTGGTGCTACCGGTGCTCTTATTCGTTGCCTACTGTCACCGTGCTTCAGGTTGATTTATGCACACCGGATGGAGGAGATGCATTGCTGAGCGTACACCACCAGGAATTGTACAGCAAAACCACGAGATTTTATTCAACGAATTGAAAGGAGCAGAAGTAAATAGCAAGGGTTTGCAGTTCGAGTGTGACGATGTAAATTATGCTTTACCTCGTTTGAGAGGAAGAATTTTTTTTCTTCATTTGGATGGTCAGTCCTGACTACTGAGGAATCGGTCCAGATGGAATTTGAACCACGCTCCTGCTATGTGAAGAATAGCGCCGCTGTCGACTGACCGCCGGATGTTGTGTCCCTATTGTGGACAATTTTGTGGCAAATTAGACGATTATTGACGACATTCTTTAACCTGAAAACTCACAAGGATATAGAGGATAATATCGAGTCATCTGTCCATTTCTAATCATTTCACAACCTAAAGTGTGATTGATTTGTGGATGCCAATTGAAATTAACCCACTTTTCCGAAAGCCACCCTTTAATTAGTACTGCTGCAAAACTCTCCCTATCATCAGTGGCCCACAAACGCACATACGCACATGCACATTGAATTATTCAAGATTTTTCGCACCTAACCACTCTGAGTGCAAACCTTCACAAGCGCTGGGATGCAAAATTATATGTTAATGTGTGCAGCAGCAGCAGCAGCAGCAGTGGCATTGAATAATTAATTAATCGTTAATTTAGTACACACTTTCGAACAGTAAAATATGTGTGTAGAAATGTCTCTGTGTGTAGATTATTTGGAAGTACCAACCCGTGGGGGTATGTGTGTAACGATGAAATTAAATTTGTGGTTTCATGTTCGCAAAATCGCCACCCGGTGTATGGGAAAAACTTTAAACATCTCTATCCGCCTTGCGTAGACATTTGGTAATTCTTTAGGTATTTTGGGTGGAATGATTTAATAAATTATAACACTTGAAATAGATGTTATTGGCTGCTTTTGGTAAGCGCTACAAATTCGATTGAATTGCGTAGCAATAAGCATTGAGATGAGATTGACACACGTGTACAGCTGCAGCATAAAATAATTTAAATTTATTGGTAAGAATTTAAAGTAGCTGCAATTATATCGTTTGCTCATAACAGTTGGTTACGACGCTCTTCAGAATGAAAAAATGAAATTATAATACTTGCGATAACATATTTGTAACTAAATAAAATTATCATTAAAAAATTGTACAACAATTTGAAAGTGAAAACAATTACCAAAGACATAAAACATAATATTAAAACATTGCAAAATGAATGGAATAAGAGAAATAATTGAGAAAAAAAAATCTGAACGAAGTTTTTTTTTCGGAAAGACTTCAATAATGAAGTAAAACAGATAACGGAATAAGAGAATAAACAAAGGATAAACTAATTGAATAAAGATATGAATACAAATAAAAACAATAAACAATAACAATCGAAAATATGAAAAATTAATTAAGATAAATTAAACAATCGAAGGATGAAAAACTATCTCTTATGGATAAAAATATGGATAAAATATTAAACCATAAACTATTTAACTAAAAAGGAATGAAATAAATTTGATATTATAGTTCAATAATGATTGGAAAAGAGCGAAACATAAAATTTTTAAGTGGTGATTAATACCACTTATTACATTGAAACTTAATAATTGTTTCTCCTGAAAGTTTTATGAAAATGTTTTCCATATGAATTTTGCAGATTTTGTTTGTTACGAAAGAGGTAGAATTAAAGGATAACATTAAAGTTTTCAGATAATCTCGAGAGATGAGAGGTTAATTTAGAATATATTGTTTCAGTTTTTTAACTACTTCTATTAAAGTATGTTAGTAGTTTTTGATGCTTGTGAAACACAGAAATTTCAACCTGTTACACGCAATATTTCTTTGTATCCTTTTGGCTGCTCTACATTACATCTTAACGACTCTTGTTACACTGTAATTATCTACAGAACTGAACACATTGTTGTATTTCCCACCAACGAGCCGCTCAGCACAACGGTAGCGAGCGTAAAACAAGCAATTCCCCGTTCTTCCCGTGCTAGCTACTTGCACGAGTGAACTTGTTTGCGTTAAATTAACCGTCCCAGGGTGTGTAAGTACAGATCGAAAACTTGCCAGTGCAACAACAGCGCACTACAAACTAGCGACAAGCGGTATTTGTTCGTTGGAATCGGTGGCGTTGAAACTTTGCCACTGTTGCAGGCGAATACTTTGTGCCTTTTGTCCACAAGTTTCCAAGCGACTAACCAGAACACAACTCGTTCTGAAGTTATCTAAGCTTTAGTTTAGGACGAAAGGAACGGGTAGGGTCTGATAGCTTTACTTAAAAATTCCACCAACGTTCTACCGATTAATGGCCACCGTCGTCATCGAGCTGGCTGAGAATTAATATTCCCGGGCGCTGGGATTGAGCTTAAATTAGTGCCGAATTAGTTCCGAAGCTTTCCAGTCCCACAAACCACAACTAACTAACCTACTGGTGCTACTTGGAATACCCGGAACGGCCTGCTGATGTGAAAAATTAGGATCATATAGGCGTCTGTTGTGTCCACACGAATCCTTCTGTCCTGTTCCGTTTCCGACGACAACCGCAAACCAGATTAATGACTGTTGAACTTCGCCGAGAAAAGGCATCTGCGGTTTGAAGCTGGAAGAGGAGGCGTCCTTTCGGCTATCGTCAGTGGATCTCTCTGATGGGTGAGAATAGAAATTGCTACAACGCTCGGACACTGAAGTTGGACACACTTTTTAGACATCCCACTCAATCCACCGCGGCCGAAAAAAAACATGGCTCGTTTGCATCGAAGGTTTAGGTAGTGGCTATTGTTTTACATTTTATTTCATTTCTAGTTTAATTATTTCCTCCCAAAATGAGCCGTTCAGAGGGCGAGTACAGCCGTGCCGGAGCCTGATGGGTTTAGTTTGACTGTCGACTGGCTAAAAAGAATCCATTACGTTCATTTTTAGTGTGAAACTTTCTCTATGTTAATAATATTTCTGCTCGACCTTGCCACAACTGGCGTTAGAGGCACGCATCAATTCGGGCAGTCTCGTTTCGTTGACAAAAATTGAAACTCTCGAATGGAAACTGCGTCTACCAAGACCAGGACGCTGGTTTCGTGGCGGGGGTGTTTAAGCGCCTGTTTCGTAAAGTTGTGCACCATTAAATAATAATTTTATTGCAATGAATGGACTACAAATTGTAGCTTTCAGGTCGGGAAAACACGGCGAGCTCACAGCGGTAGTGTCGGTATGTGAAGAAATCATGTTCTGAGGTCAAAATGAACAAAGTTTTTCGTAATCCACATGTTAGGAGCACCGTTTTGTTGGTAAGCATGGTTGGATTTTAACATGGAATTATAAGCGAGTGAAAAAAAGATATCAGTAGTGAACTGGTCGCTGTGTAATTGACTAGAATGGGAATGCTTAAATGACCACAACTGAAAATGTGTCCAAACTTTATTGAATTACTATTAAAAAATCCAGTAAGGGTCATTACAAAGTAACATTATGAGGGATTTAATTTATCTATCTGCTAGACTAACTTACCAAAAGGTTGTAACAGCCTTGTACAGCTGATCTTCAATTCATTAATTTAAGACAAAACCACCAGGTTTTGGAATTTTCACAACTCCACTTTTACAAACATTGATAAGTTTCCTTCAGATGGAGGCAAATTGCCATGCCAAGAGACATCCTTGGATGCCTAAAATGATTTGTACTGACCCTCTTGGAAATAAGACTAACACCGTATTTAAGCGATTCCACTCTTCTGAAAGAAACCCTGACCAGAAATCTTGCACATCAAGCTGAATATATATTTGTAAGTGAATACTGGCTTCCCAATAACGTGCTACCAATAAGTTTCGTAAGCCACCTGTTTTTCTGGCCCGTCGGCAGAAGATGCAATCGTGGTGGGGTTTTGAATCTCTCCGGGTTCTGAGGCAAAGAGACGGGCGCTCCTGTTTGTGCTTCAGCATCTTGACTTTGTGGATGACATTGAGATCATCGGACGTAGATTTTATGGCCAAAAGGATTGAGGATTAATGTAAAAAAAAAACCAAAGACTTTTACTTCAACAGAGCTCGACTTGGAAACAGAGTATCAATTGATGGCGATGATCTTGAGATGGCAGAGAAGTTCTACTACCTTGGAACGATCGCAGCACCATGAAACAATATAAGCAACGTTATTAGAAGGAGTATTGCTCAGGGAAATTGTGTCTACTACGGGCTCAACATACTTATGCGACCCAGAAGACTCCAGCACGAACTTCGACCTACCCGAGGTGCATGGAGATGCAGATATCTGTCGGAGATCGGATGCTGCTGTGGGTGGAGAACTACAGCGTTAGACCGAGTTTTCTGTATATGGATTAGCGTCATGGAAGGCCACGAATGTCTAAGTTATTCTATGCCTTGAGTATTAAATCTTAAACTAGAGATTGAAGCGAAGATTCTGCTAGACAAGTCTGCTTAGTGCATGTACAAGATGTCTTAGATATAAATAATATACCCAGGATGTATTATTTAATGAAAGTTTGCAATTAAAGGCTGGTAGAGCTAGAACCTGCTGCTCTGCCGTTTTATCTCTGACTCTGTACACTGCACCATATTGGCAGTAATTTTCCAATTACTGTTCTTCATAGGAAACAAACAAATTCTTGCTGGTGGTATTGCACGCCTTCGTGGTGGTTAAGCTAGGTGCATAGGTGTTCTTATTCCAACGAATGGCTTTTTGATTTTTCTCTAAAAGTAATGTGTACTTCCTGTATTTTAAAAAGCTGATCAATGATCAATGAAATATAATTGTCATATAAATAAAATTGGAAAGAATTACAAGTTAAAGTTCTTTACAAACTACTTCAACCACCTTGCACTGTGATTTAAATTCTACAAAAAAATGGATAAAAACATTCTAAATAGTTAAACCCACAACGAAATCAACCTCATCGGCATCATTTAACCTCGTGTCGATTACATCTTCTACATCCTCTCCTTTGAGGTTTGCTGCTTCCAATTTCCTTTTCTTTCGCCCTTTCACCTTTCCCTGAGCTCACCCCTTGGACTAATTTTTTTCCATTTTCACCATCATTTTCAGACGAAAAGAAAAAAAAAAACAAGTCAACCAGATGGGACAAGGTGTGGTGCACCGTGCAGGGGCCGGAAGCGGTACGATAGCGCAAAGATCTATGTCATAACATACGGTGAAGAAGTGAAGATTGCATATTTTCCATAATCTCATTTCCGTTCCATTCCGGGAAGAATTCTCCCATAGTTTGGGGTTGGCATATCGCACCCTCGCTGTATGCGATAGTATCGCGGATTCGGTGTTTTTTTGTTGCTTTTTTTATTTGCAATGGAAAGCGGAAAATTGATGCTCCGAAACTGTGAACCAAACCTGGCGCTGGAGGTAATAAACTGCGAAACATGCAGGGTGCCTGTGATGATCAGGGAGGGTTCCGATTTCCTACAGGGGCTAAAGGACACGAAGGTGGATGGTTTAAGGGAACGACATCGAAATCAATTTCTCGTGTAACAGCATCTTGCGCTGTGACTCCCCCGTAACCAAGCACGACCACAAACGACTTGTGCGGTAGCGTCAAGCAAATGTCATGCTTTTTCGGGGAGCAAGTTTTGACAACGTGTCTGTAACGCTGGTGGTTTCACAGCATGCGTTTTGTTCTTTGCGGCGCAGTAGCAGGGGCAGGGAGTTTTAGGTTTGATGAATTTTATTGCGGTGATGGAATTTCGTCTAGGCAGTCTAGGTCTGTCAACCAACCGGCAATCAACTTTCCGAGAAGGTGATAAACACCGGCTCACTATAACCTTCTGCTTTGAGGACCGAAACAAACGGTGCACGCTGGGGCGCGTATGAAGCATAAAATAGACCGCATGATATGACTGCCAAAAACCGCCCTGTAAGAAGGCTTTAAATTCGCGAAATGTGAGCTGATTGATGTGTGTCTACCCTATCTTTACACGCTATTTATTATGCTTATTGACGTTACGCTTCTTGTTGGTAAAGTTGGCACTTGCGGAGGATTCTAATTTCACACCTTATCACCCCACGCTAGCTGAGTGGAGGACACAATGTGCCCCTGTTACATACGTGTACGTGATAGTATGAAAATAGTATGATCGATGTCAATGCAGTCGACGCCGGGTAATGTTGGCCTGCTTGCTTGTTAAGCGGAAATTCATGTATGAAAAGGTTTCCGATTTTTACTTCCAAGACTTGGCGTGCTTCTTTAGATCGATTTCCAACCTCATTCAGTCATCTAACCGTTGATCAAAGTAAATATTTCACTACTACGACAAGTGCCCTTCAACTAGATACTAGGTCGTGCCGATGGTGATATTTGCTTTTATTTATTGAAGTTGTTGAGATTGGAATTGAATTTCAGAAGGCCTGAAGAAATTGAATTCATAGAAAAGCTTATGTCCGGGTCCTTAAAGCCACCACCACTGGTCCGGTGGCATCCAACAGCGGTCTTCACATGACAGGATCGGGACTCAAATCTTATCCGGACCGTTCTCTCGGCGTGAGGGCTGAGGATCAATGGTTGGCCGACGGGTCCTAGTAGGTCTTAAAGCCAAGAAGGGAAGGAAGAATCAAAAATTTGTCTAATAAATAAATATTTAAAATATAAATACATTTTTTTGTCAAAAGAATAGTATAATAGCAAGTAATAGAGCCTTCGTTGAGTGGCTTGGATGTTTTGAAAAGATAAATTTCTCGTATATTCCCTATGTGCCTAGCGCCTATGCGAGTCCCAAATGCTCAGTGCAACCGGTATCAAACACTTTCTTCAGAATCCCAGCTCTCAAAAGCACTCAAAACGCACTCACGTGTGCCTTGCCGTTCACTGCCGAGCGAGGAAATTCCGGATTCCGGATGCACTTTGAAGTTACTGCAGCAGTTAAATGGGGAGGGTGGCCCATAAAAAAGGCGACGTGAGTTGAATGAGTGTAAAAAATTTGAAATACCTTTTCGTGTTGCCCCGGGGTAGCTCTTGGGCCGATAAGAGCGTTCCGGTTTTAGTTTTATAGTCCCACGAGGACCTTGACTCTGCAACGATTGCACAATAAATAGTGGAGTAAAATTTAAGGACACATAACTACTTTAAGAATGAGTTTGAAAGTAAAACTATAGCCTAAAAAAGCAGCGCCCAAATGTATGCTACACAAACGTTGTGGGTTGTGTTTTAAATTTCCAAAAATAAAACCTTTCCCCCCGGGGTCAATGATCCACCGACTGTGCAACGCCTAATCGAGCACGCGGGTACCGACAAGGGAGCGTACGCACCGGGAATAGCCTAATTAAACGGGGTTTTGCTCTTAATTATGGTCACAGAATTCAATTTCGCATTCGATCACATCGCGTTAAATTATGCGAAACGTAATTACGATAATAGTGATCAGCGATTGTGAGCGGGTCGGATGTACTACATACTGATGCAGTCCCGATATTCCTGTCGCTTTGCTTAATGATCAATGATCGCATTTGTTGCGGTGGTGCAGGAGGCAGAGTGGAAGTGGATGATGGAGAGGGGAATGCATATTTTGATGAAGTTTAGAATTCATGTAGGAATTATTTATTAGCATGGTTGGCGTGCCTTTAGAGTCAAAATTTATCGGGGGAAAACCAATGCGCTTGGGCATGATAGACGGTTATTTCTGATGCTGTAATATCAATAAATTGGTGTTCAGAACTGGACGCAATAGGTAAGATGCACAAATGTTCAACAATTCTATTTTCCATTTGGTTAGGGCTATTTTCCAAATTATCCAATTAATCAAAATATGTTATCTCATCCATTGAAAAAATAGAAATTCTTTATGTCCTTCTAACTTCTTTGACTCCATTTTCGTCCCTCCTTGACTTAATTATGATAATAAACGCAGATGGATAATTAGACCTGCGTACTAAGAGACGTTTAGGGAAGGATTCGATACCTAGTCCTGCCTTGTTAAGACCAGCACCATTTCCGGCTCGGACACAGGTTCAAATGTTCGGGAGATAAATTATCGTGCTTAAAAATCATAAAGAAATAGAAATTAAATAATAAAAAGTGAAGGAAACAGGTAGGCCTACTCCTTACAACCTACTTCCTTTGATAGTGGCATAGAATAGCAATAAGGGCATCCTTTTTCGATCCTTCCAGTAAGCGATTCGGTAAGAATCCTTAGCGTGAATCGATCCAGAGTCGAGTGCTTCCCTATGGGAATCGTATTTATCAGCCAGATGCAACGAATCCTTTGGACTCAACGAGTGATTAATCAAATTTGTGTAAGAATTATCTCTTAGATACAGTGAGTTGGAGTGCCACTTCGATTCCTTTATACGTACTGAGCGATTAGCGGGTCTTGTTACAGTTCACGTTTTAGAATCCGGGAACCTGGCTGTTGTCTTCACGATCCTTCTAAAGACTAAGAATCTCATCGTTTACAGGGCTCAGTCATTCGTGGGGCTTAGTCTTGTCGAAGAAGCCAGCCTTATAATAAGCTTGGATTCGGATATTTCACGAATAATTACTGACTAGTGGTAATATCTTTGCTAAGTCTTACTCGACCCTCGTCTAATAGCTTCTTAAAAGTCTTGATCGGTTGATGTGCGCGTCGATCTATCCATCAGTGGACCGAGTATAGCTCAAATCAACTAGACCGTGTAACTAGTATTAGGAACATAACTGTGCTTTCATAGGTAGACAATTCATGTCTAAGAAGCCAGAATTTCTAGCAAACTGTTTGCGTACTATCCAATTCTTTTAGCTTCACGGCATTAGTTGGAATAGGTCCTAAATTCGTGTATAAACAAAAGAGTAATTTGTACATTGAAACTGAATATATCCTGCCATATTATTTAACATACCACACCCAAAAATAATACTCCGCACTACACCAACTGCAGATATGCATTTAAAGATTTTCCTCATTTAGCTAATGCAACATATTACGGCGAGCGAGTGTCCTGCAATTACACGGCAGTGAAAAACGCTTCCATTTCAACGGGAACGCGATGATTGGAAAATAAATTGATTCGAATCTAATTTACACTTTGTCAACCACCGGCCGGGAAAATCGAGATGCAGGACGGCAACCCGAAACAAACCAACGCTGGGTCTTGCCGAACGATGCACCGGAGGGATGCGGAATTAAATTAAACCATCGTCACCGTGTTAGGCGATTCGTCCGGGGAAACGATGCACCGATCGTACTGCTGGACCCAGCAGTCTCGAAGATAGTGTGAACGGTTAGGCGGCAAAGAAAAAGGATAACACTTCCGCACTCAGACGAAAAAAAAAACCCGGCGTAAGATGAATGACCAATGGGTTTGATTCAGCTACTGCTGCCACTGCGTGTACTACAAAACTATGTGGCGCGCCTCATGGTGTGCTGTACGCGGAGCAGATGGAACCACTACATTCCAGGTTCCGGGTTGCGCGCTCCGGCAAAATGAAAAATAAATAAACCATTTACCACCGGACCGAGGCAGCCTAACTGTTCTATAAATTATAGATTTTATTTTATCATTTAATTCAATTTTTGCTGCATCATTTCCTCACTTACTACCGATTGGTGGGAAAATTGATTTCCTTGTTGCTGGCGGGTTTTCCTTTCAGCTACCTTCTGCGCTGCAAATTATCAATGATGCAATAAATTACGAGGCAGATTAAGGCGCGATAAAACGGCAGCGTAATAAGTTACAATACCGAGCATTAAAATGGTAACTGGCGTCGATTAAGCTGGAGGGTCCTTTAGAAAGTGCACCATGCTCAAGGTTTCCGTTTTCTATTTACAATTTTAATTTAAAGCGGAATATACTTTACAAAACTAATACACTACAATGAATTGCCAAAATTAAATGTTCCGGCTTCTTGTGCCGGTTGCTTGTAAAAAGTGCATAACGTATGCCAGCAATTTTCCACGCACCTGTATACACTTTCATTAATTTTCCTCCCTTAATCGCCAGCAGGCAGAAATAGAAAGAGAACGAGAGAGCGAGCGATTCTACGAGGCGTAAAAAGGCACCCCAAAACTCGGTTCATTACATGGTCAAACTTTTAGTAGTTCCGTTTTTCACACCGAAATCATTTACACAGCAGAAAAATGCAATACTCACAATCACACAACTTGTGAAAACGAGGATGGAGGGAAAAAACTAGCCAAAAAAAATTTGAAGCCAGTAACACGCGAGCCTTGGAGTTGGTGAGCCAGTTTTCGCATCGTAATAAACTACCGGATGAAGCGCACCGGATGCAGATTGGGAACTTTTAATGATTTCTCATTCACAATCCGCGCGCAAGAAGTTTAGCGTGGTTGTGTAGTGTGAAGTCGTGGGGGGTTTTTTTTTCTCTCGTTCAAGATTTACATTTTTTACGCCAATTTTCTCTATGCATTCTGAAACCGTGTAGGAAAAAAAATATCGTTTGCAATCCTTTTTAAAAAGTTTGAGTTGCTTGGGGAAACTTTTACCAAGAGAAATATAGATTTATATTTATATTTGCGATACAAATGTTTACACACGGTGTTTCTTTGCTTTTGCACGTATTAAACGATTTCCTTTTTACTTTTACAAAAGTGTTTTAGAAAACTAATGGATGGAACGGTTATTCAATGCAACGGCTTGAATTTTGAACTCAACAGCAATTTGAATTTGACCAAGGTTACCATATAATAGATGGTATGACGCAAGGGGTGACGCAATGAAGTTACCTTGATCAGCTGTCAAAAGTAAATAATTGCAAAACGGGACGGGATTTACCGGCGTGTGTTGGCTGGGAAACACTGGGAACTACTAATAGTGAAAAACAGATTTTCGTGCGTCATTTCGGTCGTTAATAGATAATTGTTATGATTAGAAGTGCGCCAGACTAAAGTGGACTTTGTTGTGTAGGTCTTGTACTGAGCATGCGTGATTTCAGTAAGTCACTTCCGAAGCAGTACTGCTTCAGTCTATACGCAAACACATACACACACAATCATGGTGGAGTTACTTCGAAAAGTGCATCACATAAACCAGAAGCAACAGGTGGATGGCTTCTCGAAGTGCGGGACCAGAAGGAGCGAAGAAAGGTTCAAATTGTGAAAGTGCGTGAGTACGTGCGTAAGTGCTAGTGAGTGAGTGTTGTGCAGCAGGATCTTGGAGCTAATAAGGAGCCACACCCGACAGGTATGCATATCTAAGCTTTCTTCCAGTGACCCATACGACGGCCACAATACGAAAGGGCATTTACGCTAAAAGAACAGTACAGAGGAGAAGTTCTAAGGCAAAGGTCGTATTTTCTATCAATGAAAACTTGATCTCGGTTATTCCGTGCAAGCATAAGCCATTAATCGCCTGTATACCAGACTTCTTGATTCTAGTAGTCACATTGTCGTCCAACTTTCATCCCGAGTTAATGCGGCGGTGGTCGAGACTGTAACGGTGCCGATCAGTACAAGACAGATATGGGAATCAGATCCCTTCCAGAGCGTCTCTCCGTACGCAGGCCTAACTATCTAGCAAGGAAGGCAAAAATGTCGGACAGAGATGAAGTCGGGGGAAGTTGTTCTGAAAACCTAAAGCTTGTCTTTCTGCAACGAGTATCGTACCCCACGTTAATAGCAGTTGAATGAAATAGCGCTTAGCGGTAATGAGAAAGTATTGCTCCGGTAGTTTTTGTATTGATCGGAAAGAGGGTGGAAACCACTCAATCTCTGTACAAACACACGGCGTAGACAGAGAGAAAATGAAGAAATTTTTGATCCTGTATTCATTTTCATTTCGCACAACCGTATTGCCCAAATCCTGGAAGCCTGTGTGCAATTTATGAAATCCTCTAATCTATCTAGCGTCACCCCCTCGATGTATGTTCTTAAACCTTAAACAAAGCCTTGAAAAGGGGCAGAATTTAATTGTGAGATTTAGGGAACTGTCGTTGGTGCGATGAAATATGAGAAGAATGATAATTCACCTAATGCAAGTTAATCTTTGTCTTTTTAGGATCCCTATTGATCACAAGCGGACATCACTTGGGGGAGCTGTAAGTACGTTTTAACTCAATGTGTTTCTATATTTCCGATATTTGTATAAAAGCAGATTCGCATGAAGTCAAAAAATGGCATCATTTGCATGATCCAATTTAAACAACTCCTTCTCTACTTAAAGTAATAATTTCTGCAACCAAAAACGAACGATAGGTACGATGAAATTTCTCACCAAACTTCATGGATCTCGTTTATCTGTATGTTGTCAGCAGTGGTCACAACCCTGCAGGCCATGTTGTATCACACAAAAACCAAACTTACCCACCCTTACTGGACCGTGTACTTCTACCAGTCTTCGTCGTCTTCCGCCAGAGCCATATATTTCATTTGCTTTTTCACAATCGATTATGTTGCTAATTTATTTTCTTCCCGGTCGTAAGAACCCCCAAAACGGCACACCACTGCTACTACTGTTTGAGTTCTTCTGTCTTCCGTTGCATTTTGAAATATCCCTTCGGGTTCTTTCCTCTTTTGGTGCGGTTGAGTTGCTTGATGCGCTTGCCAGTTGGTTTCCTATGCCCTCCCGCTCCCGCGTGCCTCATTTCCGCTTCCGCTCTCTGCACACTGGTTGGTGTGTCGCTGTGTGCGCCACGACGATGGACAGACGATGGACGGCTGTGAAACCCACCGTTTAGCCGAGAAATGTACTTTGGCAAAATAGCCGGATCATGGTGCAAACTTTACGTTTACAAGTGAAAACTTCTTCTTCAAATAAGGTGGCAAAAGCTATCACATTGGGAGTTTGGTTGGGTGTGTTGGGTGTACTGTATGGACATAAAAGTGAAATTACAGCAAGATGTGAGGTTGAGAGGATTATAACACTACAAGAATTTAATAGGATTTTATCATCAAGTAGATCGCTAAAACATGGATCATGTGAAACTTATTTTTAGGTTAAACGTCCCTCTTCATATTCACCCATAGTTACAGCTCCGTGTGGAAAATTTCCCAGTCTCCACAGCATCACAACTCAATGCAGCAATCGACCGAAAACAGGCTGGGAACGAAGAGTTTTCTCCGCTTTCACGAATCCAGCACACGGATAGTTGGTCCGATCGGTCGATGGACGACAGTCGAAGAAATTCTTGCCGTTGCTAAAGGACCCACCGCATAACCACGCCCGTTGGTTGCTTTCCGGTTGAGTTCGGTTTATTCAATTCGATTTTCGAGTGCGAAGAACGAAAGATGACTGGTTGGTTGTAGCTTACCCCGGGACTTTACGATTAAAGTAGGGGTTCACTTTTTGAGCTAGCGAGTCGAGCACTTGCTGCTTCCGCATCACGATCGGATGCAGAAACTGTACCAGGGCGTCTTGCAATAACGATTGCAAAGTTTTCTTGTCTTGGTTGGTATGGAAAAGTTTCTCCAACCTCCAGGATTACGAACGATTTTTGACGCCGCTTAGACGACCGTTTGGTGTTTTGCCGTACATGTGAGTGCAGATTTGCTTAACTCCTGGTTGGATTCTTTCTATTTTCACCATGAGTACATGAGTACGGTTTAAAGGTTTTGCTTAAACATAAAAATCGTTTATATCAACCTGAAAGTATGCAATTATAACTACCTCGGAGTATCTACAATACTATCATTACAAGACAGTTTCGTACCTTTTCTGTTCAGCGTTGTGCCCATAACGAATAGGTCCTGTCGAATATTTACTATACAGTGACCACCAATAATATAAGACCACTTTATGTCCGCTTCTCAAAAAGCTGATTTCTGAAGTATTACGGCTCGTCGTCGTATTGTATGGTTGACAAATTTTCGACCCAAATATAATCTTTTTTATTTTATTAGCACACCTGTCCAAACCTAGCGTTGAAAAATGTAAAGAAAAGATGCCCAAAATTATGACGATTTTTTTTTATTTGAATTTTAAAATTGATGACTGGTTTTATGTGATATGATATGTGTTTCATGTGTTTCCAAAATGTTCAACTGAATTTTTCACAAAAAACTTGTAAATTATTTATTTGTTTAATTTATATTATTACGGCTTACCGCCGTATTGTCACCACAGGTTGTAAGTATATGCAATCTGCAGAATATTAACAAGGCCTTCTATTTGCCTTATCCCTTATGCATACTCGGTTGTAGCTGAGTTGAAAGAGCGTAGGTGCTGCTGAGGATGATGTAGAGGTGATTTTTTGTGGTCCGATGCTATTGCTGTAACTATTGCATCTCTGGTAGTTGGTTGCATTCGAATTCCGGCTATTGTGGTGTTGTGGTCGTTTTGATCCTAAGGTCTGGACTGCAACAAAACAAAAATATTGTTGAAACAGCACAAACATTTATTTGTCTTCGTACAGTGTTCTCCAGTGCAGTCCAGCAGTGAAACTCCAAGCTTGCTCTGGTCAGCGTCCAATCTAAGAATGATCGACAAGCTCTATTCCGCAGCACCAAGATCGAATTTGCTACTCTCGAGGCTGAACCCGCCAAACACTCCGAACTCCGAATCATAGGACAAGACCGTTGTCTCTGGCGAATCGGTAAATGATCCTCATGTAGGGGAGGTCCACAGTCCAGTACCACAGAAGGTGATCCACATCGTGGAATCCGTCACCACAGCCACATACTTTCGTCTCAGCCAGAGTTATACGCTATAGATGAGCATTCAATGCAAAATGATTCGACATCAGTCGAGACTTCATCCGTATGAATGCCCGGTCTGCAGAGAGCCCATCGAACCAAGACCGCAGGGACACTTACGGAGAGATCGAGAAAAGGAAACGCCCGAGTTCATCTGCCTTCCGCATACTCTGCCAGCGAGATAGAAAAAGTTGCTTCGGAAAACGAAGGAACTCCTGAGCCGAGATAGATCGGCCGTAAAAAGCGCCTTCTTGAGCGCTTGTTTTGGCCAGTGAATCTGCTTTCTCATTGCCGGGAATTCCACAACTTATTACTATAAATCACCTTCTGCTAGATAATGCTCTGCTGAGACTTGGAAAAGAGATAACATGGGTATTATGAATTAGATTTATTCAATTAATTACTTATCAAACGCTACAACCGATTCACGGTCTTAGGCTACAATCCTCGATCCATTATTCCCGATCGTTACAATTTTCCACTCCATTTTCAACTCCATTTGAATTTGAGTCTTCTACTTACTATTACTTTAAACTTCAATTTGCTAGTGTCAAAAATGAATTCCTACTTCCACTACCAGTACCAAAGAAAGGTTGGGCAACAGTTTTCCAACCGGTACAACTTCTCATCCCTACTGTGCCGTTGAATAATTAAAGCATTCGCGATTGAAAATGACTTCCATCAAACGCTAAGCATACTAATCAGAACAAGGAAAGCAGTTCGGCTTTCGGTTTATGCAAATTGTATGCAAATTCGTTTGAAGTCGTACCTCAATACATACTTTATTCTTGCGGTGTGATTTTTCAATATAATACCGCCCAAATCTGAACCACGCGTACATTACTGCTCCTTCGAATAAGAATGCGGGAAATGTTGTTTTTTATTCTTCCAAAAATATAATTTTAAAATGAAATAAATTTTGCGCATCTATACCTCTTCAGCAAATCATTTTCAACAGCAGGTGAAGAATTTTGATTGTTAAATATGAATTAATATTTAATTTAACCAATCATCCACGATGCGGCATCTTCCGGGGTGACCTGAAAATGTGCCTTGACATCCCGTGGCTAACTGGAACTATAGCGATAAACATAAATTGTTGTTTTATAACTTTATCAAACAAAACAACAGCCGAAACCGATCCGGTGACGATGAGCAGCATACGATTATTAGTATGCTTTCCCATTAAAAACACCGCCACCAGTGTCATCCATTTCTGTCCATCCACTGGTGAGTGGCCGTGTGAGTTTGAAACATTTTTCCCTCTTTCGACACATTGCATCGGTTTTATGACAATCTGCGACCAGCTGAAAAAAAAAAAACAACCAAAAGTGAAACAAAGTACCCAAACAAGAGAGAAACTGACCACGTTTTGATGGTTCTTGGCTGAAGACGATAACTCCCCTGCTGGGCAAAATCGATTGGAAGATGGCTTTCGATCCTTTCGGGGGAGGTAGTGTAGTTGCCGTTGATAAGCTCGATCGCACGTATCGTCTAACCATATGGAGCGTTCGTGTCTGCACCACACGGCCAGCTTTTGACCAGCGCCAAACCATATTCCGTGTGCCCGTGGTCGTAAATAATAGATTTTATCACATTTCGAATTATAAATTTGATCATTTTACAGTCGAGTTTTGATGACTGCAGCTGAGCACGGGAAGGGGAATGATTTCACCTGTTTTTTTGGTGCCGTTCGCGACGTGTCTCATCACGCGGTGGCCCATCGAGAGCAAATAGCATTGGTATGAACGAATGAAAGAAAAGGAATATACAAAAAAAAAGCGACGACCTCGGGTGGAATCGAATTAGTAAACATGTATTTATAATTAATGGGTTATGTTTTGGAAACTCGTCCCGCGTGCTCATCTCTCCAAAAACGATGGAGTATTAAAAAAAGTCATTAAAATAATATCAGCCAAGCGCCGGCTCGACATCGTTTCGGTGGTTTTAACATTGGTTTACAAGGTTTAGATGTGTTTTTTTAACTGAAGTGGGGATTATTTATCAATCAGAAATAGGATTGCATTTTGAAATATTTGGTAACCGTTCGATCGCTAAATTTAAGGACTTTCATACTTGCAGGAATTCATAATTTTATAGTATTATTTTTAAGGCCCAAGACATTGCTGCGTTTTACTCAAACGTGTGTTGTTATTAAAACCAAAGCTATGGAAAATTGATACGCAATGTTTATTAACTGTTGTATAAGTTACCCATCACATACTTAAACAGGTTAGCAGATTCAGTTGTTAGTCATAGGACTTCTATGGATTGCTCGTGATTTAATAGAGTCCATTTTTAAGCTTGAGGCTATCCTATATTTTCAGCTAGACGTCATTGACCATCTGCGGCTATGATATCCGCAGATCCTCTTCTGAGTGACCTAGATAACCCGACAAGGTCAAATTGTAATTGATTCCTACGCATATTGAGTCTTTTATTAATCGGTTGTGCCTTGTGACAATAAGCCAGAATCATAGTTCAACATCGATAATTACATGATGTAAAGCTTCTTCCGTTTAACTTACAAACTATTTGGAGTAGGTTCTAGCCCAAAAAATGTTTACGTGTCTGGATGAGAAATCTTATTTCGAGTTTTCTTGTGCCAAAGATGTTCCAGGGCATCCAGAACAGTCACTCGTTCCCTAGGGCACTCAGTGCTTTATCTCAAATATTTTTAAAATAAGTTCTACATCTACGTGTCTACCTTTGAGTTGCACATTTGGGCGAAAAAATACATCTGAGTATCATATCTGGTCTTAGTGCATGCACCAAAGATCACCACGAATAAAGGTCTCAGCCGTGTCCTAAAGAAGATCTAATTCAGCAATTATTCGGAACATAACCTCATCACTATCCATACCTTTTATGTCAAAAGAGTCTGAGCTCCATCTTGTACTAAAAAATGAGATCTGAGTGAAATGAAAGCAAAAATAGAACATGTAAATAATATTACGCCAAATAGACCTGCTCTATTGGTTCTATTGGTTATCCTGCGAACAGTTTATCATCATCATCATCATGTTGGCCTGTTCTTTTAAAGAGCACGTCGTCGTGGCATGACCCGGTCAATAGATCTCCAGGAAACTCGATCCCTGGCTGCAGCTTCCCATCCATGTAGGCACCCGATTTCCGTCAGGTCTCCCTTCATCAGATCCAGCCAACGAACGCGCTGTGCTTCCCGACGCCTCGTGCCGAACTGGGGGTCGCTGACGAATACCTTCTTGGCAGGGCATGAGTCCGGCATCCTCATAACATGCCCCAGCCATCGCATCCTGCCGGTCTTTGCCACCGTCAGGATGTCCGGTTCTCCGATTATGTCCATATTGGATCACCGGGCGAATCAGTGTGCGATATATCACACATTTCGTGCGGTCTCGAAGTCTTCTGGATCTTAGCAGACGGTTAAGGCCGTAGTAGGCACGACTCCCCTGCACAATGCGACTCCGGATTTCGCTGCTGACATCGTTATCCGATGTTACGGCAGTCCCAAGATAGCAGAAGTCCTCTACCACCTCGAGGTTGTCGCCGTCGACTAACACGCTGCTTCCCACTCGGGCTCTATCACGATCAGAGCCTCCGGCAACCAGGTATTTCGTCTTCATCGCATGGATCATCAATACGCCTCACAAACCTTCGCTGTCGTCTTGCCAACGATGTCAATGTCATCGGCGAAGCCAAGAAATTGAACTACTCTCACTTTGCACTGCACCCCGTTCATGGTGGCCTTTAACAGCAGGATCAGCTTTCCAGGAAAGGGGTGTCGCTGCATTATGTTCCATAACTCATTCCGATCTATGGTATCGTAGGCCGCCTTGAAGTCGATAAACAGGTGGTGCGTATGGATCTGGTGCTCTCGGCACTTCTGGAGGATCTGCCGAAGAGTGAAGATTTGTCTCCAACAAACCCAGCTTGGTAGCTGCCGACGAAATCGAAAGGGGGGTCAGTCTGCAGAACAAGATCTGGCAGTTTATAAAAGAGTTTTTGTCATAATGTTTTTATTGAACAACGGAATGCTTTTTTTTCTTTTTTGTGTAATAATTGGATAAATTGTGGGTTTTTGCATGATCCCTCGTTTAATCCCTCAAATCGGTAATACACTTCCAAGGCTTACATGACACAAATTGTATCGCTCATTACCGTAATTGTCACACCTTCCGGATAGCTGACTGACAACAGCACACAGTATCATTTACATCCATAATTCCCACACAGTTTATTATCGCCACTTGTCACTTACAACACATCCGGATAAACCTCCGGCAAAAGCATATAATGCTCTCGCTTACTATACTGGCCAGCCACAAAATGTATTTAGCAACTGTTTTCAATCAATCGGATGCAATTCATTTCTTTCCATCACTACTACTTTGTAGTACACGTGCGATTCGTGTTCGAATTCCGGAAGCGACGGACTCGGTAAAGCTGATGATTGCATTATGCTGCTTATGAGATGAACGTGGAAATGAGGTAGAAAGCGAGAGAGAGAGAAAGAGCGAGATAAAAACATTATAACATTTTTATAACCGTATTAATCACGACCATTAATGACATGCTGTGATTTTCATTATCATTCGTTGAATAGGTGGACGGTATTGTAAAAAAAGACACCACCTGGCCGGATGGTTTTCAAAACATACGCGGCGAATCACCAATCAGTTGACAGCTGACATGGATGCACTTTAAACCACAAATTGATACTGACTGGTCCTGCTTAAATCAAGTACAACAGACAGAAAAACAACAGAACAGAGAAAGCATAAAAAATGACCCATTAAAAGCCAATAGTTTTGACACAAAAACGCTATCGTAGGAATAGTTTGTTTATTCATCGATCCACAACGCACGCCATGCCGCAGAATGACGCAACATAGAAATATTTTTTGTTTGCTTGCTTGCTGTTGTCAACCGTCCCGAGGTGTGCAAACACACATACAACCTGTGAGTGTGCAGAAGACAAAAAAAATCAGCACCAAACTCATCAGAACAAATGCTTTCGGCCGGGGATTGGGGGCCCGTTCTTGGTCACCAGCAAAACACCGGCTGGGGGTTTTTGTGTGCATAATTTTGGCGTTGTGCTCATAAATATTTTATTACTAATGGCACCATGAATTATTTTAATGTTATCGATAAATACAACACAATCTACTTGCACCGCCACACCTACTTTGGTGGTTTTTTTTTTATCGGAGGACCTGGTCAGGAGAACTGGAACCTGGCAAGGGAACGAGGAGAAAAAAAACAACACATTCATATCAAACACACACGTACACAAACCCCTAAAAACGGCATAACTAAATCATCCGATGAAATGTCATTTTGTGGGTAACATGTTGTGTTTTGTGTGTCCTGTCTGTCGGGAGCTTTATCCTCCATCCGACTGTTCTGGCTCCAGTCAAGAGCACATTAATGCAATAGGCTTGTGCAAGCTTGTGGCGTAATGACCGACGTTTGTTCTTTTCCCGTGCCTTTCTCCCCCCTGGCCTGCCATTTCCTTTCTCGCTTGATTCTGGTGTGATCCCGGTGCAATAAATTATGAAAATTTATCAACATGCTAATTGGGTGAAGCCAGCTTTCTGTTTTGAAAATCCGATCAAAATGTGTCGGGAATCAGGACTTGGATGCATGGAGTGTGCAAAATAAATAGACAAACAAAAAAAAGGGATGCACTAGTTAGGAACAGAGGAACATATTTAATGTGCAGTAGTGTGTCAGGAATGAAAAGTTGCTTCTGCTGTTTGTGGATGCACATGTTTAGAGATGCAAAAAAACAGGGCAGGAAGTCAACGCTTATTAACTGTCCTTTTTGTGGGTGGACAGAGGATTGGATGTAATGAGTCCTGTTGATCTGATTGACAAGTTGATTTGTTATTTGAAATGTTGAAAGCTGACATAATTTCAATTTGAAAATTATTGTTTGAGTTATGTCAAATTGAATGTTTTTTTTTAAACATACTGTGGACTTAATTATTTTCTAGTTTTTTTTACTGAACTGAAGATAAAATATATTTGGTTTACACAATATTTTTTCTCTAACTCTAAATTTTCTTCAATTACAAAAAAAATCTTTTTGGGTTCTGATTGTTATCTTCTGTACTTCAACCTTTTTATTTTAACAACATCGTTTATGTGATTAATTTATGATTTCTGTGATTGTTTTGTTTTTTCTTATGTGCATAATTTTCTTTTTATTTAATAGTGATGGCCAGGCCGTATTCCTTTTAATCTAATCTTATGTCTAGCATTACATCTCTTTCAACTTATATCTTATTTGGAAGGTAGTCATTTCCTTCTCCCTCAATTCAAGCGCACCTTATCCCGGGTGAGGTCGGTTGTGGATGTTGTTGTCCTTTCTATTTCCAAGGGTTTAGCTCCTCTTTGGAGCATCGTGGCGTGGAGGCTGACCACTGGATCTCAAGAAATCCCTCTTTGTTGCGAATACCTTGTGGTGGTCGCAACTCCATTTCGTTGCCATCATTTGGATATTGTGACTGGCGGCTCCACCGTCGGCAGAACGCACGAGTCCGAAAGCCACTTCAACTTTGTGAAGCTACAGTAGCATCTAACTCACGCATTTCGCCAACAGTAAGTCAAGCCGACATCACGTCGTCCAAACCTATTTCAATTGGTTCAGTGATCTAATGCTGTCGCTGGCGACTCTGACGCCTGCAAAACGCATGGAGCCGATAGCCACTATAACCTTGTAAGGTTATTGCAGAATCGAAAACAGACATTCTGCCAACGACAAGGTCGCCAGTTACGTCTTTAGGCGAAGTCAAACAGAATCCGCGCATATTCGTAGTCCTTCTGTCTCAGGATATCGCGCATCGGCACCGCCGGGGATCTTGTTCCTGATGCCCGAACGGCTGCTAAGAGTCCGGGTCTAGCTGCATCAAATTTCACACATGACCCGAGGATGTGGTCAATGTCGTGGTATCCATTGCTTCAGCCATAAAAACCTTGGAGTCGGCGCTGCCTATACGTTGAAGATGTGCATTCATCGCATAATGGTTCGACATAAGTCTCGACATCATGCGAATAAACGCACGATCTACCGGTAGCCCGTGAAACCAGGGACGCAAGGAAACCGGTGGTGAGATGAAGTGCAGGAACCGCCCGAGTTTGTCCTCATCCTACAAGCTGTGCCAACGGGTCATGCACAAACGTTGTGATCCTCCTCACGAAGAAACTCGTGAGGGGGAATCGACCTCTCAAGAATGCTGCCATCGGAGGCACCTCGTTTCGCCAAGGAGTCTTCTTCACTACCGGGGATCCCACAATGAACAGGCAGCCATATAAGTGATATTGGGAATGCTTTATTAAACAAAGAGCTTAGAATATTCAGTATTTTTAGTATAAAGTAATCAGAGCTCTTTAATGCCTTGACGGATTTCAGTGCTTCGACAGCGCTGAAGCTATCAGTAAATAGAAAATACTGGCCCGTAGGATTCGTGCTTATAATGAGCAGTGCTTAAAACATAGCAGCCAGCTCAGCTACATATACATACAGAGCATGGATGTCTAAGCTTGTGGAAGGCTTCTTTGCATGTGTTAAAGACACCGAAGCCTGTGCCCGCCTCCGAAGAGGATCCGTCTGTGTAGTACTGTTGAGGATTTGGATGTCCATACTTATCCTCAAAAATGCTGGGAACTGTCGTCCAGCGAAGATAATTTGGAATAATCTTCGTGGCCTCTCGTATGGATGTGTTATGTGCATACATTATTTTATCCTTAACTCAGGATGATTGTAACTACTTATCATTTGCTTGTTATATTATTATACAATTTTCTGCTTATTTCATTTTTACTTCATATTTTTGAAGAACTGACTGTGCTTATTTGTATAATTATTTATTTATTTTTTTTTTCAAATGGAAGTATCAGTTCATATTCCTACATTTATTCTTTTATGATTTACTATTATTTGGCAGTTCAAGAGCATGTCTTGTGGTACGATTATTATTATTTTTATTTAGTAATGATTTTTTTGAATTTAATTTGATAATGAGTTTTTGTATAATCTTCTTCTTCATTGCTAATACCGGTTTTTTGAATAGTCAGTTATATACTTTAGAGAAAGGTCAAATCGGATTTGGATCACTGTCCTACCGCTTGAAGATCTGCGCCGCTGTCGCCTTTACCACTGGCCCGCTTTTTTCGTATAATTGTTAATGTTTTGTCTATTATTCGATTCGTCTTCTCGTATGCTAGACAAATTAACCAACTAATACGGGCAGATGTGGTCAAGGATGCCACAAATCGGATGCCAAGACCGCCAAGAGAGAGATTTTAGTTACTAATCAGAAGTATTGTTTTGATGCTTTTCCACGTTGCAATAATTTAAACTACAATAAACACATTTAACAATTAAAAAGCATGAAAAAAACTAGAATTTAGAAAAACAAACATGATTGACAATTAATAAAGCAAATATTGTTCCTCACAAACTCGTAAATTCAATTCCCGTATACTGAAAGTTACGCAACTAATTCAATTAACGGTGCCTGTTCTCATTCAAACATTTAATATTTTTCATCTAGTACGATATCCACATAGACTCATACTCGTCCTATCAGTAAACTTTTCCATAAGCCTACCACCTTTCCGTTTAATTGAATCCTAATCACACCGCTCATCCAGAAGACGAGCGGAAAATAAAATACTCACATCCATTATTTGCGTCCGGAAGCAGATATGCTTCCCAACAGTAAACGAACAAGAGCTGCACCCATTACGACAAACAGGCCCAACGATCCGTTGCGATTCCACCAGCTCAACCGATCGAGCTGCTGCTTTAGAGATTAATCTTGTAATTGACAATTGATTATTATTTCTGTTTCAATCCGGCTTCGCTCGTTCGATAGTGTAATAAATTCCTTTCCACCATCATCAGCAGGATGCTGTGGAGGGAGCACTTTTTGTTTACTCCGCCGTTAAATCGTCATATAAATCGGATGCAAAAAGTTTTGCAAAAAACCATATTCTAGATTGACATTTCAGGAGAATGGAATAGTGTGGAGAGTGGTTGCTTTATCCAGTCTAACTTGCGATAAAGAAAAGAAGACAAACCGTCCGGTAACGGTTCGATTGTTGGTTCTCGTACCGGGGTTGATCGAAATCGCCATTGTGGCTGCCATTTAATCTGTCAATTAAATTTTATTTTAACATCACGGATTTACCTCACCCGCCCGCTGTCTCTCTCTCTCTCGTTCTTAGTTCGTACTCGGACTCCTCACGTTTGATCACAAATCCTGAGCTCTCTTATCCGTTTGTAAACATTTCGTTTTATTATTGGCAGCCCAGCCACCCAAAGAGGATCGTTGATTTTGTCGATTTGATCCCGATTTTCAGCGCGAACCGATTGCTCCAGTTTAGTGTGTGTGTTCGTAAGGGTGAAAAAAGCTTAGCCAAGCTGGAGTAAAAAATAGCACTTCCCGCAGCATTCCCCCGTTCGGTTGAAACAATCATCGGGAAACGGTGCGCGGGTCAGGCTGACGGACAAACATCACAAGCAGTTACCAATCATCGTTCGCTTTTGCACGATAACATAATCTTAATCTTGAACGGTTGTCATTGCTGCGGCTCTCATCGATATGTCCGTTTTGTGCTACATACGGGTGGGGATTTCTTTGTACGCGGTACCAAGGTTCACCCAGACTCACTCCACTCCATCAATGGGGAGGACCATGATCTCGTCTCACGAGCTTTCAGTATTATCTCTCAATTTTGTCCCGTAACTACTGCCAGATTCATCTCGTCGTGTTGGCAGATTTCCACCAACGGATGTGAGGACTGTCGAGACGTTCGAACAGAATGATTACCAATTCTGTGTGATTGAAGTGTATCGTATAGTATGTTGTAAGGAGTGTGCTTTGGATGGAGATTTTTAAATGTGAGTATAGATAAAATTAATTTTTATTTATCAACTGTTTATACGCTACCTTTTACTATATTTTATGGAAAATATCATCCCACGGAATAGTTGAAAAAAAAAAAAAAACGCCAGACGAAATTCCTCTCTGCAACCGATTTCAGTTGACAAACAGGATATCAAATGTCACCCCTGTTTCGATGTGCAATTCGTTCTGGTCGCCAAACCGATAAATGGGTCACGCAATCAAAGAATCAAACGTCCACCAAAAAAAAACATGCCATGGAAGGAGTCCAGATTTTTGCTGTCTCGATTAAAAATATCCCACCGTGCGCTAAACTGCCACAGTCACACAGCCCAATTCTCCGTCTCCGTTCGGTGAAAATGGAACTGAAATTTGATCAGGATCGTAAAACCCGAAAGCATCGTGCGAACCTGTGTGTGAGCGTCGTGTCGAACGGGCGGGATGGTTCCGTGGGGCCAGTCTTTCCAGCCGATCAGGGCTCGGGGATTGGTGTTTTCGGTTCCACAAGTTGATGACAATTGTGATTACGATACGGTAATACTGCTGACTGGTTGGTGACTGGTTTGTTTGACTGCTGGCGGCAGATGATTGTATCCAGGATGGATGCGGGAAGAAAGCATCATCAGGATTACTAGCGTCCATTGATGTTCTGTTTGGTTGGTTGCAGGTTTAGGCTTTGTTGAGGGTATTGTTTTCGGCGGGGTGGGAAATAAACTGACAAGTGTGCTTGTATATACAGCAGCGTTTGGTTATGTTCTACACAAATAGACATTTGTAGAGGCTAGTACAATTTTGATTAAATAGCGCATTTGGAGCTGCATTTTGGAAGGAACAAGGAAGGAACCAAAAAATGTTGTGTATTCCTCGCACTGTGCTCAATAGGTTTTTTAAAACACTTCAAATTGCATTTTAATGTTTTTTTAAGTTTCTTTTTGAATTATCTGGCCGTATAGCTTTAACCAAATTAACAAACTAGATCCAATCGATAATGGGTTGGAGTAGTGTTGAGTCATGAGCGGAAGAACTAACTAAATCGCTTCGCTCACCTAACTGAGCGCGCTCACTGAGCGAAAAGCCCGCAGAGCGGTTTGCGAATAACGCTCAGAAGAGCTATGGCTATGGCTAAGCCAGTGCTGCAATCTTCTGGTGCGCTCAACGCGCTCTTCTGAGCGCAATGCTGAGCTACCTCGCAGACGCCGCTCTCCGAGCGTGGGCGGCTCGCTTCGTTTAGTCCAAAGAGCTGCTTAACTTGACACTAGTTTGGGGACATTTCCTTGCCCAAACCATAAAAAAGCATCTTATACAGGGTGCTCTCGGACGTAGCATCTTAATGCTGTTTGTTTTTAAAAAGCTCTTAAGCAGCTTTCAAGTATCGCACCGCGTATTGTTGGTTCTTTTGAGCGTTTTATTATAATATTTTTTTTATATCAGTCTAATGGAGCGTTTGTTCAATTATTACATTCTATAAACGCCTAGATGATCTTTTGTTTAAAATATACCATTAAATCTGTAAAAACTTGAGCTCTGATCACTTTATTTATCGGATGCGGAATATATAATGCATTTGAAAGTTTGTACAATGGAAAATCTAACTTTAATGATAACGATAATAGCCATGTAATTTTTATGTGTTCATTTTGCCGTATTCATTTAAAATTCAAGTTTTTTTCATGAACTTCTTTTTAATGATATTAACTCTATTAAAAAAAAAAACAAGCAAAAAAAGGAAAAATTCAAATATGCTTAAACGCACTATAAGAAATATACATTCACCACACTAGTAAACCCCGGCTGGGTTGCAAACAAACACTCATTTATAATGGTAATGTATGCGATAAAGCATATTTTCCGTTACCGATACGCAATCAACTAGACGCCAGATGGTGTTCGTGTAAGTTTCCATCGATTACCTTACTTTTCCCTTTTTGTCCGATCGATGCCCTCTTACCGAAGGTTTTGGGAGAAAAATTTTCTTACCGGAACATAATGGGAAAACGGGAAGAAAAATATTTTCATCAAACAATCCCTCCTTCGCATCGCCTTTAGTTTAGTTGCATTGCCCGGAGGCCATCACATACGCAGAACAACACAAACACACACACACTGAGGTATTTTCATGAGCATAGAGGAAAATCATCACAGCTTCCAACACTGGTTCGGAGGGGGGGGGGGGGAGGAGGAGGGAGAGTAGCCAAAACACAAAAATATATAGGAAACACGAATGAAGGGTGTTCGTGGACCTGATGGATTAGGATAATGCATTTTTCATGACCGTATCGTATTGCCTTGTTTGATATTGCATTCATTTGTTACGTATTTCGAGGCTGAACGTGTGTGTGTGTGTGCAGGTTGTAGAGGGTGGCATTATTTTTCCTTCCATTTTTCGGGGCAGACGAAAATTAGTCCTTGGGCGTTGAGTGCCGCTTCGCCTGAGCACCGATCACTTATCAAGAAAACACGCCACCCTCAACAGAGTAAACCTCAGCAGATGTGCTTGTGCAACGAAGATGGTGTATTTGCCTAGAAGGGACACCTCAAACCGGATGAGATTGTTGCTGGCAGGAAACCGGAAGAAAGGGAAAGCAACAACGGGGGTCGTATGTTTACAAACAATGCCATCGTTGCATGCGTTCCTTAATGTCACATTCGGATATTTTGCGTTCCTTCCGCAAGGAAGCACACAAAAACTCGTACGGTTCATTAATTTTCGTAAAATACGAAATAAAAACCCCTCGGGTGGAAGATGCCACTCATTGTCTACCGACTCATGCACACGCACTTTTATTGTGCGTTTTCTATTCATTCGAATTATCTCTCGAAACTGGCGCTTAAAGTGGTCTTCATTGGCTCTTCTTACGGTAAATGTCTTGATTAGATGAACTTCGCTCAATCACACCCGAAAAAGCAAGCCAGTTGACGGAGGGTCTGGCCTGTCGCCTGAAGCGATTGTGTCCTTTTTTTTTCTCCCGATTCCTTTTCGCTCACTGGAAGTACCTGGATCCTTACATCACTTGCGTTTATTACCCTCGTACATGCGTAAGAGGTTCCCAAATCCAACCACCAAAACCCACACTACAAGTTGGTTCTTGTTAGAATATGAATAATGGAACAACAAGGATTGAAAGGTAGATAAAACCAAACCCGATTCTCTACCGTCATCTTGTTAACGAGGATAGCCGACAAGGGAATGGTGAAAAAACAGCACCAAAACTAGTGTCGGTATCCTTACAGAAATCTATGAGAGTGTATTCTACGTCTTTTTTTTTTGCTCTCTTTGCTTTTCTGCAATTTATCTACCATCACTTGCATTAAACAAGGGGACACGATCATTCACAGACGGCGGAATTGAAATATCCCCTACACATAATGGAACCTTCCATCGAACTGCTCGTCGTGCTACTGTCTACCGGATAAACAATAATTGTCTACAAGCTAAGGAAAGGCACAGCACACTGCCTTGCAAACCGGGAGCGATAAAGCTTAAAAATTAATGGAATGTAAATTAAGCACATTGTCATGAACAAGACCGACGGGGGAGGGAGGAACAAAAAAGGCATCGAATCGAAAGGAAAACAACGTGAATTTAAAGCGATTGGATAATTAGACCCAGCAACCGTTCCTTGGGATGGTTGGAACACCGGCAATTGTGCATAATTTTGTGAATTATTCAGCAAAGGAATACTTTGATTAGTGGATTGCAAAATTCAGTCGCAATGTTAACGGTGCTCCAGTGTTTTAAATCGGATGCTGGATGGCATTTGTATATAAATAATCAAAAATTAAACCATTAACATATTTTAATAGTATACATTTTTAACTGATTGGATGATTTGTGCTTCTGTTTCTCAAAATTGGTCGACGGTAGACGGTGAAAATTATTCTTGTAATTCATTTTAATGATTAACTTGCAATAATTCACTTGAAATTTGGGTTTATATTACCCAGAGCTATACTTGGCTATTAGTTATTTCTGTTATTTTAAGTAAAAGAACCATCGCCTTATGTAGTACGAGTATTTCAAAACGATTTACTAACTGATAATACTTCGCTTGATTATTTTAAGATAGGACAAAGGACGGATTTATTAACGTTTTTCTTTGATTTGAATTTATGTCAACCAACTAGCTTCAAGAAGGAAAAAAAAAATCTTCTTTTTTTTACTTAACGCCTATCTAAAGTGTCATTCATTTAAGAATTCGGTCAACTCACAGGCTCTAAAACGAGAAATATAATTTCTACATCTAATGAAAGGTTTGTTGATGTTCTTTTATCACAAAATTGAGGAAAAAATTATTTGCTTAAGTACGGATGAATTTAAGCAACTTTCTTTTGATCCCCTTATAAGCTACTGCATGACTGGTTTATCTCACTTAGGTAGCTGTTTTTTCCAATAGTATGCGTGTTGAGCAGTTTGCAAATCTGGCCAGAGCTTAATTGGGCCTTTATCAGCTTTATTTAAAAAGCAAAACACACTTTTCCAGACACTGATCCTCATAAACTATCGAGTTCACAGATTACTTATGTACTTATTAGGCGCTACAACCGCTTTGTGGTTTTGGCCTGCCGCACCAGAATCCGGAACCGCTGACGGTCCCGCGTCGTCGTCCGCCAATCCGTGATCCCGGCCTTGATGGCGGATGATTCCAAGCTATCATCCCACCTCAATCTGGGCCTAAGGACTTTCTGAGCTGGGTCGTCCGTACTGCTCGTCGTTTTAGCGGCTCCTCCATTGTCCTTCCACACAAACGGGGCCAACAATCCTTCTGAGCATGTACCTCTCGAACGCGGCTAAGAGGGCTTCGTCTGTTTTGGACAGGGTCCATGTCTTAGAGGCGTATGTGAGTACTGCGATTATAAAGGTACGATACAGTCCCAGCTTCGACCGTCGCGACAGGTTTTTTTGAGGTGAGATGTTTCCTCAGACTTTGGAATGACCGGCTGGCTACCAGCATCCTAGCGCGCTACTCCGTCTTTATGCTGTTTTCGGTGCAGACTTTTGACCCGAAATAGGTGAAGTTTTGGACGAGAGTTCAAAGATTGATTTGTTATAAAAACCTGTGTTTTGTGCCCACAACTGCGGATGACTTGCATGAGTTTGCGGGCAAATTTGTCAGCAAAGTACCCGTGCTGCCGCAACATAAAATTTTTGGCTAGAATCCTGCCTCAAATCTGTTTTTATGTACGTTTCGTGATCTACAAGAACGGAGCACGTGGTTTGGCGATGTAAAGTCTGCACTCAATCCGATTCTTCTGACGGTACTTATGTTGCCCTTTTTTTGCAGTATCCCCATCCAAAAGTCCAAGCTTAGCCTGTAACGCTCTCAACACCTTGCTGAGCTGAGCTGACGATCCACTGTTCCTGAAAGACGATTTTGATGTACCTTTCTAGTGATGCTCTGATGTTTCCGAAACCGTTTCAGAACATACATATTCAAAAGTAGAAGACGCGTTTTTAAGGAATTTTCCTATTTTTCTCCCGGACCAAGTTAAATTTTCTAAGTGGGTGTGCATAATTCATTGCCTACGTTGCAGTTCTATCGTTAATAATAACTGAAACAAGCACTATCATGCCAAAAACACACTCACTACGGGGGGACGGTCTGGATGGAATTTGAACCCCGGTCCTGCCGTTTGAAGACCGGCGCCGCTGTCGCCTACACTACCGGACCGCCCCTGAAGCTTTTTATGTACGGGAAGTTAATTTATCTTATTTACAATTATTTTAAAAACTATTTTCCTTTCGTTTTCGTATGCCAAAACATAATTGTTTATATATTTTTAAATAAAATAAAATATTTACAACCAGTCACTTGATGTTTTTTATTTCATTTATTCATAGTAGCTTCGAATTTCTTAGACTACATTCGCACTCGTCAAACGTTTCTGCCTTCTATTCATCGCGTACAATCTCATTTAAAGTCCCTCGATTAATACGGTCCGTTTCATCTTTTCCTTCTCTTTAATAATCTTCACTAATCCGCGCCACAATAGTAATATCATCCTTTTGCTCGCTTTGCCATTATCCGCGTTGCCTATCTATAAAATCAATAGCAGCCGTAACACACGCCTGTCGAATAGAAGGGATATTAATTTCAAGGGACATTTCAAACCGTACTTCGTCCTCCGGCCGTGTCACCCCACGGCTCTCAGGCCTCAGCACTCGACACAGAGCGCATTGACTCTTCGCCTAAGCCTAAGGACCAATCGAATGGAAACTGTTTGATCGATCACTCGAATGGTCACCATCCTACTACCGACTTTCGGTTGTGTGTTTACGTACGTTCGGTTGGATTTCCAAACCATCTTCGCGAAAAGCGAAGCTGTTTGTTCCTCCGTGTGACGTCCGTTAGGACGTGGAGTTCAATTGGTCTCACAGGCATTACACGTCTGCGTTTGTATTTAAATTCGATTTCGGCTCATCAAATCGATAGATTTATGCCAAACGAACAGCCACCGGGTGGTTGTGATCCCGGGTGCGAAAAGTCTACCAGTCGAGGTAGGTTCTCATGGTTCCAATTCCAATTCTTCCGGCTTAGCGTTTTTCATCCTACTCGGTTTACATTGTTTATTCAGGACTTTGAATAACGGCCGGCGATGTTGTTGATTACTGTTATTCCCTTTTTCATCCTGACCCTTCGCACCATACTCACCCACGAATTTGCGAAGAGTTTATAAAGAAACAATAGCGACGTTAATACGATTCAAATTATCCTGGGACTTTTTTTCTTTTTCTCGTTTCGTCCTCCGGGACGAAATTGGGGTTCGCTGCTTGTTAAGGCACCTTGGTTTGGTTCGTTTTTCGATCGCCTTTTCGACGCGAGCTTATCGAACGGTGGTGCTAAGAGTACGCTTCCGGTTGTGGGCCGAATTTTGCTCCCCTTTCTCGTCCCGAAGCCTGTGTCTTGGTGACGCACTAAATCAACATCCATTGTGGCTTGATTATGAAAGGCAGAAAGTGTATGTTGGTACGCAAACACACAGAAGCTGAGATGACGATGGACGCAAGGAAAACAAAAACACAAAAATGTTTCCCCCTCCCGATGTAGCTCCGCTGGAGGCTTTTGCAAAAATATTGTCCTTTGGGGTGGGCTGTGTCAACAATAGTGGGAATGTAGCGAAGGACGTACAGCAAACAGTTGATGGTTCTCTGCAAAGGGTTTTTGTAGCTGGGCTGTTGGCTGGATGGTTTTGCTCACCGAGAAGAGTATTTCACACGATGCCTCAATATCGGTGAAGCTAAACCATTGACTTGCAGCCATTTGGATGTAAGTGATTGATTTGATGCCTACTTTTACGTTTATACTGGCCTCTTCAATCACCACGAAATGCACGGAGCCAAGGACCAGATTCGAAGACCAACTCCGGAATGTAGGCAACCCGTAGCTAATCGGTTCCATCGACAATAGGACAGACCAGGACTACAGAGACTCTCGCCAACTCTTGGGGATTTTGCCCAACGTTCATCGACGACAAACGATTGTTGTTGCCACAGTTGGTGTTCGTCGGTGCTCAGGACACAGGCTGCTGAGCACTTTGCACTGGCAGGAAACATGTTTACTTTCAATCACCGCTTGAATTATTGATTTGTGCCTGCCTGTGTGTGAACTTCCCTGCTGCAAAACTGACCGGTCACCTTCCGATCGAAAACTGCACTTGGACAACACACATGCACACGCACAAAGAGTAAACTTCTCCCCGAGAACAATGGTAAAATGGCAATCGGAAAGCTTTCTTGCAGCAATGCAAATCTGGACGAAACACACAAACATGAAAATTCCATTTAAAATACCGCATATACATGCACACATAACTAGGTACCATCGTCCATTCTCTTTAGGTCAACGTAATTACATGACCAGCCGTTTTTGGAACGGAGATGGATAGGTACCGGTTTTTTTTTTTTTTGGTGATGGTAAAGGAACCTCCCAAAGGTTCGGAACTTTTCCCTACAGCTTTGCAAACAAAAGCATTCGACACATTTTCGGATGCCGAGCAAGTGCAACGGAAACGGGTTAATTGTATGCTGTGTATTGAAAAGACAAATCTGGGGTCTCTTGTGGTTTGGGAAGGACTTACGTTACCTAGTGAAGTTCTGTGGGGACTCAAAGGAAAAATGTACTGAGAAACTGTTTTACAGCTGTTCAAATTGGATAAACATGAAAAAAGGCTTCAGTATTTAATTAATTTGCTTTGTGCTTGTAATTGAGTTCAGAAACTAAATTACAGTGAAATTGCCAGAGAGTTGTCCTAGATTATCTTGGTATTGACTATCAATTTTTCAGATTAAATTAGATAGGCGTCACCCATTATACAAAGACCTACATATTTCAAAGGTCCTTGTGGTGCTTGTGAAAAGTCTTAATCTTTTTAATTCTTATGTCATATTTAATAGCAAATAAATAAACTGAGCGGCAGGACCAGGATTCAAATCCCATTACGAGGACTGGTATCAATAAGTCTAGTAAACCCATTCAATGGTCGGGGGTTGCCTGGTAGGTCGTAAAGTTAAGAATAAAAATAATAATAAATAAGCAAATTAAATTTAAATATCTATAAATATACATATGTATATCTCTATATATAAAAGAACGTAAGGGTCACACTGACCCTTACCGGGTAAAATTCGACCTAGGTCAGGGGGATCCCTGACCATGGGTCAAGGAGAGAAGCTAGATAGAGAGTACGCACGAAAAATAGCACGGAAGAAAGATAGAGAAATCGAGAATCAAATCGAAAAAAAAAAAAAGAATTAAAACAACAATCATTCGCACCAACAGAAGATATCCTTGATGCAATTGCAAACAGAAGACGAGAACGAAGACGGTGCGTGGATAAATAAAGATTAATGGATGAGAATGAGGAAAGAGCAACAATGGCATTAAGGGATGCAATACGGTATGCTTCACCAAGTGTGCGACAAGATTCAAAGAGCTCCCAGACCCAGCAAGTGACAGCGTACAGGATATGACGACAACGCTCTTATATACGCTCTTGCTATAGTTCCCACGCTAGAGGGCAGACCAAATACATATATTCCATGCGCTGACTTGGGAAATGAACAGAGACTTCAATCACTTGATATCCGCCGATCAGTTCGCTTATAGGAAGATCCGGCTCGAAAAAGAGAGCTTAACATTGAGTAGCGCTGTGTGATAAGTTCAGAGGGATGCAATGACAGCCAAAGGTATTGAATTGCGCGGGAGAAGGACCAGTTGCTTAAGACCCCGAAGTAACTGCAGGAGCCGCAAACAAACTGGCTTAATTTTCATCAAAAAAGATCTCACATTTCGGAGCGAATCAATAACCGCTCCAAGGGACATGTTGGAGGAAATGTGATGTTAATTTCTGCGATTATTATCAAAACGTCACAAAGAGGAGGGATTGGAGCGTAGACGTAATTGCATCAAGGATACATAAGTATTGAATTGGCGATGGAAAGATAACAGATTCTAAAATTTTAGCACAGGCAGATGCAGAAGAAATACCACAACAATTAATTCCCACAAATACCGGGCCTTCATTACGTATTGACACGTTCCATATCATTTACTTATTTGGGCTAGAATTTCTCCCAGTATGATTATTGGCAACGATAAGAGCACAATTCCCACAATAAAGAATTTCAGCATCGTGCGTTTGTGAAAACCCATGACATCCGACAAGAAATGTTGGCAACTATTACACCTACATAACCGGGCAAAGGTGCCATTTCACGGCTAATTCGTGTAAGAAAATGTATTTCAACCAAGGAGAATGTTGATCATTGCTATCTTTAGTTATTAGCAATACGACCAGGCTGTCAATGGAATAAAAAAGTTTGAGGTTTAAGTGCATCTCAGAGTTTGCATGCATTTCGGAGTTTGTGGGCACAAAGGTAGATTTTACCGGGCTTTGATTATTAGATTATCAAAAAAAAAAGCTAAAAAGTTGTTGTCAATTAGAAAAACTAGAAAAGAGCTGAATAGAATATAGAAAAATACTTCAAAGTCCTGATTAACTTAATCATCTTTTAACAGGCTCTCTTCACGTAACTTCACAAGTAGCTTCAAGATTTCTTTATGTTTGTAATTGTACTTTCCATTTCTTAATAAAGATTGTACCTGCATTTGAATTCTGCAAGTAAACCATTGCTAATTAAGACACTTTTACAGTTGATTTGTTTTCATTGGCAACAAGATACCTCAGGACTACTTCAACAAGTTATATACGTCATAATTTATCCGGCAATGTTCCACTTCTATCGCACATACTATACCATTTTCTTTTTTCATGCTTGAAAACCTTGAAAGTTCAAAAAGCAAACTCCTGCTGCATGCAGGAGAGAGTCGTAGAAGTACTCTTGGAGTGTGTGAGACCGAATGCAACAAATAACTTCAACGTGCGTTGAAATAGCTTGTTACGTGAAAGTCCTTCTTGCCTTGGTTTTTGTACCGTACGTGCGTCGTTGATGTGTCACGAGGGTGACGCTTTCGGAAACAAATTGGTTAACATTTCCCCATCCACCTCACTGGAAGTGCACTTTGGTGGTACCAATGTTTCCGGGACAGCTTGCAAACGCTGTCCGTGCCGGGTTAACGTATGCAATGAGTTGTCCAAGCGAAACGGAAAGCAATTAAAAAAAATAGAACTTCCTTGGTGCACACCCACCCAAAGGTGCTCCAAGCTAGCGTTTGACGTTTGCACATTAAGGAACGTGGCGTCCTACTCGCCGGAGGAAATAGAACGTATGAAACTAAAACAACTGTGGGTTCTCTCCTCACAGCAGCAATAAGGGTCCTGTCCGAGGGCTCTTGTGTGACGCGTTACTCGTAAGGCGCGAGTAAAATTTATTCCAATTATAATTCCACAGGTAGACGAAGACGACTAACGGCAAGCTACGGTTTTTGTTTGATGTTTCCTGTTTCCGTCGAAGAACCACAACACACGGTGCGGTAGAGGCAGTAAGTGTGACACACTAACCTCCGAAGCTGAGACACAGCTCAAGGCACTCCGTGCACTTAAAGTATGTGGTTCTTGCCACATATACTCACACATGAGTTGGCTAATCTGGCGAAAAGGTGGTAAAAAGGCTACTCGACTACTTCCTTTTCCACGAAGTCACCACAACCACTCATCATAGCTCGCTAGTAGTAGTAATGGTAGTGGTAGTGACTCGTACGGCTCTACCCGCTAGCTGACGTGGAAAATTGCCAAGCTTTATCAGTCACTTTATCTACACCTTTGAGCCTCGCTCTTCTCGTTGTAATAGCTTGAATAATCACAACTTTTTGATGGAAGGCGGCGGCAGCCCGGCATGGATATGAATTTTTGATGGGACATTTTCATAACGAGCACACCGCCGGATCTGCATGCATTAATGGCCGGCTTTAAGGCGATTGGAATATGTCACACTGATTGAGCGGTTTGAAGATGATTGCTACGACACGATCGGTAGTGCGGCGAAAAACCGCTGTGTGAAAGGCTTTGGGCAAGTAATTTTCACCGTGCCATCAATCTTGCCTGAGATTTTCTGGATGGGAAATTTGCTGTAGAAGGTTGATGGGGAAATTTTTCTCACTGGAATGGGATGAGGATAAGCATCCAATCAATCCTTATTTATTCTAAAATATATTTTTCCTGACTGCAATAAGTATCCAGAAGGACTGCAATCCTTGTAGGTTTCGTTCCGTTTTCACCATGATTTAAAATATCAGCCATAAATCGAATGCTGGTTTAATTTAAGTATTATTATCATTTTGGGAACAGAAATAGGGTCTTACGGTTACGGTCAGAAATACGGCTTGAAGAATTTAGGTGCACTATTGCATAAATTTACTATTTAAATTAGAACGGCCTATCAAACAATACGGTCAGGCCATTCTACATGAATAAAAAAGGAACTAATACTTTTGTTTTATTGTAGAATCTTAGTCATGTAAAAAATTCTTTAACCGTTTATCTAAGTCTGCCTGGTAACGTGCTCAGCTCTCAAAGCCTGAAAGTATGCAATGTTCTTAATTTTTTTAATGTGCCTCATCTGTTTAGTGAAACCTTTTTGGCTGCGCACACCCTTTATCACCTTTTTGGCTGTAGATTGCATATCTGCAGGCGTGGACACACAATACATGGTTCTTTTTAAACTCATAAAGTAAGAAAAAAATCAAGAAAAAAATTGCTTGAATATGGATAAGCTCTTTTCATTTACCTGTGCCAATCATTTAAATCTATTCACATCTTAATTGGTCTTTCCACCAAACAAACACTATTTAATTTTTTATCCCGCCTCCTGCTACACACAACGGCTTAAATGGTTCGGTTTATTTTATTCACCTCACATCAAAACCGATAAATCGTTTCCTGGAAGTGAAACTTTCCAAACAAACAGTCCCAGCTGCCGCCCCCCTTTTATCGGTGGTTCATTGTAAATTCTGGCATGATTGATTGATTGAGAAGTTCTGAATATTTACTGTGCAATCATAGCACAACCTAACTGCATTGCGCTGTTGTCGCAAATAGCGACTGATTGTTCGCAGAAATGGAAATATGAATTTGTTGTTTTTCTTTTCGTTCTTCGTGTGTGATGTGTGTAACAAAATCATCCACCAGTGGTTACAGGGTACAGAATTGGCGAGATACAGTTGAAACATTTCAATAAATCCATATCCATATTGATTGTCATTTATTTTAAATTGCGGTCGAAACTGTCGGCAGTTAAAAGTCATTCCCGGTTTATGGTGGCGGTTGTTGCAGTTTTGGCGAAGGGGCGGCCGAAAGCAAAGCCACACAACGTCACAATCGCCGATTACCGGGTTGACGGATGGCGATGGTTCGGTCGTTTGGACGGAAACGTCGTGGCCTGTACGTGGAAATTTTTGGCCATGGAAATGTGCAAAACCAACGCCCACCGAATGGTTTGTGCAAGTGTGGGAATGTAATATCGTTTTTGCCACCCGCAAACTCTAAACGCAACAAGGTTTCTGCCGCTCCACCTCCCCACCCCTGCAATGGCCCTCCATACCCGATCATGCGAAAAACCATCATCACCGTACAACCTCCATGGCGTCCGAATGGAGGTCGAGCATTACGAGGACCAAAACCGAAAAACGTTTTGCGGTTTCGTCCTGCAGAGCCATGCATATCCTGCCTGCGCCGGGTACGATGCAATGCCAGTCGCCGTTTCGGTCAGTTTGGGGGTCCGTCTGTAACCACACAATAACGTCGCCCTCTACCCTCTGGCCGGAACTGTGGGCGGGGAAAATAAAATAGAAATAACAGCATTCCAGCAGCGAGCGACACCTACTATACACCGGGTCGAAAACCGAAACCGAAATACTGAATCATGCAAATGAGGATAATTTCCATTTAAATAGTTTGTTTATCAGCTGCAGCGGCCGGACCAATGCAAACGACTTTTATAACCTCATGCACAAGTACGTGTGCGCACATGTGTGTTTGTGTGCATGCATTTTTGCATCCTTTGACCAGAACCGTTGTCGTCATCGTCGTGGTTTCGTCTTCGTCTGCAACCGGATGCTTGGAATTGCCACACACTGTTGGAATTCCGTTTTCTTTTTTTTGGGTGGTTGACGCTTATAAAGCTTATAAATTTATTGCTGCAATTCGTTTGCTAGAGCGTAGAAAAGCATTTTTTGAAGAATTTTTGGGGGCAGCACGAATGGATGAACATCATCAGAAATGCTTTGAAGATTACAAGATATTGTAGTAGTCCGTGAACAGACAATGATACCCTGATTACACTATGATATAAACACCGCTTTAAATCCCAATCCCGGACTTCAATCTTGACAGATCCGAATCTGGGATCTGGATTTTTGTTTGTGGGTCCCAATCCTGAATTATCCGAACCCCGAGGGATCCGGATTCGGTTTCTTGTTTTTGATCCCAATCCGGACTCGGAATCCAGGCGATCCAAGATTTGGGATTGAATCCGGATTGATCCGAGGAAAAATCGTATCGCAGAATCCGATCCGGATCCCATTGCATAACACTGATTCGGTCCAACTTCTCCACTAAAGTCTTAAGTCTGAATCGAAAGATCTGTATCCTACAATCACGATACAAGATTGCAACTCCTGATTATATGAATTTCTATGACAAGCTTTAAAGGAAAACAGATCACGGTACAACTCTCTTCAGAAACTGAGCGTTGGATGTATTCCTAACATCAACGAATATCTTTTATAATAGACGACAAGACGACCAAAACGCTTTCCTGTTTGTGTCCTTCAATATCGGGAAGGTCCTATGTTGCATAATAAGTAAGTACGACGAGAATTTTAGAAAGATGATTGCAATGTCAGCTTTCTAAGATACTTCTGTTGGTCTTGACTCTATGACTTTGTCTATAGTTTTCACCATTGTCTAAGCAGATGCTCTGACTCTTGGGCCACTACTGTCAAGATTATTTTGTCAACGTCTCCTACATGTTAAACACTTATAACACTCTTAGACTGTGGAAATTTTCTCTCAATATAGTGTGTTTAGCGTTACTTGGGTCCATGTTGGCAAATGTTGTAAACATCGCTTATAGGCTTATCTTTGAGTATATTGCAATTATCCTCCTCTTAAGCGATGGCTCGTACATCTTTGTATTAGTAGTCATATTTATATGTCATTAGCTAGCATGGAGCTTCAACATAGCTTTCATCTCCTGGGATACGTCACTCTAGTATAAAAGTCTGTAAATAAATCTGGCCAAAGTACAGTAATTACAGAACTGCAGAAAGTAACATTTACAAAACTCGACGCTCTTAATTTGACCCTCCCACCAGAACGAAAATGGCACACGAGAGTTTTTGCGACTGTGTGAAGGGAAACAAAATGCAATTTTTCTTCGCTCGAAATTGCGATAAGTTTAAAATCTTTTGTGATTGTTTCTTTTAAGAAGCACTTACATTTTAGAACCTTTCCGTTCGTTCGTTCTTTCTTTGCCACTCGTTCTCGTTTGAACAGTATTTTACACAAAAGATCGCTTGGACCTGTAATAGAGCGCTAACTGACCAAATGATTAAGAAAAGGGAAACCTGGGGCGTCGAAAATTCAAAAAGCCAGGAACCAGGGCTCTGCTACTACCATTCTTTACTTACTACTTTTTCCATTAACCCGCCCAAGAGCTGCACACACACACTCACAGCACTAGCGCCGGAGCACACTGGTGGCTCGGGCCGACCAAAAACTTTCGCCTTATTGAATTGCCGGGGCCCTTTTATGAATGACTTTTCAACGCGTTTGCGCTAAGTAGAAATAATCTCGCGCGGGCGGGTCAAAGACTAACTTTGGCCTCCCAATTTCCTCAACCTGTTCCACTGCCACACGCCTGTGGGGCTTTTAACCTTTTGAAGATGGTCGGCGCTGGTGCCGATGGTGTACCAAAGGCCATCGATGCTGGGCAAGAATGAGCCCGTACCTCAGCCAAACCATCGCACCGGATATTACCTATCTAGCCCTCCGGGAAGAAAATATGGTGAGCGTTAGAAGAGAAAGTACGCGCAAAAAAAAGAAGTAGTAAGGTCGAGAACATAGCACAGGTCCTCCTGCCTCAAGGGAGTTTTCTACCGGTTTTCTGTGCGATCTGCATCAGAAGGTTTTTGCAAGCGTAAAACTTCTGGCGCGTTAACCGGGCAAACCTATCCAAACGCATCCAACGATTACAGTAAGTTGGTTGGGAAGTGGGGGGAATGGAATCATTATGATACATATTTTTTCCCTGTAGAATTTTTGCCTCCACAAACAAAAAAAAACATCCGCAAAGCGAATAAGCAAAGTGGGATGGTGCAGGGTTTTATAATATGATTTTATATTCCTCTGAAATTTTGAAACTAATTCCAACCTAAGCCAGTTTTGATGTGTTTTAACGTTTTGAGGCTAAAATGCTGCTTGCTCTCCATACAAATTTACACACACAACTAGGTTGCGTCAAACGCATGTGATTTTTGTCAATCTTAATCCCGAAAAGAATTGAGCAGATTTCTGAAAAATTAATTGTATTGATTTTTGTTTTTACATGGTCAGGTCATGTCAACGATGCTGTTGAAAAGTAAACTAAAAATGTTTCAGATGTCATGATTATACGAAGCTTATGTCCCCTCGATATAGATTTTACGCAAGTGGAGAGTCTTATTTTTATCTTTGTTATTGGATTTAATAGACAACGGATAAATTACAATACAAATAAGCAAATAAAAAAGAAGAGAACATGAAAACTAGAATGCATTTTGAAGAATTATCGGCATTTTAAAACTCTTATCCGCATTTAAAAAGGACAAGAAAACCCTGTAAATATATCTGTAGTTGAGTCGGTCTCCTCGCTAATACGGTGCTAAGTGGAAACAGGATCCACCGAACGAAGAAGCATTTTATTTCTCAATCCTTCCAAACACCTCCCTTGGGCGAAGAGTTTTAGCGGTAGGGCATATTTGGGCACCTTTGTTAGCTCTACGCGAAAAAAAAGGAAAAAACAAAACGAAAAGCAAGCAAAAACATGATCGCAAATGGAACGGATGGTACGGATAAAACAGGATAGTTGAAAGTTTGATGAGAAAGAAATCGCTGATCGTCCTGTCTTGTGAGTGTGTTCTATTTTTTTTTTTTCTTGGGTGTTCCACTATTGCGTACCACCCCGGGTCCTTTATCAAGCAAAAGGGGGAAAGAGCAAAAAAGAAAAGACCAAAGTTAAAACAGTTTTGAAACTGAAGAAAAAGAAGATGTCGTAGAGCGTGGAAGAAAGTCGGGAGAACTCTGCTCCACATGGTGTCCCTGCAGCGTAGTTAAGCTGCCTCAAAGCAGGGGGAGAGAGAAAGGAAAAAAAAAAAAAACACCCCCGGACTAGGTGTCGAATACCGGATGATCCGGTCGGGTCAGCGAAAGAAAAAGCGCCACTGTCGAACCGGCTACAAGGGTGCAGTCCACAACACGGGGCGAAAAGTTCTTCCTTTGGTCCGAAAAGTTTACCATTCAAAGAAGAACGAAAGTCAATTTACGATTATCGCGTTCGAGGCTGCTTCCGTACCGTGCATTCCCGACGAGATCTACATTGTCAAAGTGTCCATTCTAGCGCGCTTGCTGCCCGGCACACAATGTTATCCGATGATGTCCAAACGGAGTCCTTCCTGCTAACCCCCTTACCAAAAGGGTGGCCTGGAACACGGTGCACACTTAAGTTCATTTTAACTGGATGCTTTCATTTTTCATTTTTTCCGAAATTGCATATAAGAACACACAGTGATAAGAAGGTTTTAGATATTACCCACCGGCTGACGTGTCCGACATCCCGGGATGTTGGACGTGTTTGTTATTTAGAACGAAAATTTAAACTTAATTAAAGCAAAACTACTGTTTCGGGACATGCGAGAGGTTTGGGAACCGTTCTGTGTGGGGCATGCTTTCTAAATTGTGTACACATTTGCGCCGGTTCGGGTGACGTGTAGAGGGTGAAGGATTTCGAAGAAATTGAATCTAATTTATTGTGCTTTGAAATTTTTGAACCACGTGCTTTTGTCGGGAAACCATTTTCTCTCTCTCTCTCTCTCTCGCTTCATGGGTGTATTTCGGCACGTGTTTTTCGTGCATCGATCACAATCAAATCACGTGCTTTCGACAGGGATAAAGCTAAAATCTATATCGAATTAGATAGGGAGCTACGTGCTTAAAAATGGGGAACACCGAGAGAGTTCCCTTTTTGTGTACAAAATGATAATTTTATTTTCATCCATTTTATTTAGACATTTAATGGTTTTGTTCAGTGTCCCTCACACGAATGATGGCAAAATATTTGAAAACGATACATAGCTGTAAATTTTACCAAATGATCTTAAATGCCAGTATTTGTTGGGCTTGATGCTAATAGAGTCTCCATGTGAGGTATATTGGAGGAAAAGGCAACGTACAGCCCAATCTTTCTCTTCTTTCTGCCATAACACCTTTTATGGTTACGTTGAACTCCTGTTGGCTTACTAGACTTGCTGATATCACGTCTTTAGATTGTCAAAATCTTCGCTTTGGGGGAAAAATCCGGATGGGAGTTGACACCTGGTTCTGCTGTTTGAAGTACAGTGTCGCCCCCCGGCAAACAAGCATTCAAATAACCCTGATCGAGGATCTACCTTCCGAGGATCATTTCTAGCGTGGTAATATAATCGCGATAAAGAGGAACTTGTCAACTTAAGATGCAATGACTTCAAAGTCGGTACCTGTCCAAGAGTTTGTAGAGATAATTTCGTATCTTATTCCAAAACATTCACCTCAAGTTCACATTAATACGAAAGTTGAGGACATAAGAGAAAAAAAAGCTCTGTTAATCTAGGACATGCGGTGTTGACAATACGGCAAAAGCTGTCATACTTAAAAACAAATGTATAACCGCAACCGGAACAGGCAGGTGTGAACAGCTACGTCAATAAATCCGTAAATCACCCGAAGTGCCCTAATCGCATCAACGTATCAGCTGGATCAGTTGGATAACATACTAGCTCTATTGTCAGAATAATATTTCGACTTTGAATCAGCAATTACATAGTTAGAGCTGTGGATGGCGTTACGCCAGAAATGAGTTTTTAACAATTAATGATATCAGGTGATGTTTACTGAATCATCTGAACTCGTTTGCTAAGCTTCATCTCATTTAAACTTCGGAGTCTTCTAGCTCGAAGGCATTGCTTTTGAAGCTTGATGTTTGTTTTGATATCATTAGAATTTCTTAGCATGCCTTTATCTAAGTTATGCAAAAATATTCACGCGCGTCAAGGACTATCATTTATCTAATTAAATTCTTACTATGCTGCGCATTGCTTAGTTATCGCGATACGTAATATATCTTAATTAATAGTTGAAAATAACCTCAACCAAACATCAGTCTCGTCAACAAATTTTTTCCCATACCATTGTATTTTTACTCAAGCTCTGGCTCAAACTGTACCGAGTGGCTTCTAACCGGTTCCCGTCCGAAACCGCTTTGATGCGGCAAACTGTCCACTCATGCGACCCACCAGCATGAAAAACGGAATAGTGCCTTCGGTCTGTCGTTTCTGGCCAATCGACCGTATCGAATTGGATCATTGTAACGAAATTGATAGGCAACGCACAGTTTAATTTCCTTTAGAGAACGTCTTGTCCGTCCGCACGCAATCGAGCTTGGTAAGATTTGCTTTTTTTTTGTGCGCAGAAGAAACAATCTCTTTAGCTTTTTGACCAGCTAAAAGTGAGGTTACGTTCTATCGAGAGAAAAAAAAATATTTCTTCATGCATCAAACACTCGTTGAAATAATGCTTTAAGAACCGAGCGGAGCCGCCCATCGGAGTGTTCTGTCACAAATAATGCACTCTAGGGGTAGTTTGGAGAAAAAAGCCCCCATGACACGCGCTGACAGATTCCTTTTCGAAACACAAAAGAAACACGCATTAACCTTCGATTGCGATATCCTTCGTCATCTTCTTTGCCTCGCGCAGAAGAATTCGTTCAAACAAACGAGCCTCTCTCGCTGCGTATCGTCGCTAATTGATCGATCCATCATGAGTGCGACCGGGTCCGCACGGTTACCACCGGCACCCCGATAACCGATAGATAGGAGCTGAAGAGAGCCTCCGATGATCGTCTCGGTCAGCGATAGCTTCTCACCGTATCCGATTACGGCAGTTGATTAATTCCTGACGCTGAGCGCTGGTCCCGGTTCGCGGACGATATCTTGGCAACGCTCTGTAGCCGCACAAAACGCGGCTGGATTTATTAATTGTCCATCGGCGCTGGAAGCTGGAATTCCGTTTGTCTCTCCGGTAGGTTCGACGGGCCCCGGTTAAACATATTTCCATAATGATGATGATGATGGTGGTGGGGAATTGCCTGCCGTCGTCGATCGATGACAGCGGTGGCCACCTGCCGGGGTGGTATTTTATTAATCCAATGGACGCTATTTGTTTTGTCTCTGGGCCACCCTCCCTGTTTGCGGAAAAGTGAAATTAATGTGTCTGTCGTTGTTTTTACATTCGATGACATGGGACATTTTTTTTT